>NC_065513.1:34124725-34355644 GCF_006386435.1 Epinephelus moara | reverse complement strand
AAGTCAATACAACATATAAACACTTTAACTATCTGCCTTTCAACGTGCTACCTCAACTACTAATGTACAGTTTTAGCCCACTAACTATCCCACTATTGGCAATGGTACTACTGTACTTTCAATAAAGCAATCGTACTATCAAATTCACAAAAACTCTGTCTGAATACATTGCTCTTCTTAATGGGTTCAATTGACTATTTAATCTGTAATTTCCTATGACCTGTATCCCAAACACACACCATGTGAAACTGTACGTGGGCAACTGTGCACTCAGTGGGTATGGACTAGTATAAAGTATTCTTATTATCTAGAGTGTCCTTTGTGTATCTCTTGTATTATATCATACTCCTACCTGTGAGTATACACTTTGAATAAAGTTATTTCAAGGCTCCAAACACAGTGCAGCACCTTGCCATTCAATGCATGACATCATCTACTTGACTTGCACTACTTAAGTACAGTAATAACTAGGCATTTTAATTCTAAAATGGACAGTAACATTATATTCAATACATATAATGAGGTATAGTCTTAGTGCATTTCACGTTATAACATAAAATAGAATGTGCTGGGAATCAGAAACACTAAGTTACATCACTTTGATTTTATACACTTTACAGTCTGAATTCAGACTTTCAGCCTACCTGACTTTAAACCGCTTCTCATTGCCGACTATCTCTCCCAGTTTTCGCCATCCTTTATTACTGGATTTGTCCAACACCTCACAGAGCTTCTTCACCACCGGCTCCTTCAACAAGTTGATCTTCGTGGACCGCTCCAAAGTATCCGACATGGCGGCCAGCAGCAGAACTTTACCATCGACACGTCTCTATCAGACCGGAGACTCTGCTACACTGCACCTGACAAATACTTCAATTCAAGACAAAAAGTTTACTTCCTGGAAGAAACGGCAAAAGTGATACTGTCACACCTACTGCGCTGTCTTGGTTTTCCCCCACGCAGCTGCGGGCTGCCTCTGTCAAAGAGTGTGTACGCACCAAGATGATACACTGCTGGTGAACGACCAGATTTTGAATATGGAAGCTCAGTTCTGCAAGTGTGACTAAAGTTGAGTGTTGCACTGTGTATTACCACTGAGTATAGAAATGTACATTTGCAAAGAGGACTTATAGGTAGCAGGTGTAATTAAGCAAGTGTAATCCATTCTCTCCAAGAGCCAGTGCAGCCGAGGAGGGTGCCACCTATGTATATGTTAAAATAAGTCAGTATCTTAAAATACTGAGAAGCTCTCTCAAAGTAATGACTATCTCAAAATAATGATTTAATGTTATCCCAAAATAATGAAAAACATTCTCAAAATGATGTATTAATATTGCTTATTACTTTGAGATATGACGTCATTATTTTGAGAATGTTTCTTGCACAGAAACAAAAGTATTGTATTTCAATTTATTTCTGTTGTTTCCTCATTAGATTCAAGTAATTAAGTGAGTCATTACTTTGAGAACGTTTCTCATTATAATCATCTTCTACAAGATGAAGAAGAGGGTACTTTAATTTTTTTTCACTCTGTTGTCATATAAGGCGGCATAGTGGTGTGGTGGTTAGCACTGTTGCCTCACAGGAAGAGGGTTCCTGGTTCGATACCCTGCCTCTTGCCCAATGTCAGCTGGGATAGGCTCCAGCCCCCCTCAAGAGGATAAGCGGTTACGAAAATGGATGGATGTTGTCATATACAGCTACCAGTCCATGTTTGGTCTGGACAGGGACTTGAACCACCGACCCTCCTGTTCTAAAGCCAAGTCCCTATGGACTGAGCTACTGCCGCTCCATCACACTGGCAGGAATGGGCTTCCACAGATAATAGGACTTGAATTGTACAATAATTTTGGCTAAAATGCTCATCAACAGAATATAAATCATTGCCATCTTGTAGATTCAGAGATAAATTAAATAAATTTAACCTCCTTTCAGTGATTAAACACTATTTAGATGAGTGACCTGAACTGCGGGGAAATAAGTGTGGCATAATTAACGCCAACTTAATTTCGCTGCTTAACTAATAATGGTAGTTTATGTGTTGAGTTAGCATGTCTCTCATATCCCACTGGGAGGTACTAGTTTTTACTTTCTGTTAATGTTACTTGAAAATAATTTCTTGAATGTAAGCAGTCGTCTCTGGTTAATACTTTTTGAGAACTAAACTAGTGGGCCTAACTGTTGCTAAATATTAGCTAGCTCTGTATGGATGGCATAGTGAGCGTTGTGATAGCCACAGTGTGTGAATATAAGGCCATTTAAATATCATGCAAAATTCATTTCCAGACATCGTATAAATCATAGATATTGTATAGAAACGTTGAAGGATTAAAATACATGTATGTTGAATTGTGATGAAGATGCATCCTTTAATTTTGTAATTTACGTTATGTGCAGTTTAGCTGAGCAGAGAGCAGCATTAGGCACAGGAGCAAATAGTTTTTCTACCATGTGATTGAGTGTAATTTCAGCTTGTCACTCTGAAGATACTGTGCCTACAGCTCAGCAGTGGCTTGTTTGATATTCAGAGGGAATGTTACTACAAATATAGTCTGTCAGACTCTAACAAAGTAACTTCAAAATGACTGTTAGCTTCTAGTGCTTGCTAACCAGCTAACACCAGGTGTCACTGACCCTTTTTTCATGTCTGTCAAGCTTTTATTTCTTGCAGATGGGGAATTATATTTTCTATTAGAGCAGGAGTGAAATTCAATTTATAATATGCACATTAACCAGGTTTCAACCTCATCAGGAAGACTGGAGTGAGACATCTTGCAGCATGTGCAATCTTTGGCTGTACTGTACTGTACTCAGGTGAGCAGGTTGTGAAGACAGGCAATTCCCTATGACTCATCTCTTACTACCTGAGGTGTCAGAGGAAACTACAAATGTGTTGTTTTTGTATTTTGTGAAAACAAGCCACACATTCACACAAACATTTTAAATACAAAAACTCTTTATTTGCACTACTGTTTTTGTATTCTTGACATATTAAAAAATTAAAACTATGTAAAAAGGAGCAGCCATCTCTTTTTCATGAGTGTTTCGGGAAATCCCTCTCCGCCTCAAATAGCAGCTGGTATACTTTAAATTTAACATCTGCTTTATGCTTTGGGTGGATATTAGCCAGCATGTCCTTGATGACTTCAGCAAACCGCGAGTCTGCATTGTCCTGTTGCATTGATTTATGTCTCTCTTGTTCCAGGAGCTCCAGTCTGGCAGCATGGGCATCACCGACTCGTGATGGTGATTCACGCAAGGGTGACGGGCTGCTGGAGGACGTCGTCTCTACCGAGGATGGTCCAGAGAGCGGTGCTAAGTATGATGAAGAGAAGTTACCCGGTGATGATGAAGATATGGGGGGAACAAGTCTTTTTGTGTCTTCTAGTGTCTTTTGGGCATCACCGTTGAGTTCCAAGTTTTCCTTTAAGAAAGAAAATTGAAACTGTAAGACCACCGTATGACAAGGAAACAAGCACAAGCACCTCAAATTTGTAGTCAAGTATATTACTTGAGTAAATAGTTACATTTCAACACTGGAACTGAGACACAGCTTTAACCATTTACAATTACAATCTGTATATTGTACAATTTATTTTCCACACGCTGAGCAGAAGGTGGTAGTAATGCACCTAATATGCTGGTTGCCAACTGCAGTTTCAACACAAGAAGAAGAAGACTTGGATGAAGTTGTTAGAAAGTTATTTTCTTGTTTTGTTGTGACTATTTGCAGCTCCAATTCTGTTTCAGTTCTCAACAGCCTGATATGCTTCAGTTTCAGCAGTCAAGATATTTTATTCAAAGTGTAACAGGTTCATTAGGGTGACCATATTTTGATTTCCAAAAAAGAGGACACTCGGCCTGGCCACGACATAGCCTACTTAAATGATACTCGCAGTTTACTCAAAGATGCCTTATAATTTTAATATATTTAAAGTTTATATGTATGGATAGAAAATTCAGTTATATTACAAAATAATCTCTCTCAAAGACAGAAATTCAGATAGGCCCCTATAGATAGGGGACACATACACACACTAGATTGTGGCTACCCGATCCGAGCCCGACGGGTCCCGACAGTAGGCCTACCCGACGGGTCGGGCCGGGTTTGGTCAAAAATGTATAAATTGTATTTGGGCTCGGGTTGGATTCAGTCAGCTTTCAGTGAAAATGTAGTGTAAAAATAAATAAAATCCTATTGTCTGTCCTGTTTATTGCTTGGGCACTGTTATTTACGTGACAACACCTGAACATAACACACACACACACATTGGCTGTTTGTTTCTACCTCTCCCCTCGCTGAAGTCTCGGACCTCCAGCCGCCAGCCTCCGCCTTGATTAAACGCTGAAAATAAAATAAAAGAGGGAGACAGGTGTCTCCTATTTTATCTTATTTTGTTATATTTCACCCTCTCCCCTCGCTGGAATCGTCAAACCTCCCGCCTCCCGCTCCCATCTCAAACACGGAGGTCTCCCTCTCCACAGAGCACCCACGGCGCACGCCCGGCCTGTTAAATAGCCTGTAACCATAACAACTGTGTGACACAAACTCAGTGCTTTAGTAATTAAATAATGTCGGGCTCGGTTCGGGTTCGGACAGAGATATGCGGCCCGTGCCGCACTCTAAAACACACACGGAAAACCGGACATTATCCTCAATTTATAAAAATCCCCCGGACGCCCTGGACGGGACGTGAAAAGTGGACATGTCCGGGCAAAAGAGGACGTTTGGTCAGCCTAGGTTAATTCCAGACTTATGCATCATAATAAAGTTTCCAGCTGGTCTGGTCTCTCATGAGCATTGTGAGGTTGAGGAGGCTGTTGTGCATGTAATCATAGAGGGTCCCTGTCATTGGTCCGACAGCCCATTGGTCCGACAGCCCATTGGTCCGACATCCCATTAGTCCGACGGTCCGCGGTGCTGAACGGCTCCCGGCGGGCGTATTTCTACCTTGATGGTGCGCCGCGACCGGCTCTGGGTCAGCTGGGAAAGGCTTGAGGCAAAGCAGGCTCACGGCTTATGTGCTTATGTGTTCACTTTCTTTTTCATTTTAACCCACACCTAATCAAGTGGTTTTTGTGCCTAAACCTAACCAGACCTTAACCACAGGGCATCATGATGATTTCGGAACAACGGGACTTCGGAACAATGGGTTTAATATGGTCGGAACAATGGGCTGTCGGACCAATGGGCTGTTCCCATCATAGAGCGGGTATAAAAAAAGAAAGGCAAAGGATGCATACAGATCGCTGATGGGAGAAGTTTGCTTGGATGGCTTTCTAAATTGTGGTTTGGGTTAAAATGAATAGATTTCTGACATAAAGGGCAAACTTCTCCCATGTGCAAGATCTCAACAAGGCTGGAATTCATACTCTTAATGTAAAAACACTAATGAATCTGTCAAGTGGATGTCTGATCCACACTCCATAGCGGAAGGTGGTGAAAATGCACCTAAATTGTCCCGTCGCTAACTCTCGCCCCCGGACACAGACTGGCCAATCATAGCGTAACATTGGGCCGGCTCAGACCAGGGTCAGACAACAACACAGCTGTGCTCCATTGACTCTAATGCAGTCGTTTCAGATTTCCTTCATTTTCAGGCTGGTTTTGTGGATTTGGAGCTAAATGTTGTGCCTGGGACACGTCGTGTATTAATGATACTCGTTACCTGGAGAGGTTGGAAAAAGATATACGTTTCTTCCCTGTTCCAAAACCAAAATCAAACCCTGAAAAGTGTAGGGTTAGCTAGCTAGCTACTGAAGATATAGCCTACTGAATGTATACACATGCTGCTTTTGCTTTTTAATGATTGTAACAAAGACCGACCCTGCTGTACAGGAACCAGTGAAGGGAAACAGGGAAACTTTGCTGATATTCAACCAGCTGTGTGTCATCACACAGTGTGCATAGTGGACGTATGGCTCAATATCAGCAAAGTTTCCCTTTATATTCACTGTCTTGTGTGGCGATCAGCAGTGATGTGGTGGTTCACTTTTACACTGTGATCTGTAGCCTATAGTTCGGCTTTAGCTTCTAACTATCTTTGTCTTTTTAACCTGTTGTTGCTGCTGAGTCAGTGTGACATCCTGGATATATCCTTCAAACACAGACTGTAGACCCCTCTGTCTGCTTCTCTCTGGAATCACTGTTTCATTGTTCCAAAAATATGATAATATTTCTTCAGGGAGTGGTTAGTTACAGTGTGGGCTCCATGCTTACTCTGACAGCTTGTTGGACCATCATAAAGGGGCGGGGCCTGGCAAAAGGCTCACATGCGGTATTAGCACAGACAGAATTGCTGCTGCAGAGCTGCCTGCACCTAAGAGTGCTGTATTTCCACAATTAAAAGCCACTATTTTGCCACTGTGTTGTAAACAGCACCATCCTGCAAATATGTCACACTGACAAAAGCATTGTGTCAACAAAGTCATTGTCAGATGGATTTCATTTTGACATTGTAACAGGAGTGGCTAAGTTAAAAGGAAATAGTTGTATTTGTTCATGTCTTTTACAGACTAAAACACTCAAACTGTAACAAAGGGTGATATCACGTCAACAAAATCATCATTTACACCGTCTATTTTGCTGAAACACGCATCACGCGGAAGAAACAAGCGATGTTTCTGCACTCTGGATGTTCCGCAGCTGAGCGGCAAACGCGCCGTGCCTGAGCACCGCGTGTGCGTCATGGAAGCTCTTAATTGTTTTTCAGCGCGCATGAAAACAGGTTAGAGGAGCGGCGCTGCAAGCGTCAGTAGCGCTGCTCAGACGCGGCTTGGCTGCTGCTCAGCTGCGGAACATCTAATCGTGGCCATTCAAGTCAATAAGCTGCTCCGCCAGAAGCGCGGTGCGACGATGCGTCAATTTGCACAGACCAAATGAGTAAAACAGGAAGTCAAGCGCAGAAAACACGAGAGTATCCGGTCAATTTTCAAAATAACACAGCCATGAAAACTCGGGATCGTATTTCACATCGCTACATCAACATGACGTCAAAGTGGGTGGCGCCCGGCACAGGACGGAGCGAGTGCGCGCCGCGGTCGAATCGCGCACGCGACGGATCCAGTGGACATCCGGCGGAAGGGACTTCTTCTTCTTTGTTTCCCATTATTACATGACTGGCCATGAAAGAAGATGTGCACTATAAATGTGACAAAACACATGAACTAAACAAAAGAATTAAAGACATGAAAGTAAAGTACAGACATGAAGTAAAGTAAAGTAAGCTGCATTCACGACAAAAGTATAAACACCGTCGTAACGTACTGGCCTGCTGTCACTAACCTCGAAGTCGGAATTATTTTCCAGCTCTCGGTGTTTAACGAACTGAGACAGCCAGCCGAGCTCCACCAGGATCCGCGGCACGGCTGCGCGTCCCTCGCCCTTTAAACGAGCCCTCCGTTTCTTGGCTTTGACGAAGCAGTCTCTGGTGCTCTTCCACACCCTACGACAGGATGCCTCGTCCTTCCCCAGGGTGGCTGCGATCTCCCTCCACGAGTCAGAGGCCATCTGGATGAAGCTGCGATCTCTGAACGAGGGGTCGTACAGGTGTTTGTACCGGCGAACCTGTTCGGCCACGCGACTCTCGAAGTCGTTCATGCTGAGATCATAAACACAGCGCGTGCAGTTGGTCTCAAAATCTGCAACAATTTGCAGAGCAAACGCGCAAGACGCGAGAGCGCGCTAGGGGCGCAATGACGTCATTTTTGGCGCGCGCTCAAAGGTCTCCAGGCGCGCGCAACATCGAACCAGAGACACACAGGAAGTTCGTTTTTCTCCTGAAGTTTTTTCCTCGTCTTTACTGCACAACTACTTTACAAACAACAAAGCAGGTTGAACACAGAATTAAAATCCTTGTGTCTGAGTAGAATTATATTTATATATAAAATAAAATATAACAAATAAGAAAGAAAATGCATAAATTGTAACTAGTAAAGACAAACAATATAATGAGCAGACATACAAATGGTCTTCAATTTAAGGTTAGTACATTTAAACTCTATTAATTTGTACAATCTTACACCTATTATTTCTTTTACAGATTTTAAACTAATATATTTCAGGTATAGAAATGTATTTTTGAATGTACTAACCTTTAATATAAATTAAAGACCATTTACGTTTATGATATTGTATTGTACTGCATTATCATATTGTATTTATTTACAATTTCTGCAATTTACTGTCTACTCTATTTGTTATCGCTCTATTTCAAATATTTCATTTTGTATTCACTACTCAGACACAAGGATTTTTAACGCTGTGTTTAACCTTCCTTGTTTGAAAATTTGTTACTTGATTTTTTTTTACTGGTATTTTCAAACACCAGGCCTATATTTTTTATTGTATTATTATTTTAATTAATACACAGACATTTGTAGAACACAGCATTTGTTGATTACAACACAACTGAGAACATAAACTGAAAAAAGAAGATAAATTAAAAAGTAAAGTCATCAAGAATATATGAAATAAAATTTTACAAAAAAAGGTTCAAATCTCTGATAAAAGTGAGAGAGGAAATTATTTAAAATATTACTCTAGGGAGATAAATAGTTTTAATTAATTTTTATTGCTATGTCTCAGTATCTTCATTGGACACACATTACCCCCAACACACATAGGCCTACATACAAATCACTCAATACATAATAAAATCTAAATTATTTTTTTCAGTAACTACCAACTGGCTTTTTAAAACAGTACATATGTGGAAGTAAAATCATTTCTAGGTATTTACTCAATAAGGTAGTAGCAGTGAGACATCTCTCTTTGGCTGTGCTCAGGTGGGCATGCCTTGACGACAACAAGCCACGCCCCTTCGCCATGACTCTAAGGACACCTCTCTTCCTCACGTCATATCGTACCTGTAGACGCAGCGGTACTCAGATGTGAAAAGATCGTGCACAATAATACTATAACCAAAGACGTCTGTCTCTGCTGTTGTGTCAACATCAGTTACATGTAGCGACGGTCTGACAAACGTCCTGAACAGGTGAGTGAACACCGGAGCTGTAGCTTAATAACATTTATAAATGCGTTTCAAACTATATTTAGTAATTTGTAATGGTTTTTGTTTGAGTTTTATTGTGTGTGTGCCCGCAGGTAGGTCTAAAGGGACTAGACACAACATGTACACCTGGTTAACGTGTAATACCTATGCATTAAAAGGGGGTGTTAAGCCATTTCTTTGTAGTGTAGTGTAATATTTTTCTATCCTTTTGCCCACCATAATAGAAAACCCTAATAGGAACACCTTAAAATGAAACTAGAGTCTGTATTTTTTATTTGTTAAATTGAGATTAGTAGTATTTTCATCAAGAATGGTGGTTTGTAGACTCTTTCTGCAGGAACATATTAAAAGGTAGGCTTAAAATGCAGAATAATAGTAACATAATTTCAGTATGTGACTTATAATAAACTGGATATACTTTTTCTATTTTGGTACAAATCATAATAATGTGGCAGCTCAGCTTGTTTTCCAGGAGATTGTTCTCTACTGTTGTGACTCAGTGCGATTTAAAGATGATTTTTCTTAGTATTTAAAGTGTATTCAGTTTAGATGTGTGATTTAGTTTATTATAATTATAAGAAGGTTTGAATGAGAATAAAAAATGTCATCTGCAAGTAAAATGTTAACTAATATTATATAAAATAGGATTTGAGTGTAAAGCTGAACATTTAGCTTTAAGTTTTATTTTTAACATCTGGTTCTGCTCGTCTTGTATCAGAATTGAGAAATAAACCTAATCTAGATCGCGCCTTGCTCAAGCCATCCTGTAAAAACTTGTCTGAGCAGGTGTCGCTAGCATGAAGCTGAGCTGGTTCTCACTGTGGTTTCTGAAAAAAATAAATAAAAAGAAACAAGAAAAATAATCGGTAAAAAGGTGTGACCCCATTTGTGGCATCCTGTTAATTACAGGCTGGAGGACACTTTCCCACACCTTTTTAGATGACTAATTGCATAAAGCATTTTAGCGTTGCTACAAAGAGTCTGAGCCAGGAAGCATAAACCTGCAGAGTGCTCACTCTGAGCCAGTCAGTCAGCCTACAGTAAATTTCAAACGAGTCCTAAAAGGTGCAGAAAATCAGCACAGGACTTTGAGGAACATATTGGTGGTATAGCTGAGTGTACTATCACATGTATCGGAAGGGTGTTCATGTGTATTTGATCTTTATCTGAGTCAGTGAATCTAAATGAAGATGAGCTCTCTAGAATGAGGAAGTAAAATCTAATGTCCAGTTAAAAGAAAGCACAGTTAATTCTGGTAAACCCAGATTCTTTTGGAACGCTGCCTCACCTTTGATCTGTCTTTATTGACTTATAACCCCACACCTTTTTATTCTTCCCTTTCCTGATTAAAAGGCGCTGCTGGCAGTCAAATCATAGCTGCCAACAAGTTATATACAACTGCTGATGGCCTGTATGCGTAGGCGACAACATGTACTTACACTTAATGGTTGTGCTTGTTGTTTTCCCTTCATATGTCCTTGTTTTAGGTCAAAACAAGACACGCAGCCAGGCCACGGGTTTATTTCACCACAATAACCCACAAGCTGGTGATGTCACCTCCTTTTTCAGGGCGGGCAGTCTAACAGTTTGTCCCAGGATGAGGAGACATTTTGGGTTGGCACTGCTCTTGCTGCTGTCAGCAGCTGTGGAGTCCAACAGTAAGTTGAAAGGCTTGGATGCCATTATTTTGGCTTATAACAACGTGTTTTGAAAGGGTCAGTTCTCTAAAATATAAAATCTGCTTACCTCAGTGATATGCAAACGCAGACATGCAGATAGTTTTGGTTTTATTTGGTGCGGAGATCTGCCACTGAGATTTCTTTAGTGTTCACAGCAGTGAAAAAATATATTTACATCACTGCTCGAAGAAAAATCTTTTCTTTTCCCATAGGAGCTGATACTAAAAGATATAAAATAAGTTTTCACAGCAGCTTCTTTGACCTAATAGATATTACTGTTTAATTTTTTATCAAGTCCAGCCATTACAAATAAAGGGTGGATAAACAAGTCTCAGCCAAATATAACCCTCCAAACTGGGCAAATAAACTAAAACTATCTATCTGCCATGACTAGACACCATTAAAGATAAAAGGTCAAAGATTTTTAATGTTATTGGGTGAACTATCCCTTTAATTTGTCATCTTAGTCATGATCTTACTATTATAGTAGTGCCAAATTGTGGATTGGGATCTAATATTTGTTTTTACGCCATGTGTTGCCAGGCATGTCTCCACCGGGGAAACCAGTCCTGCTCGGCTGCAGGTCCCCTGAGAAGGAGACGTTCACCTGCTGGTGGGAGCCAGGCTCCGACGGAGGGCTGCCGACCACACACCGCCTGTATTATGATAGAGAAAGGTCAGTCCAATTACATTTTTAGATTTTTGTTTTGTATTTTGCCTTTGTGCAAAAGGTCACGGTGGAGATGCAGGAAAGGTGGAGGAGAGGGAGAGAGAGGGGAGTGACTGACACAAAATAAAGAAGAGAACCAGGGTTTACATCACAGTAGACTATCACTGTAGTCTCGGATAAGTTAATTACCCACACTGAGATCAAGTGGAAGTAAAGCCTCTGTTGTTAAGTTGTCAGCTGTGTAGTGTTGTAGACAGGTGAGTGGAAAACTACCGGCTCTCTTGTTCACATACTTGTGGTCAGACAGGTGAGAACAAATCTTTGTTGCTGTGCATGTAAACCTGCAGACCTCAAATGCTTTACCTGTGTGACCCTCACTCGCCCTGACCTGGACTAAAATGCTGATATAAATACTGATAGTTTTAAACTTTTCATGGCTTGATTGGTGGTTTGGTCCATGAATGGCCATAAAACTTAGATATACACATTTTATAGGCCTATTGTCTGCCCAAGTATCCCAAACATATTTCATGTACACTCTTTGTTAATTATCTTGTGTTTACTTAATTTTTAAATGATGACGGTAATGGTAGACGGTGAGCATTGTACCTAGTAAACATCAGCATGTTAGTGAGCTGATGTTTGCTTTTAGTGGAGCCTGAAAGAGTTTTTCATTAATCATTATTACATAAAATGTCAAGTTTGTAGACATTTATATTTTCTGACAAAACACTAACACATTAGGCAGTGGTGCCCCTTAGGGAGGGCCAGGTGGGCCACAGTCACCCTAACACAATTGCTGCTGACATTACTGTCTTTAAGAGGCTGTGGCATGGTCATTTTTTAAAGTTAGGCAAAGATAGTGGTATTTTGTGAAAACGGACAACCTAAGACATCTACTGGCACCAGCCATGTTGGCATAGCTTTTAAGAAGGGGGGTTTTGGTGAGGTATCTGGCGTGGCGTTTTCAAAGGACTCCCTTGATATCTGAATGAAGATGGGTTCGATGGATACCTACGAGTCTCCCCTGAACTTGAGAAGGCTTGTTCCCAGTGAATGTTATGTGCCTTACAATGAATGTGCTCCTTCAAAGTAAAGCTGTATATCCTCCTGAGACCCTGTGTCCTCATTTGAAGACATCACATTTTGGGTTTACTTGGCCTTATACTTCATTCTACTTAACTTAGACCTGTTGTCCTCGTTCATGGACACTTTTTTGTGCCATCCAGTGTTCGTAAGAATACGATACAACAATCCATGCAGCCATCTCTGCCAAGTCAGTCTGCAGCCAATCCCGACACAAAAGTGGACAAGGTCCAAAACCTGATCACATTTTATGGCTGAAACTTGTTTATTTATGACTAATAATGTTTGTAGTTTGATATGGCAACAAATTATGACTTTATTATCGTCTCGTTTGAGGACACTGGGACTTTATTATCGTCTCGATTGAGGTCACTGGGGCTTAATTATGTTGAGAATGCCTAATCTTTTATACTTATCGGGTCCTACTGATCCCAAATAGCTAGGAGAAATTAAGTATGCACACCAAACAAAAGTTCGGGTCTCAGGAGGATATTTCTCTTTGTAAGGAAAAAGACAAACAACCTATCTGAAAAACAGTTTTCAATTAGCCCATACACTTAAACAGCATAATCGAATTCCTGAAATTCAGGTATGGCTTTTGGTTTTGGTGTGCTACCCCAAGATTTTCAGCAGCCCCATTTGGCCCCCTCATGGGAAACTTTCTGGGGACACCATTGACATCAGGTTCCTAAGACATGTCAGAAAATCTGATTCTTAGTCTCTTAGATGGTGACATTTGGGATCATGTTGCAGTGGTCAGTGAGGACACTATGTGGACATCACACGCCTGACTCTTATCTGGTTATCAGTTAGGCCCTGTAGCTGTTCACTGAACGTCAGCATGTGATGACGGCCCGCAGCACAGTTTAACAATGTTAACTTTGTTGTACAGGAGCAGTAAATGTCTTGCTTTGTGTGTGCGTAGATTGGAGGGAACGTACGAGTGTCCGGACTATCGGTCAGCAGGGAGGAACTCCTGTTTCTTTGACAAGAACCACACCTCCATCTGGGTTGACTACTACCTGACGGTGGTGGCTTCCAACATCGTCGGGAATGCCACTTCAGACACCTTTAAGATGGACGTGATGGAAATAGGTATGTTTTGTTACTCTTGACCCAAAGAAAGAGGATTTAGATGAGTGACAAAGATATATGCAGATTAACGAAGACAGTTACTGAAGGAGAATTTCATTAAAGCAAACTTTTTGTATATTGAAAATATCCTCTAAATTGCTGCTTTTCTTCTTTATGACAAACATGTTATTCCCGTGAGTTTGACTCTGTACTAGTTACTGTTCAATGTCTATAAAAAAGTAGTTTTACAACACTGAACCACAGTGGATAAAATTAGGATTTTCTGGCACCGATTAACTGTGACACAAAATGACAGTTTAATTAAAAAATAAAAACAAATCCCTACAAATGAATAATAATAATAATAATCATGAGTAGCTTAATCTGCTTTGCTCAAGAGTGTTTCTATGTCACACTGGGAGTGATAAACTTTAGACTATTGACAACCCCTCTGTCTGTGTATTCATCAGAGTAGAAGACGGCACACAGCAGAAAACAATCAGTATTGATTCAGCTAATGATTGGCACAGTTTTGCCTTCTTGAGCTCCATAGTGAATGGAAAAGTACTGTTAGACAGACACGAGGCGGAACTGGTTTATGCCCGGCGTAAAACTTGTGTACAGTCTTAGATCAAATTTCACAGCTTTTGTTTGCTTACACAGGTAGTTGTGCACGTAATCTCCATGCACTGCACTTAGATTTGGAGCAGAGTCTTGTCCCATGTGAGAAAGAAGTAACTCCACTGCATTAGATTTTGTCCCAGGGGTTTCAAGTGACTTAACTAATTTTTGATTTTCGCCTCTTGTAACCCTGTGAAGACACTTTGGGGTCCAAGGACCTGCTTCACAAGCCCCCATGGTTATATTGGTCTGTTGGATGGTTCATTGCTTTGTTTCAGACTGAGTTATCTCAACAGCTATTAAATGGACTGATATTGACGTTAATGATCCTCAGATATTAATCCAAATGACTCAGGTGACCCCCTGACCTCTCCTCAGGCACCACCAATAACTCAGTTTGTATGTATCGACTGAAATATCTAAATCAATATTGATGGATTGCTATGAAAGGAAGAATGGTAATCATTTTGGTGATCCCATCAAATTTGAATTTGTCCAAAACTTTAATTTATGACCAGAAACCTGCAAAGGTAACATCATTCCCATCATCCTTAGCTGTAATACACTCAACAAAGACGGTGAACATGGTTAACATTTTACCTGCCAAACATCAGCATCTTAGCATTGTCCTTGTGAGCATATTAGCACACCTCTGGGTCTTGTTGTGTCTCGTCAGTGAAACCATACGCTCCTGAGAACGTGACTCTGCAGGTGGAGGAGAGAGAGGACAGCCCATGTCTCCATGTCAGATGGGAGCCTCCCTATAACACAGACACCAAGTCCGGCTGGGTCACCATTAAATATGAATTAAGAATCAAACAAGGAAACAACAAGTGGAAGGTGAGTCAGAAATGGTAAAGACTGATTTTTAAAAAAATAATAATTTGCACGTAAGCAGCATCTTCCACAGTGGAGTAAAACAGTGTTGTAGCTTTGTTTTTACCCTTTTCAGGAACTGGCAAGTAACAAACTGTACTTAGGTACAATAATAGAAAAATACCCATTTATCAAATTTAAATCACTCATTGGGGGACTTTTGACTTCCTAGCAGGCTGATCCAAAGAGAGGAGAATTCTAATAGCGAAGGATCTGAGGACCTTTGAACAGTCCTGATAGAGGATCTGAGGCTGCCATCTGCTCCATAAGGAGTTCAGAGTTCAGATGTTTTGGGCCAAAGATCCATTTTTTCAAACAGACTGTAAAATCTAACTGGTGGCAGGTGATAGGAGGTGTAGATAAAGGTGATTAACCCCGTCCTTTTAGCCCAGCTGCAGCAGAAATCTCACTTTGGCATAAACTGTGGGAGTGCAAACAGGAAGAAATTAAACTACTTCTCTGGAGGTCAGGAAACATTCAAATGGTTGTGTAGTCAGCCAGCAGAGTGCAATAAAGGAGCTGTCTCCATGACTGTCAACGAGAGTGTCAAATGCTTTGACCTCATTTCATGCAGTATTTGTGTGAGACAAACATTTTCTATGTTCACTGTTTTTTGCAGTTATTATATAATAAATCAGTTAATCAGTATTCTTTAATGCAGGTAAAGGAAAGTTTAGCCCATGATCTAATTCAGGTATGAGGTGAACATTTTGTGATTTTTGTTTTTTTCTCCAGGAGTACAGGTCAGGCACACAAACGTACTTCAGCCTGTACGGTGTCAGTCCTGGGGCGGTGTACACAGTTCAGGTGCACTGTAGACTGGACCACGGTGCCTGGAGCGAGTGGAGCAACACCACCTATGTGAAAATCCCCAACTGTAAGTCTCAGAAGCTGTTCTCAGAAGATCTTTGTCTATAGCAAGGTAGCAACTGTCTCAAGTACTAACAATCACTGAAAATTATATTGTTTTCTTTTCTTCTTTTTTTTTAGATCTTCATAATGACAGACTGTTTTGGATAATGGTTTCTGTCCTGTCTGCAGTTCCAGTTATAACAGCAGTGTGCATCCTGGTCATAAAGAGGAAACAGTATGTATTTTCTGCAAAAAAGATGTGTAATCAATGTTGGCAAAAATGAGTATTGATAAAATAAATATTGGAATAAAGAATTAAACAAATATATGTGTAAATAAATACATGAATAAATAATTAGGAAAAATATATCAATGTAAATATAAATACATGAGCAAATAAATAAATGTGTAAATAAATACGGAAATAAATAAATAATGTATAAATAATTGTGTAAATAAATACAGGAATAAATAAATACATTAAGAAACAAAAAAATAAAAGAATAAATAAATGCATAAATAAATAAAAGAATAATTGGATAAATAAGTGTGGAACATTATGGATATAAGTAGATTATTAAATATATAAATAATGATAAATAGGACATACACAAATGAGCATCTTGAAAATGTTTTTATGTATTGTATAACTATATTTATTCATTTATTTATGCGTCTGTGTATTAATAAGGTAGGAGGTCCTAACCTCCACATGTATTTATTTCAGCATCTATTTTTTTCCATTTATATTTCAGCATTTATTCATTATTTTTATTTCTATATTTATTTATTCCTGTATATAGATAGATTTATTTATTTATTTATTGACAGTAACATCGTTTTTCATCCTCCATATATTACTCTTTTCATAGTGTCAAGATGGTGAGGATAATCTGACTCATGGCTTTCTTTTGTTCCCCAGTGTGAAGCAGTTTGTTCTGCCCCCTGTTCCTGGTCCAAAGATAAGAGGAGTTGATGTCCAACTTCTCAAGGTAACACTGTGTCTGCATTGTATTTCCAACACATCCAAAAAGTTGCTTTGGGCCTGACAATGGCAATGTTGTAATGTACTGAACTGATTCTAACCTCCAGAGTAGGGGATCTGAAGATGTCGACAGTGTCCTGATCAACAACCCAAGCTTTCCTCCTATGGTGGCCTGGAAGGACCAGATGGAGGAGTACCTTATCGTGACGGACAATGATGACGGGCTTTCCTCCCATTCTCAACAAAGGAAGAGAAGCCTGATTATTCCTGCTGGCTTCCTCTTAGACACAGAAATCTATTGTAAGGAGTCAACGCTGGCTGGGGAGAGAAAGAATGAAACAGAAAACACCATCAAACCCTTCACAAACAGTGGTTATGTGGATATTCAGAGACATGTGGAGAATTTACAGGGGGTGGATGTGAAACAGGTGGACTACAGCAGAGTCAAAGAGGTGAACAGTGACAATGTTCTCATCCTCAAGAAAGAAAACACAGAGGCTGCTCAGAGACAAGAGGAAGACATACCAGAGGACTACAGCCGGGTGAAAGAGGTGGACAGTGACAATATGATCCTCCTGCAGACACAAAGTCCATCAGTAGACACTTCCTGTGGAGAGAAGGGAAACCACTACACAGACTTTGCCCTTCAGAGGCAAAGAAAACCTCATGTGTGCACAGAACTCATCGACAGCGGATATGTCGATACCATCCCTACACCACCTTTAATGTAGAGTGTTTTTTTATATGCAGTGTCCCCAGTGATGTTGAGGGTACAGATATTTTATGTTTCTGTCATTATTACTGGATGAGTTGCCATGAAGTTTGGCACAGACATTCATGGTCATCTGCATGACTGGTGATCCCCTGACCTTTTCCTACAGCGTCATCATGAGGTTGACATTTGTGGTTCTATATCCATATCTTGAATCATGGGTAGATTGTTGAGACATCTGTTACAGATATTCAAGGTCTTTTAAAGTCTAAATTCAGTATTTTTCAACCTGAACCTTTTTTCCCATGTTTTTGTGCCTAACTGATGCAAACAACAATTTTTGTATTATGTGCAGCATTGAGAGGGCTGCAGCAGTGCAATGTCTGTAATGTAATCAGATAGGAAAACTGTCATTGTACGTCCATTATAAATTGTTATTTTTGTTGCAGACAGACTCAGACTGTTGTAAGTATCTGATGTTTGTTTTTACCTTTTACTTTATCCGGTGTATTTGTTATTGTGTCTTAAGTCTCGCTGAAGGAGAATCCCATTCATAAATCTTACAAGTCGTATACTCAAGCTTAAATAGCGACCATCAAATTCAAAGGCCTCGTACACATTGTTGAAATCAGCTAAATAATCTTCCATGCTGTTGAAAATCTTTTAGATAAGTGGTTCCAAAATGGTCCAGCCATGGGGTCCAGATTTCTCCTTAGTCTTTAGTTTGAGGTCCCACATTTTAATACATGCAGCGTCATACTTGAGTTTGGCCATGTCATTGAGCTAATTTGCTGTCTCCGTCAAGAAGCTGTCAGTTAGTCACTTACTCTACATCAGAAAACAGCCCTTCAAAATAAAAGCTCTGTACTGGAAATGAACTGTAAAGATAATTTTTTTTTTTTTTTTTTTACAAACTTGACATGTTTGCATTCAGAATAGGCCTGTGATCCACTTTTGGACCGCAACCCACCAGTTAGGAAACACTGTTTTAGATAACAGTAAGCTAAGCTTTCTATACTCCAACACAACACATTATTCCCTCTCACACGCGTTTCCAGTGTTGTCTCACTGCAACAAGTCTAATTCTGTGATACTGGGATGCCTCAGGGAAGCATACTTGGCCCACTTCTTTCATTTACTAATGATCCACACTCACTTATAGTAAACACTGCATTTGTCCTTTTTACGTAAATTAGACTTAACATTTATTTAGCTTAAAGAAAAAAAAAAAAAAATCAACCCCAAACTGTCTCTGATTTTAATTTCCAACAACTGAACCATCTGACCATTAATGCTTAAAAAATAGTTTGTATCTCCATTAGGAAATTTGTGTATACTCCCTCTTAGATTTAGTTTATATTTAAGGATTTATAAAAGAGCAAAACCACTTTACGGAGCATTTAAACAAATCTGAAGACAATTAGGGAATTATGCTTATTCACTTTCTGGGGGAGAACAGATGATAAATTTTATATCTATCCCATTTCTGTTCGATAAAATTAAGGCTAGAGCTGGTAACTGGTTAGGTTAGCTTAGCACAATAATTGGAAACAGGGAGAAACAGACAGCCTGACAGTCTTAAGCTCACAAATTGACATGTTATATCTTGTTTGTTTGTGAGAATTTGCCATTTTAGTGGGAGTACTTGGGACTATTTCTTGGCCGCATACAGTAACTTCTAACAGCAATGCTTGGCAACTCCTGAGTGCCAAGGAATAGTCTCACACATAAACCTCCCACAAACCGGCAAATAGTCGTTTTTTTCAAAACAAATGAGATATGAGAGCTTTAGAGGTGCATGTAAGCTGTGCTCATTTTCAGTCTTGATACTAAGCTAAGCGAAGATAAACACGCTAGCTGTAGTAACTCTCCACCAGAAAGCAAACGAGTACATTTCCCCAAATGTCAAACTTTTGCTGTAAGAGTCACATGAAATGCAAGACTGTGAAGATACACTTAAACTTGTCATAGCAGGAAATAATTAATGCTGTTTATCCTGTTGAACGTGTCAAAACACATCATCAACGTCCTAACAACCGTCTCCTCCTCCTTCCAGTAGAATAGTACCAAGACATAACTCAGAAAGATTTCAGCATGTGATCTGGTTGACCTTGCATGAACCCATCCCATTCCAACTCCCAATAACAATAAGATTCACCACACATCTGATAAAATCACTGTTCCACAACTGAAATGTTTATATCAACAATTTCTCAAGTCTCAATAGTCACAATCAAATGTCTTCTCTGCTTTACATTCTCAGTTCTGGTCATTTATTTTGCCCATTTCAAATTTTGTCCTTTATTGGCTCTTTTAATGTGTGATTGACACCTAGCACTTTAGATACCGTAATTTCTCCTGTTATATCATTATGCTATTTCATAATTTAATTTCCTCACCATGTGGGTCAAAAGTAACGTTTTAACAAAGTAAAGTTAACAGCAGATAATATTATTTTGCTGGTGTTCCTACTGAAAGAAAATCAAACGTTAACCATTTACACCTAATCACAGGTAAGTATTACATACAACATGTAGTACTGTCTCAAACAAATAAAAAACACAGGCTCTGCTATGTAGTGCAATAAGGATTAAAAAAATCATACTTGTAAAAATGATATCATTTCTTCTGCAAAAAAAAAAAAAAAAAAAGTTTATCTCCATTTTTTAACTCTAAACTGAACCTAGGTGTGTCATGGTGTCCTCGGAGGGTTTACGACAGTGGGCTCAAATAAGGGTCAGTAAGATTTTGTGTTTGTGAAATTATGCTCAGAAATAATTCTGAAGTCTGTGCTTGTATATCAGTCTTTGTAAGCAAGCAAAAACGTGAATATGTCGGCAAGATTTGTAGTAAATACATCTGTGCACAAATTATATCAACAGTAAGGTCACATCAACACTTAGGAAAAATACTTGGGTTACATCTCAATATAGATTCAAAAGCAGAAAACTCTGTGAGAAACTCAGCACTCAAACTTCCCAAACTATGTGCAACACTAAAGTAACGAATCCATGTTGATGTACACTATCGCCCCAAAATCCAATGAAATGCACATAGGACATCTTAAAGTCAGTAATGGCATTTTTAAAGTTGCAGTGTGAACAATGGCACAAGTATTGTATAATTTCCTGTTTGTATAAATTTAGTGTGTTGTTTTCTTGTATGCAAACAGCAAGAAAATGAAAATAATATAAAGTATATGCTGTTTGCAATCGGTATGGAATTGGGGCACAGCCTTAAGTTAAAGGGTACAAATGTTTGGTCTTGCTTTAACAGCCTAAAGCATGGTGTTTCTGTACAGGTTGTAACTACAGTGTCATGCAATGTGGAAGCTTTGAGTTTCTCAAAAACACAATAAAATAAAATGTTTTCTACGTTCACAAACTTGAATTTCTCACAGTTTCCCCAGTTTTAAAAAGGGTGATAACAACCATCATTTCACAAGCTTAAAACCATACTGGATCTCATTTGAGCCCATATTAAGACACTGACCATGTAACTGCAATGCCTGCAGGTTAAGTTTGGCTGGGAAGTTGCGATTCACCTTTTCTCTCCCTGCATTTCCTGACATCTCTCTAATGTCTGTGTCAATGAAAAGACAAAAATGCCGGTAACATACTTTGACCTGAACAGAACTGATTACAAGAAAAAAAAAAAGCGACATAATGGCTCCAGGGCAGACGTCACTCCTGATAATTTCATATCACTGCTGTTATTCTAATCTACACACATTCAGTACATAAACCCCCTACACATCCTCTACTCATGTTCACAGACATCATGATTGAAAGTTCATATTGTGGGATTTCTTCAAGTGAGTGATTTGGTCCGAATGAGTCAGTGATTAAACCTCTCCAGTTTGTAACCCACACACAGTCTTAAAGCACACAGCTCTGCCCAATTATCTTAAACTCAAACACAAAAATATGACTTTTTTCAAAAAGAAAATAAATGAATTCATAATTCATTGCAAACATTAGCAACAAGATTATCTCCTGACAAAACCCCCAGGTAAAGAACTGCTGCAGCAGAGCACCTTCCATTGCTCTTTTTCTGCATGTGGGATCAAGTCCATCCTAGTTTCAGCACGAGTGGGTTAACATTGTTTTCAGGCACAAAGGGATTCACCACTGTCAACTCTTCTCATCTTCATCAGTGTTTTCAGTACATTCACTGTCCAAGCGCATGGAGCTCAGCTGCTCCTCAAAGTTCAGAAATTTGTGGTTGCAATCCTTCTCCAACATTTGCTTCCAAATTTTAACTAGAAGAAGAAATACAGGAAGATATTTATTTGATTTTTATTTAACTTTCAATGGTGAAATATGTTACTGTATTACAGCTTTCACTTGGTTTAACTTCATCAGAGCAGTTCATATGGGTCAGGGCAGTAACTTACTGTACTCTGGTTCCTCTGGCTGTGTGGCGTCAGGTTCGGGATGAGCCTCCTCAGCCAGGCTACTGATCTGCAGCTCCTCCTCAGTGTTCCCCTCCTCCTCTGCCTCCGCCGGGCCTATCTGCTCCAGGCTCGACACCATCTCCTCATAGGCTCTCCTGGCCTCAGAGGACAACTCGATCATCTTATGATAGAAGTCCTGCGGGTACAAAAGCAGACCTCTCAGCTTGTCTGTGATATTTTTACTGACATGCTTTTTGTAATAACACTTGAGCTCATGTCAGGAACAACTGCCATGTTGGTGATTAGTATGTATTGTTGATCATAAACCTGACCTGTGCACCATCATAGTTGAAGATGCCCACCAGGCTGACTGGCACTGCCTTGTTGAGACAGCGACCCAAAGCTTTCCTGGAGAGGGCAAACACGAACGGCACCCCCTGCTCACGACATGTGTCGATGATGGTGTATAGAGCCTCATCCAGGCCTCCTGTAAAAGAAGACAGTTTTCTATAAATAAATTAACACAATTTTGAGAGCGGTCGGTGTATTTTTACCCAACCCACCTACCTATAACTGCTGCTACTGAACCTGGACTGCTGCAAATCCTACATTCATACAATGTGGCTGCCATTTTCACACCAAAAATGGTCCTGTTCTAAAATTCTATCTGGGATAGCTAAATCTGAAAATGCTGGCTTTGTCCTAAAATAAGACGGCAACTTTCTGTCACATCCAGCCCACACTGTGATGACTAATCGAGTGCTGCTGTTTTTTTGTTGTTGTTGCCAGAAGCAGGGAGATGAAGAGATCTAGCTGTATGTGTTGGTGTCTCTGTGTTTGTCATAATTAAACTCAACTGTACCCACACTGGACATATCTCCAAAGAACAAGGACAATAGATTTTTCTTTTACAGTACAAATCAGCACTAATTAAGCAAAAATACTGACAATGCTCCACAAAATAACTTTATGAAAACTTCCTAATATCACTAATCTCACACACACACACACACACACACACACACACACACACACACAGCGAAGCACTCACATGGACACAGTCGTACCTTTGGACTGGATGCGTTCACAGTTGGGTGAGATGACGACACACTTGACTTTCCTGAGTTTGAGGTGCTTCAGGACCTCTCTGAGCCCCATCACAATGCGTCTTTTCATGCGCGCCTTCATGGGGTCCTTCTGATACAGGCGGTCCTGAAAACGGACCAGCTCCTTCAGCAGAGCCTTTACACACTCGTCCACGTCTTTGCTCAGCATCTGGCTGCAATAGCTGACATGTACAACAATATATATGTTTCTAATCAACAAAAAATATCAAAAAAACAGTGATTAAATTCTGTTAAATTAAGTGTTTTCTTATTTCTGGACAAGCAACCAACAAAGAGTACAACTTGTGGCAGGGTGTACGGTTTAGAGTCTTACTCTCTGAACTTTCTGCTGTGGATTTTGGGTCGACTGGCTGGGCAGGGCACAGGCAAGGTGATTTCTTGCTCTATGTTCTCGTCTTTGTCTGCCTCCTCATCTCCCTCTTTCACGATCTCGTTTGTGCCATTAAATTCTGACTCATCATCAAGTTCCTCTGTGGGACTTCCAACCTCATCTGGGGCTACAGAAGTAAAAAAAACAAACTGATCAAATATTAGCTTCCTTCCATACTTACAGTAGGACTCAATTCATTTCACATGCTTGTGCTCTGACCTGCAGTATTTGTGTCACACTGCTCTTCTTCTTCTTCTGCATCATCATCAGCAGGTTTGAACTCATCTTCAGGCAGCAGCCCTCTCTCCTCCAGCAGACGTCTCTGTTTCCTCTCCTCCCTTTCTTTCAGAATGACCTGAGGATCAAAGAGAAATAAACCAACAAAGCAAATAAAACAACAAAACAATAAACCTTACAAAACGCAGTACATCTCTGTTTGTTCCAGAGTTAGGTCGGTGGACTTACCTTCTTGAGAGGAGTGGGTTTCTTGGCTTTGGGTACCTCTCTCTGCTTGCCTTTCTTCACCAAAGGGCTGGTGGAGTCCAGGGGGTTGTGAGCAATTTTATCCTGCTGCCAGGGAGGCTTCTTCTGGACTAATGGCTGCTTCTGGACAACAGGTAGTCCTCCACCAACTACAAAGAAATCATTTATACTTATTCTGGGGAAGGTTTAGATACCTTGCGCCAACAGATGTGGATCAATAAGCGTTGTTCAAAGAATGCAGGTGTAATCAGCCAAAATATAATTGTATAGGTCATGACGCTGACCATACCCACCTGAGAGAATGACTGGCTTGGCGTCCTGCTTGGCTTTTTGAGACTGCTTCTTTTCCAGGGCAGCCAACATGTTTCCGATGTCCAGCTGAACAGGAGCTTTGCTCTTCTTCCCAGATACCTTTTCAGCTTTCTAGAAATCATGACACCACAAACAATCTCTTCTCAGTCTCTCCAGGATAATATCCAAAGACAGCCATTTAGAATGCATAAGAGACATACAAACCTGTCCTTTTTTCGCTGCCTCTGCAGGCTGAGATTTTGCAGCAGTTGATTTGTCCTTGGTTTGGTCGGCAGACTGATGCTGCACACCTTCTCTTTGGTTTTCCTGGGAAAAAAATGCAGCAACATAGATTTGCAAATTACATACTGTCTAATTAATCTTAATGACCCCCTGCTGACCACACACATTGACTTGTGTATTTTTCACCCATGTATAAAAAGACACAGTATGATAATTATGATGTACAAACATCTTGGAGGGGAAATAACATACTGCATGTATAATAATATTTACCTGATTGCATAGTTTTGCTGCATAGCTGCTTGTTATCAATCTATCAGTCACAGTCACAGCAGGAGTCAAGCCTGGAAACTCTTCTTCATCCTGCGAAGATAAAATGGCAACAAAAATCATCTTCCATTCAACACTTAGGAAAAAAAATCTAAACTTAAAAATACTCAGAAATGGGTTTTGCTTTTACACTGAATGTGAATAAAGACGCAGTTTTTATTAACCTCAAATTTTGGAGGCTCCTGGTAAAGTACTGGCTCCTCTGACTCAGCTTCTGCATCCTCGCCAGCACCTTTAGCCTTCTTCTTCTTTTTCTTTCGTTTTTTCTTCCCTGGAGCTCCCTCGTCCTGCTGAGCTGCCATTTCCTCCGCCTGAGGAGATGCAACAAAGGCACAGAAAACAATGTTTGAAAAACAGGAAAACCCAGAAAGGTTTACGTAACAACTACATTTTATTATCTATGAAAGTGGGTGGCACCTTTAAGAGACTAAACAGCCAGTTTTCAGGCAAGAAAACATATTAAGGTTTAGGAGTTTTTGATGCATTCTAGAGACCATCATGTTGTCTAACCTGCATGTGGTTGCTGCTGATTGTCTTCTCTTTCGGGACAGGTTTCTTTGGAGGCTGGGAGGCAACATTAGCCCAGGAAGTAACCACCGACCGACCTATTCACAAAAATAAATAATTAGAAAAATTACTGCCACTGCCTTTAAGTCTTTGAAAAGCCAGCTGCATGGACTTTCACTTACCTGGTGAAGCAGTGGAGGAATCTGACTTAGCGTTACTGGCAGCTTGTTGGGGGTCAGGCTGTGTTGGGGATCCTCTGCTGACAGACTATTCAACAGGAAATTAAAGCAGCACAAAATTCATTAGTGAAGCATTCACTGCAAACTGCACAACATCACAGCTGATATTTCAGTGAGCTCACCCTCCAGGAAGATGCTGATGCTTGCGTTTGAGTTGGACCCCAACACTCCTTCTGAACAAGAGGAGGACCAGCTCTGCCCAGGGAACCACCAGCCAGCTCCGGGAAATCAGTCATCTTCACTTCAAACGGGATCAAGTCTTCCTGTGCTGGTTTTGACTTGCCTGCAGAGTTCGGGGCAGATCTGGCACCTCTAAAACCTGTCGTCCAATTACACACAAAAGCTGATGAATAAGAGTAAGGGAAATTAGATGCACGCTGATAACGTGCCGGGGTTTACTCAGGAAAATGTTAACATCACCATGTGCTATGACTACCTTTTTTCTGTGAATCCAGTAAGATTTTGCCCATGACTCCCCCTTGCACCAGAGAGCCACTGCTTCCTTTTGATGTCTGTGGAGATGGATAGAAAACACTGAAACTGGTTGCATGATTAAAGTTGGTTTTATCCATTTTTCTGGTGTCTCAAAATGAAGCCAACCTTTGCTTGCGGATCCCGTGTAAACCTGTCTCTCTGCAGAAAATCATCAGTGGTGTCTCTAACACGACGGCTGCTGCTGTAGCCATGACTCCTTGACACATCTCCTCTTCCTGCTGTCACTCCATTTGATGGACTCTGCTTTGCGCTCTGACCTGATGATCGGCTCCTTCACAAAGTTCAGAAATTCACACAAATAAGTGTCTTGACACCAGGCCATTAGGGGAAATAATTGATTACTTTAGCCAAAATAAAAATCTGTGATCATCCCCTACCCTCTTAAACTCTGGTAGGACACATAAGGATTTGGGAACATCATCATGTGTGTTTCAGCAGGCTCCTTTCCCTGCCTCCTCGGATGTTTGTTGTCATGAGACTGGACAGCAGATGACAGTTTGCTCTCCTGGGGGACAGTGAAGATTGTTTGTCATTTAGTCTACTGGAAAACGACCTTTGACTGGAGTACTAGTGAAGCCATGTATTGACTCACTTATTTAAACACTACCTGATCACTTTATCCACGTTTTAGGCTCATAATTCACTCATACGACATGTGTTGAGCTCAACTTTTACTATTCTGCAAGCGCTAATTTAACCATGAAACTATTTAGCCGTTAGCTTAAATTAACATCTAACTTAGCTGTAACTTACAACGTTGTTTAAGTTACTTTTGGGGAACCTAACAAACCTTAATGTTGAACAAAACGCCATAAACAACAGCTTATTTGTGTGGTTAAAACAGCCGTTAGCTTAAAGTACCATCTACACACATTCACAACAGCTAAAAGTTAGCAGCAACACGCATCAGCGCACGCTAGCATCACAGGCTGGCTAGCTAGCTAGCTAGCTAAAAACAACCGTTATGTTATTTTTTCCCCACAACTACCTTGTCCATCTTCAGGTTTTCCTACACGCAGTCACATGTCCGCATGTTCACTCGATATTCCATGTGTTGTCAGATTCCCTGTCACAACGCTGCTACATTTATCTACCAATCGCAACAGTGTGTTGGCTAAGCAACCTGTTTGATAGCATAGCAGTTAGCAGCTAGCTGTTAGCCGTAGTTGAGTCTGATAGAAACAGCTGATGTTTACAGTGTGCGCAGAGAGGAGAGCAACAGCGACATCTACTGGATCACAGCGGTCATCAGTCAACTCTAAAAACAGCAGCTAAATATAAATGCCTTTATTGAAATTTTCGGTAATATTATGCTGACATGTTAGTGGTATAATGATGTATTTGTATTTTAGTATATTTATAGTGTATTTTAGTATGTTCTTATATTGTTTATTCTTATTGCCCATAGCATATAAGTAATACAGTAACCAAGCAGTTAACCAGGTAACTTCTAAAATAGCATGCAACAACTTAATAAATGTTAATGTTCATAAACCAATTCTTATAACTAATTATGGTCAAAGGGGGTTCAATGAAGGTAAGAAAACGATGGTATAATATAAATAATAATTCAAATCCTTTCCTTGTATACCCCCAAATTGTTTGTGGTTTCAGTTAACTACAGAAAAAAAGGCAAAAAAGTAATTTAACTATACAGGTATAAATGTATTTGAACTACCAGCAAGTCAGTGCAAAATGCAGTTAAACTACTGGTTGAATTACATGTAGACCTTGTTCACACTGTTAACACTTACATTTGCAGACTTGATTTATTAATGACTGCTGATGGCTTATTGATGACTTATTAGAAAGTGAGAAACTAATGAGCATTTATTATGACATTACCAACACATATAACTCAATTATTACCAAAAAAGTAATAGTATCTATCTATCTATCTATCTATCTGTCTATCTATCTATCTATCTATCTGTCTATCTATCTATCTATCTATGCATCCATCCAACCAGGCCTATCTAAAATAGCATAAAACAAGCTCAGATAACACACTGAGTCAAACCTACAGCCAGTGGTGATAGCACAAGACTCACACTCATTGTGCTTGTTCCATAAAGCTGTGGAGGAACTTTGCTAATAAGATTTATTGTAGATTTGCACCATTGAAGTACTATATCATTACTACTATACTACTACTACTACTATACATTATTGCTTGTATGATTACTGTAAAACTTCAATTAGTAGCCCAGGCTTTTATTTGCTTAACTCACTGACATCAACAGGCCTGTATTTGGGACAGGCCTTCACACGAAACTGTTGCTCAGCTAAGATGGGAAATACAATCAAATTGTTTGTTTAAACCAGTATGAATATTACATGTACAAAAATTAGGCTTAAGATTATATATTATAATATGTTATTTGATCTACCTCACATAATTTGAGGTTGCGACAACCCGCTTTTAAACATCTGAAGAACGTCTATAAAGAAAATGAACTGCTTGGCAATGAGACCAGGCGTCTAATAGAGACAGGCGGGAGTTTTTTTTGTCAATATGTGTGGCCACACAAGGCTGGTAAGAGGGACTAGGAGTTTAATTGGGGAAAAAGAAAAAGTATCCTTAAAGCAGAATTAGCTCTTTCAGTGTTGCATAATGGCATATTTGGACTTTTATATATGCATTAACATGCAAGCAGTATTTTCAATGTTGTGAGTGGTTGATGTGGAGCAAATTTCTTACTCAGTTATATACTGTTGGGTAGATTCATCTGTAAAAAATGACCTTATTTTACAGTTACATCACATTTTTATGTAAAATCTAATCTACACAAAAACATGTTGCATTCAGATACGTGTTGTGGAGTAAAACACTGGCATCAAATGAAAATACTAAATAAAAGTACCTCAAAGTTGTACCTGAGTAAATGTGCTTGGTTAATTTCCACCACTGCAATCAAATTTCTTACCTTTATAACCTTTTTGCACAGTCTCTATATTACATAAAATAATTCATATCCATACACAGATGCTGTCTTGCTTGTTTATTCTTTTTTTAATAACAAGAAAATAGAATATCCACATTTTTAAAGTAAGCTAAAATAAAAAGCTACTTTGTAAAATATAAAATCTGAGTGATTGATAAAATACTGCATTATAAAATGATACCTATGAGCATAAACGTTATTTGTAACCCACCCTCATCCATACATTTCACAATATGCACAGGTCTACATGTGCACATTAAAAGGCATTACATCCACTCATTTCCCATTTGTACAACACGTCCCTCTGTTTTGGCATGTGCAACGTCTTCTGGCATTATTTTGTTTCATGTGATGATCCTCGATGAGCAGTGCAGAGAGTTTGTATCTCACTATTTTTGTTCGTGTCAAAGTAAGACGTCAGTGCTTGTTCTCCCAGCGGATGTAAACATCATAACATTCATTTAAACTGTAAAATGTCTCTGCAGTCAGAGTCTCTGTCAAGTATTTGTGTCTCTCACTCCTCCTTTAGCTGTCTTGCTGTTCTCAGGAGAGCCAGAGGGATAACGAAAGAGGCTGAGGTGAGGAGAAAACAGATCTGGGCACCAGCTATCCAGTAAACTGTGAAGAAAACACAAGATTTAAAATGACTACACTGCAAAGAGCAATTATTGCCAAGCAAAATTATTTCTACACAGAAAATCTGTAAAATGTTTCACCATGCCCAGTTTCCATGTCCAGGATAAGGTATTACAACTGTCTACAAATCTGAGCAGCATTTGGTGCCATCTGTCTTCCTTACCAGAGGATGACACGACTGGTCCAAGTGCTCTGGCCAGAGCGCCCAAACTACGCAGGATCCCCATCACTGTGCCCTTCTGATTGGCTGTACCTGGAGGAACATCCACGGCAGATAATCAGTAACAATGTGCACATTATAGCGTAATCAAAATGGTTTGTGAGTTTCCATAAATATGAATTAATAAAGAGGCTCACCATGGTCGGAAACAAGCGTTGACAGACATGGAACTACTATTGCAGCCGCTGTAACAAAAATAAATGACACACAGGACAGTTAACATGCATTTAACATAAATAAATCTGTTAAATGTAGATAAATTTCATGTTTTAGGTACATTTTGTCTTTGGATATTATCCCGCTGTCTTACTGGTTGACCTACTTCAATCACAAAACCTCTGGAGATACATCATAACTGACAAAATGGCAGCATAAAGTAGTTAACACAGTCACATTGCTGTTGTGGTCTGTGCCCACACAATATCTACATTTTACGTAAGAGGCTCTTGCAAAGATTTCTTCCTTTTTTTGAGGGGGAGTTTTTCCTCATGCGAGTTGAGGGTCTGAGGTCAGACGATGTCGTATACTGTAGAGGTTGTAGAGCCTACTACGACAAATTTGTGACGTTGGGATGTATAAATAAACTGACTGTCAAATAACATAATACTAACAGAGGACATCAGAGGCCTAAGGGAGAGAGCTAGACTATTTAATATAGCTATACTGTCAAGCTCTCTGCTTTAAATGTTGATATTATCTTGTTTTAATTTACTCTGTGATGACAATGACAATTATAATTTTCCAGACTTTCTACTGCGGTTGCTCATACATCACATAGTATTTAATGTAATCTCTTTTTGCTTTAGTTATCTCAGTTGTTTGTTTAAATCATCATAAAACGCATCTTTGGACTTCGTCATGGGTTTCTTTAAATATGTCACACTGAAGAGCCGACTCAGCCTCTTAGCGGCTGTTTTCATTTCATTGTTTATCCCAATGGCTAAAAGATTTTTGCCCTGAATTTTGCATAGAAGAAAAAGAGGAAGCTATACTTTTATTAATCCCTCAGGGGAAATTCAATTTTTTTCACTCTGTTGTTATATACACACAGGCCGGAAATACACGCACATGCAGTGATGGGACCTATACATGCATTAAATGGGGAGATGTCAGAGCAATGTAGCTGCCTTGGACAGACGCCCTGAGCAGTTGGGGGTTCAGTGCCTTGCTCAAGGGCACCTCAGCAGTGCACAGGAGGGGAACTAACATCTCTCCAGCTACTAGTTCATGCTCAATACTTGCTTCATATGGGGACTTGAACTGGCGACGCTCCACTTCCCTATGGACTGAGCTACTGCCGCCCCAGTAAGCTCTTTAAAAAGTCATTAAATGTATCACTATTAATTGTGAATGTAAAAATGTAAAAAAAACCCTGAAATTCTGATTAGTTTTGTTTCACCCTGAGGGACTCAGCTCTGGGAGTTATTCATCCTCTTGGTTCTTAACCCCCTAAAATATGGTATGATTTGTTGTACTATGATACTGTTTTCCACAGTTGATAAATATAGAAATCACATATTAACTGTGCAGTTGCAAAGTCTTCAAAATTTGCAGTGTGGATTGATATTATAATTTATACTGGCCTTTTTATTAAATCAATATCATCAATAATATATTTTCACTAATTTCACACATTCATGGGAACAATAAAAGGTTTGACTGTCTTAACAACATACAAATAAAAAATGAGCTTACCAAATGAGTACAACGCCAAGCCGACATAAAGCATCGTTGTATTCCATGAGAGCCCGATGACAATGAACGCTGGGATCAATGCTATGATTGCCTAAAAAAAAACAACAGAAACATGGTTCATTAATAAAGAAGACAGGTGCGCAGTGGTGCATCGTGTCTTTTCAGCAGCAGCAGTATTTTATTATGTGTCATGTAAACAGAAGGTGCTCCTACCACTTGAACTGCCATGACATGCTGCCCCGGTTTGATTCTGCGAGCATACCCGCCCTGGATCAAAGCCATAATGACACCAATGAAGAAGAACATCTTTCCCTGCTGCATACTATCGGGAGAAAAAAATGCTCGTAAAAATCACAAGGTGCGTTTACTGTAACTGATGAAGCACACAGCTTTATCTCTGAGTTCATACCTTGTAAAGTGGAAGCGCTGGTGAGTCAGAAAACTCAGCGTGAACTCCAGACCAGAGAACAGGAAGAGGTAGCAGAAATAAACCAGGCCCAGTGCTTGAAGCTTCTGCATTCCTGTTGAGACATTTCCACCTTTTATCTCTCAGTGTGCCAAACTTCAATCGTGCTAATAAACGGGTCAAATGGGTGCAAGCTACTGCCTCACACAGGAATCCAGTAGGTGCAGCACTCACTTTCTTTTGGAGGTGGATCTTTTGTCCTAGAAACAGCTGAAAAATGGAACAAAGATAGCGGGTTCAGAAGGTCTCTGGAGTCCCCGAATCCTGAAGATGAAGCCTAGAATGAAACATGAAATAGTATCTGTCAAATAGAATAACAGTGCTGTCAGACAAAAAAAAGTTTTAAGCCAATAAGGAAAACTAACTGGTATTAATGCACACTGAAATGTTGTGGCCCCTTCACGCTGCACGCACATAGCACATATATCCTCCTGAGACCTGAGGCAAATATTTTTCCTGTGCGGGAGACATGACACTTAGGCCCTCATTTTTAACACCATGCATGCAGTCTATTTGAGTCCTGATGTGCCCTGAAAAGCACATCCTGGGCTTACTAGTGATGTAACACACATGGGTGCATGACCAACAGAAGACATTGTCTGTCTGTTAAAAAAAGGAAAAAAAGGGGAAATTACAAAACACATTTTATGGCAGTAAGGGAGATTAGTGATCATATTTCTAAAGGTATTGTGCTTCAGCGGGACCTGCTTCTTCTCATTTTGAACCTTTTTACATACTTACGTTGGCAAACTCAGTGTCTTTGTTTAAAACACATTTTAACAGTAAATCTGGCATGTGTCTAGTTTCTATCCTTCTTTTATCAGCTTTATTATTCATCTATTTCTTTTTACACACTCTGATTTATCTGGTCTTAGTCTGTGTTCAATGTTTTACTGCTGTTTTTATCTTGATGGTGTATACTATTTTATTTGTCCCATAAAGCATTTTGTAAATGTGTTTTAAAAAGTGCTATACAAATAAAGTTTATTATTACTATTACTTCAGGAAACAGTAAAAACATCGGAGTCAGGCAGAAGAGCAGGATGTTGAATGCTCAGAAGACGACATATCAGCTGAGGAGGAGCTTAAAGAGGACTACTGACACCCAGCACCCATTTTGGATCAGTATTATTATTTGGATTAGATTCAAGGACTTCTCTCTGATTCTCACACACACACACACACACACACACACACACACACACACACACTCACTCACTCACTCACAAACACTATATATAACCATATAAAAGCATGCACATAACCTTTAATATTACATTTATTTCAACTAAAATTAAAATGTAAAATGTAAAATGTATGTTTTGTGGAAAACATTGACCTGATGTCCACTACAAGAGACATGTTATACGATATTATCACGAACATTTTTGAGATAAAACTCTTTGTGATATGATTCTGACATCTCAATTACTCAAATTATGTAACAAAAAAAAAAATCGAAATATTCAAACATTTTCTTGCGGGTCTCAGGAGGTTAAAAATATATACACAAATATTTAAATTAGAGCAGAATAAATAAAAATATAGTATATTACATGCCTGTAATCCTCCCTCACAGGTGTTTTCACTTATGTTACCTGATAAGATCTCTTCTGTGAGCTAAGAACAATAACAGTGTAGTGTGTGTAGTCTGCATACGCCCACACACTACACTGTTATTGTTCTTGGCTCATAGTTCGGTGACCTCAGGTAATTCCTGGCATAGCTCCACCCAGCTTAGACCTGACAAGACGTCTAATTACTAATAATTACTTCCTGGAGTCTTGTAAGCTTCCACCCCTGGCCAAGAAGTAGTATGGCACATTACCCGATATAATTGTGTTGTTTTAAACACTTTTGTACAGACTTAAGAAATTAAATATGTTAATTAGTGAGCTTTAGAGTTGCTTGTGGGCGGAGTTTGTTACCTTTGGACAAGCTGTTTTCAGTCTTCATGCTAAGCTAGGTGGCTGTAACTTCACATTTACTATACAGACATGAGAGTGGCATCAATCACCTCATCTTACCCACATGCTTCACAAAAACATCTGTGATTCGGTTTGTCAGCTGGCTGTGCGAATGTTTCCATAACTAACCTTGACATCCTTTGAGAGCGTCTCTGGCAGCATGACCCAAATGAAGAGCAGATCAGCGGCACTGAAGGCCAAGGCGAGCAGAGCTGGAGTTTGGTAGAAGACGTTTCCTGTTGTTTTGGAGCTGAGGGCAAAGTAGGCGCCCATCAGAGGTCCCACGGTGAAGCCCAAGGAGAAGGCGACGCCAATCATAGCCTGGTGGTGACAAGATTAAAGTTAGATATTGTAACATTCAGGACATTTACCCGAAGGTCTTACAGAATATTTTAACTTTGATAAAAGATTAAATGAAAACTAGCAGTGCATTTTTTCACACATGAACTTGTAGCATAAGATGGCGCATGCATCCAGCCACATTATGGTGTTTTTAGATTCCATATCCTGACAAAACATTCCCTGTTACAGCCAAAGAGAGTCTGTGCCTACCATTCCTCGGTTCCGTGCTTTCGGGCAAGGCAAGTCGGCCACAATGGCAGTGCAGAGGCTGACGTTGCCCTTACAAATGCCCCCAATTACTCGAAACAAAAGGAACATGCTGAAGCTCCGGGAAACGGCCCAGACTGCATAGGAGGACATCAGCCCTAACTGGAACACAAGGCACCCAATTAGACCAGAATGAATCAGTGTTAATGTTTGAAGCTGCATGGTTTTCTTACACAATTGGGGCACAAACTGTCCAGAGTGAATGACTCTATTGGTTTCCATTGTGAGAGGCTACTGAGGTTTATGTTGCAAAGTTTAAAAACAGTGTTACTCACCGTGGTAAGAATGAGTAAGGGTCGTCTACCATGGCGGTCTGACAGAGCCCCGGTTATAGGTGACGACAGGAACTGCAGCAGAGAAAACAGCGACCCAATCAGACCTGAAAGGCAAGATGAGGGGCACACAAATGACTGCAGCTTCTTTGCATACTTAAAATTTTCATTGGTCATAGTATCAGGAAATGTAGAGCTACACTAAATGTGAAATCAGCCCAACATACCTCCAAACAGGACACTGTTATATTTCTTTTCCATGGGAATCCCCACAGCCTCCCTGAACCAGTCCACAACACTCTGCAGAGACTGATACACGCCATCCTGTCCAACAAGACCAAACACAGAAAATACAACATCACACAGAGACAACACAAACACTAGTGAAGAGGTCCATTCAGCATGAGTCAGCACGCAGACTCACACACAGTCACAGCTCATGTCAGCTAATCTAATCACTCAGGAGTTAGTTATGGTTTATATGGAACATGTTCTTCACATAGAGCCTCCTTTGTACAGCAGAGCATCAGAGTTTACACATCTTCTGACCAAAACACCAACCACAGTAGAATCATTTTCTACTATAACCACTGGTTCCTGCGGTGAAACTGATGTACAACTGTCTTGCCAAGGTAATGCAGCTTACGTTTGAATTTCCAAACCTATCTGGTGATTCAAAATATTGATAATTATTTCCCTTATTTACAGGCAGTCAAATGTAACTTCAATGAGGAAGTAGGGCTGGTTCAATCGTCTTTTTAGAAACTAAACTAACCTCTGTTTGTGCATAATGATCCAAAATCGAAGGCAGCAGAGGAAGAATCAGTGTAAATCCCAGCAGGTCCAGCAGCAGGGTGATAAACACAATTCTGATGACCTTCGACGAGAAGGGGCCGCCATCCTCTGCAGATTTGTTTACGTCTGACATTCCTCTGACTGTATACAATGTCTCTTCTATTCCTGTTAGTGAGTGAACCCCAAAACAGTGTATGTTAGAGGAGGACAAGAAAAGTAAACTATTGGGAGAGGACAATCATAACAAAGAGCTTAAAGGGACAGTTCACCCCAAAATCAAAAATATACGTTTTCCCTCTTACCTGTAGTGCTATTAATCAGTCTAAATTGTTTTGGTTGAGTTGCGTAATGTTGGAGATGTCTGCCTTCTCTCGATTATAATAGAACCAGATGGCACTCAGCTTGTGGAGCTCAAAGCATAAAAAAATTGCCATGGTTGTGAGCAGTTTCACGAAGGAACTATTTTCTTTCTACCAAACTACACCTGCCAACTTTATCACCCCGCCGAAGGAAGCATGCATCTACTCATGGATAAGAGGCTTGTGCTCCTCAGCTGAACTGTAACATTAGCCAGCTCACTGGTGCTCAGTGAGCTAGAAGTAGTTGCATTCTTTCCTTTGCACAGTGATACCACGGTGATTGGCTGTTGTACTCCAGTAGAAAGAAAATAGTTCCTACATGAAACTGCTCACAACAAGGTCTGTGGATTATCTTTTGTAACCGGGTCATGATTTCTGGAAAGAGACACTGATGTTGAGTTTTTCAAATGTATTAGGAAAGAGACACTGATGTTGAGTTTTTCAAATGTATTATTTTGGCGCTTTGAGCACCATAAGCCAAATGCCATCTAGTTCCATTATACTGGAGAGAAGGCAGACATCTCTACAGCTGATATCTCCAACACTCTGCAACTCACACCAAAACAATCTAGATTAATATGCAGCACTACAAGTGAGAGTAAAAATATGTATTTTTGATTTTGGGGTGAACTGTCCCTTTAAATTTGCAGTCATGCATGTGTTATTTGGAGCCAATTATAGGGAATTTAAGGACAAAATTCAGGCTGATGTGTATACTGTAGTTAAAGTTTTACTCTTACGGTCTCAGCACAGTCACAATATATATTTGTTTTAATATTCTAATTTTTTTATATCTTACTATCTTACGTACTAGTGGTAAACATGGTAGCATAATGCACATTCTATTTTTCTTTTAATGCACATTTCATTTCTATTTTATTGCTTCATATTTACATACTTTTATTTCATACTCTTATTCTTACTTCTTACAGTTCTCTATTTTTTTACATCGGAGCAACTGTAACGAATCATAATTTCCCCTCAGGGATCAATGAAGTATTTCTGATATTAAATTAGCTAGTGTTTGTACATTTCCTCAACAACAAAAATCAAAACCAGAATATATTCCACTCCACTTTCCATTAATTTAAAAAACAACAACAACAACAATTCTCCATATATGTTGAATTGCGTGCTGAATTGTAGACAATTTTTGACATGTGTGCATGCGTGATACTTCTAATTAACTGGAAGTGTGGCAACTGTACAGTGTCTCAATTTCTCTATAACTAGTTCCCTGTGATATAATTCTTCCTGGGAAACTTCCTATGAATGTTGTTATGTATCCGTCCTTTATTGCAGACTCTATTTTTATTATTGAACTTGTTCGTCTTTCTTCCGTTTTTTTTTTTTTAATTGCTGTTTATAATTCTTGATGACATTGCTGCTACTTATTAGTTTTTATGAACTCTTTTTCATCACTTTATTGCAATTATATATTTGTATCCTTCTAGCCAATTCAATGTGAACTCTGGGCAATGATGTAAAAGAGCTTGCTGCTCAGTCAATTTTCCCTGAATTAACAATAGTTGATTGATTGATTGGTACATGTGAGTTACTTTCTATGGAATTAGAGGAAACCCTGGGACCTGTAAAATACAGTAAAGCATTATTAGAGACAGTAATCAGCAGATCAATGGGTAGATCTTAGTACAAACATTAACAGGGTGAGTAGTTTATTTCTCTCTGTGGCTCAGTTAGTCAGAGTATAAGTATGTGAAAGTTATTGGTATTGGCAAAGTCACTCTTATGTGCTTTATCCAAAAAAAAAAAATAGGCTGGATGTTTGCAAAAGTAGGTGTATGCCAGTAAAGCTGCAATCAGCCAAGCTCTCCTTGCACACAGGTCTTACAATAAGTCATCAGGAAATAAAGAAGAAGGAGTAACTGAAGGAGGAAGAAGGAAACAAAACTGTAAATACTCAGATCACAGTTGAACCCAGTCTACATGAACTCCTCAGTAAAAGCACTGACATGTAAATATTTTAACTGGAATCAGTCCCCAAACAGTTGCAATGATAAATAAAAACACACTTCTTACAAATAGTTGTATCGATCCAGTGAGAGTGGTCAGTATTAATCAGCATCACCCCCTCCCGGACACCGTATCTAACCAAGCGATCATATTATACCAGCTTATATACAAACACTATCTCCACAAACCTAAATCACATCAGATCATACCGAGCACTCACCGACTGCAGCAGCTCTACCTCCTCTCTGCCTCTCATCAGTCCATTATTATAAGTCCAGACCAGGAAGCGGTGTCCTCTTACATTTGGATGACAAGAATGTGTCGTAACCAACGCATGCAGACGAAAGTGCTGCCTTCAAGTGCTTCTCGTAAGCTCGTATTTCCGCGTTCCACACTCCCAACAGGGTTTGCTGGCCACATCTGTGACGCACCGGGAAAACCCTATGACTTTCCGAGGAGATAACAGACGTATGTGATCATAAAAAAACATGTGAAGACACAACCCACCACCTCAGGAGAACGGATAACTTATTTATCTCCCTCACCTCATACTGGCATAGGGAAATGTCCAATTCAAGGGTAACTTTTGTCAAGCACATTTATCTGCGTCACTTTATAGTAGTAGTAAAATTAGTTGTAACAATGTAATAATAATAATAATAATAATAATAATAATGGGATTATCTAAATAAACTATGTGATAAAATGAGTAGTTGGTGGCTGTCCACTGTTCAAAACCAGTGGCGCCCCCAGAAAGTTTTCTTGGGGTGGCCAGATGGGGCTGCTGAGAATCTTGGGGTGGCACCAGGGTGACACCCCAAAACCCAAAGTCATAACTGAATTTCAGGAATCAAATTACACTAAAGTATGGAGTCATCCAGGGATGACATTTGTCTGTAGGCTGACATGGTAGTTAGCTTCCCTCTGGTTCCCTTGTGAAAACGCCTACTAGGGTTGCAGTGGTATGAGATCGTCGTTTAACAGCATCATGGTATAACAAAATTATTGTTTTCTGTCAGAAGACCAATTAAGCAGTGGTTCCCAACTGGTGGGTCATGGTCCAAAAGTGAGATATTTGATTTGACAGGGTTAGAACCCTGGGGTGGGGGAGCCGTTTTGTGCGGAGTTTGCATATTCTCCCCGTGTCAGCATGGGCTTCCTCCCACAGTCCAAAGACATGCAGGTTCATTCGTGACTCTAAATTGTCCGTAGGTGTGAATGTGAGTGTGAATGGTTGTCTGTCTCTATGTGTCAGCCCTGGAGACTTGTCCAGGGTGTACCCCGCCTCTTGCACGATGTCAGCTGGGATAGGCTCCAGCCCCCCTGCGACCCCTAAGAGGATAAGTGATTACAGAAGGGAAAAAAAAGACCATGTCAACTTTGTAAAAAAAAAAACACACTTTATATTGAAGTACAGTGAATATCCTGCACAAAGCTGTTTTAGTTTGAAGTGCCATTTCCTGCTGTAGAGTGAGTGATGGACAGCTCCTTGACAAAGACTGAAAAGTAGCTCGACGACATGTCCAAACACAAGTTTGACACTGAATATATTAAATTGTGTGGACCTTAAACTGATGACTTAGGAGAAATCATGACCCCATGGCTGGACCAGTTGGGAACCACTGCCTTAAAGGAATTAAACAAACATTTTATTACTATATTTTAATGATGAAACCATTCTTAATAGAAATGTGTGAAAATAACTAAAAAAAAGTTGAGATTTTTCTGTCCAGTTGCTTTTTTTAAAATATTGTAGATAAGAAAATGTACATGGTATGATAACTGTCAATTTTAGTATACCTTGAAACCTGTATACCATTGCAACCCTAATGCTTATGGGATTTTTCCAGTGGATTTTGGTTTGTGGACTGCCGTTTCGAAGCCTTGGGTTTGGCATTTAGGCCGTCGCCATCTTGGTTTTTTGAAGCCAGAAGTGGCCATATCTGGACGAGAGGTTGGAGCTGTGGAGAAGCGAGAGGTGGATCTGACTCATAGACTGCAGCTACGTCTTGCAGACAGCCTGTCCCTTGAGCAGCACCACCCTTACATTTAACTTTGGATGTTAATAACATGAAAATGGGTGAGTTATTAGAAATCGCAAACTGATATACTTCGTTTTTTTATTTTTTGTTATTACTAATTATCTGATGTGCACAGACTAATACAGGTACAGTTAACATTTCAAGTTACACAATGATCCTGCTTTAATGTGTTATGTATCTGTGTGTACACATTATTAAAACAAATATGCTCTTGTACAACTGCAATGTCAGACCTGTTCTGTTGTACGGTTCAGAGAGTTGGTGAGTAGTCAAAACAGTCATGATGAGAGTGGAAGCCTTTCACACTGGATGCCTCAGACAAATATGGCAGATATTCTGGTCCAACAAAATCTCCAACCTTCAACTGTACAAGAAAACAGGTCGCTGGAGCGTCACCAAGGAAATCACATTCAGATGTGAACCCAGAAGGCCCAAAACCACCTGGCGCAGAGCGGTGACACTGGAGCTGGAAAAGATGAACCTGTCCTGGGGGGAGGCGCAACATGCTGCCAAGGATCAAAAGCAATGGAAAGAGCTCACTGAAGCCTTATGTCCCATAGGGGAGTTTATTGTTCTTCACATAGGCTGGTTGTCCTTTTCCAGAAATAGAGAATACGCATCTTTAATTTGAAAGAGTACATTGTTTGTTAGAAAAACTAATTTAACTGTACAAGACTTGTCATTCAGATATCTGGAGATGGTAGTTCAAGGGACCCCTTTGAAAACTGCCTTATCAGTTGGTCCCTCACAAAAATGTAGTCTGCATTTGGATCACTATTTAGCCCCCTTTCCGACAGCTATGTCACAGTATGTCCTTGGCGGTGCCACTGTCAGTGACACAAGAAAAGACACATCAGGTGTGGCAATTACACATTCAGTTTATTTACAAAAAACATAAATGATATCGTGTGACAAAAAGGTTAGAAAGTAATCAGAAATTATTATTTACATGGAATATAAAACAAAAATACTGTTACTTCTGCACTGCTGAAATGACTTAACTCTCTCACTGGTAAGGTACACAGCAATCGATGTTTAAATACCCAGCAACACTTGAAGGCAGCACAAGGATTTCCACATTCAGTGGTATTGAGGTTGGTCCAGAGTCTGGGCATTGAACACGGATGTTAGGTACCAGTTTGTACATAATCATTACAGTTCACAGTGATTGTTTTCATGTTTTACAGTACTAATGATTCATGTCTCCCTTCACACAAACTGCAGGATATTCATTAGTGTGATTACACTGAACAAATCAAAATCAAGTCTTAATAAACATGTCACACTTTGTACAGTCACCATCCTGGCTCTGAAATGTTTTCTTTTGCTAAACTGCACAAATTAAATCCTACGCATAACAGCTGTACCATAAAAACATCTTTATTATAAAAGGTTTAAAATCTACAAAACATGAAAAATTCATTTGTAACCAGGTTGTTTAGAAATACACATTACAGTAAGAAGATAGGGGACGGTCCATAAAAACAAAAACTAGCTTCCCACAAAAACTCAACAGTGAGAGCCATCGCTACCGTCCATAACATAAAGAAAAACGTTATATTCTGTGTCGCATGAAGTGACGCTTCAGTTCATAGCTGTTTGTGAGGTTTCGTCCACAAAGCTCACAGGTGAAATGTTTCTCGTCTGTCGCTGCTGGGCACAGGACTTCAGGAGCTTCATCTGTGACTGTGGGTGCACCTTAGACATAAAAGAAGTTAATTTAGGTTGGTGTCACATGCTGTTTCCCAAAACTAATCCCATGATTCCTCCCCCTCATCAACAAAAAATAATGAAAATTCCCATCACAATTTCCAGGAGGCTGATATGGCATCTCCGAACTGTTTGTTTTTGGGGTTTAATAGTTGAAAGATATCAAATTTACCACAAAATTAAACAGAGAAGAGCAGAAAATCTTCACATTTGGAAACACTGGAACCTGCAAATGTATAACATGTTTGCTTAAAAGCTTCGACGACTGATTTTTGAGATCAAGAAGGGGTTTCCAGATTGATTTTGTTTTAACCACGTTCACTCACAAACCGCCCTTCATATTTTCTTCATGGTGATACCACCAATATTTAGTTGGGTAAGTTCCTGTGGGATCAGACTAGCTGATGTTAGAAGACAACAATCAAATCCCCTAATTGAATGTAAACACATCTAGAGGCAAACATTATTCATAAAGTCGATCTATTTATAAGAATTTAAAAGGACTTGTATTTTCTCTGGCCACTGCCAGAAATATCTGCTTTATGAAACTGACGGCTCGACTGTCAGTGTGTTTATATTGTATTGTATGTAGGAATGCAGCCTATTGTTGTCTAGACCAGTGGTTCCCAACTGGTCCAGCAATGGGGTCCAGATTTCTCCTTAGTCATTAGTTCAAGGTCCACACAGTTTGATACATCCAGCGTCATACTTGCGTTTCGCCATGTCCTCAAGCTAGTTTGTTGTCTCTGCCAAGTAGCAGTCTGTTATTCACTCACTCTACAGCAGGAAATAGCACTTGAAAATAAAAGCTCTTAGTCGGAAATTCACTGCACTTAAAAAAAAATAGCGTTTTTTTTGCAAGTCACTTGCGGTCCATTCAGAATGGACCCACAACCCACATTTGGATCAGGACCCACCAGTTGGGATCCACTGGTCTAGACACAATATCAAAAGGAAAAACAAAAACACAGAGCTTATTAGTTTCTATCATTTGAGCCATGCCAGTTAACTCTTGTGCCATACTCTATATGTATCAAACAGGCAAGTAGTCATGGTATGGTAGCCAGTGTGTTGATCAATGCAGGGAAAATGTTGAGAAATTGCTTTTTGGGGGGAGATGATGCACCTCGATGCACGTTGCCTTGAGCAGAAATTATTAGTCCATTTACAGATAAATTCAACTGTAACATTTTTTATACTCAAGCAGTCGTTTCAGTTGTCAGTACCCGATAGTTCCTGCTCTTCCACTGAGCGAATTCGATGCTTTTCTCTGTTGAAATAACTTTGGATTGCTGGTCAGACAAAACAAGCAATTTGAAGACGCCATCATGGGCTCTAAATAAAAAAAAATTCTTCTATTTTTTATTTTAAATTTTTGTGCATTACATGATTAATTGAGCATAAATTGAGCTTATTAATTGGTAACTAAAATAAACATAAATTGGAGCCCTATTGTTTACCAAGGAAAATAGTAATGTATTGTAATACGCATCAACCCTAAGCTCTATGGAAAATAGTAAGCCATGGCACAAGATTTTGATATCCCAAGCGTTCTGGTTTCTGTTTGTTGTCCGAGTAGTATTGTCAAATCACATTCAAGCAAACTTTGGGTGCCTGCAGGTCAACAATTTGTGTGGAGAGTATAACACATTGGCTGAAATGCAATCTCGGAACCCACTGGCTATTGTCTGCCGATGATTTCGATTCTTTTCTAATTCATCTACTTTTGTATCTGTTAATAGAGATTGACCAAAATGTTGTCTGGACCTGTCTCAAGTTGCTAATTTAACTGTAAGAACTGAGCGGCGCACAGAAGAGAAGTATTGTCCCAGATATCAGCTGGCTACACTGCATGTCCTGAAACATCGCCCGTTGCCCCCAGAAGCTTTACCATCACAACACGACAGCCGATGGGTTCCGATGTTGCATCAACACAGACTGACACGTGTCAAGAGAGACTGCTGGAGTGCAGGCTTAAATAGAAGACAATGGATGCAGTTGTTTTGACGTGTCGCCCCCTTACTGTGCATCAAAACTCTTGTTCTGTCACTTATGGTCAGAATAACTGTTTTGGACTCTTTGTGATCAATTTAGTATCTTACCTTTGGGAACACATGAATCATCAGCATCCTCCATCCTGTCATCCTCCTCATGTTTCTGATCTGCGCATTGGTTCTCATCATCTGCAGTGATCGTCTCATCTTCTTTGTCCTGCCTTTGCTCAACATCATCCTCATCTTCCTTTTTGCAACACTCAATAGGCTGCATTTCTTCTTTGAGATTTTCATTCTCAAGCACTGGCATTTCTCCATAGAGGTCTCTTACCTCCTCACCGTTGTGCACTTGTTCCTTTTTGCAGTTTGTTATTGAGACATCCAAGCTCTCCTCATGGCTTATCTTAAGTTCTGCACACTTGAGCGGAGGAGTGTGCGAGTGCCTTTCAACCAATAAACTTTTTCTAGCCCTGCTGTTGTTTGGCTGCATCTGATTTTTCTTCCCAAGGGCTGAAATTTCTTCCATATTAGCTTGATTTTCAGGGTTGTGGGCCAAAGTGATGCTGTCCTTTGTATCCAGGAACATCATCTCACTTTGATCCTTATCTACAACCTGACTCTCAATGTTCTGCTCTTTCCTAACCGTTCTGTCATGAGCTGCCTTCTTGTGTTTCTTGACAACGCTGCCATCCTCATCCAGCAGCATGATATTCTGCAGTATATTGTGTTCTACACTCGCCTCAATGTCCAACATTCTTTGCTTAAGTGCCTTTTTATGTAGCTTTTGGGTGTGTGTTTTTTCTGCTGCCTCCTCTTTTTGTTGTGTGAGCAATGTGCTGCTGTCCTCACTATCTCTGCGTTTGGTTTGGGCTGACAAGCACACAACTGCTTGTTCTTGTGGATCCGGCTCACGCTTCTCTTGGACAGCGGTGTTTGGTTTTGTGTCCTCATCCTCATCCTTAAGATCTAACACAGAACTCTTGGCAGGGCTATTTTCATCATCGTCCTGCTCGTGCTTCTGATATTCTTCTTCAGTCTGTGGAGTAATTTTCTCCTTCATGTTGTTTTCTGCCATGTTCTTAGCTCGTGTCTCATCTGGAAGTTCAATACAGTAGGTGGCAGAGTCATCAGTTTCTGCATCCTCACTATCATTGTTGTGGTGCTCCAAGTTAGATGCAGGTTCCTCTTCCTCTTCTGGCATCCTATCGTCTCTTGCCTGTAGCTGATCAAGACTGATCTGACCCACAAGCTCATGATTCCTGACAACCTGTAAACAAAAGAGACAAACAAAAAACTGTCAACCAGAGGAGCCAAGGTCTAAATTAAGGACCCTTTCACACCCACTTTTTTGTCTGGACTTTTGGACTTTAAGGTTTGTTCCGAACCAAAATGGTGTGAAACCTCCCCTGGACAAAACAGCCGAGCCTTGGTGCAACTGAAAGAGGATGTCTCAGTCTGGATCCAGCTGAGTCCTGGTTTGATTAGTTTCTGATGTGAAAACATTTTTTGGATGGTTTGGATTGTCGGACCAATTACAGAGAGTTTTGACAGGCTATCGTCTAGTGATAAGAGCAGTGTAGCGCCTCAGTGAGTAGGGGGTGGGTAGTTTAGCAACAGAGAAAGTGACTGTGCCCACGCTCAGAGCAGACAAGGCAATCGGAACAGAGGATAAATTAGAAGTTAAGTTGTCACGTGGTAAATGTACAGTGTAGGTTTCAGTTTGTCCGTGAAAAAAGTCACAAAAAATGAGCGGGGGAGAGGAGGAGATGACGTTATGAAGAGTCAGTTGGAAAAACTAACAAAAACTTTTCAAGTATTTTCCAAGAAGACGAGACGGGATACGAGAGGACGGGAGAGCCCCTCTACAAAACAATCAGTATAGGGAGATACAGCTCGCGTAGGTGGCGATGATGACACGACATAAGTATCATAAAACTTCAATTAAAAGCCTAGCCCCAATTAAACGCCCAGTCCCTTTTATTAGCCCCCTACAAATTTTGGCAAATAAAGACCTGTCCTTTATAAATGCCTGTCCGAAATATAGGTCTGTTGATTTCAGTAATTTAAGCAAATAATAGCTTGGGCTATTGATTGAAGTTTTATGGTATGTCATGTAGATTGTGCTTGCATAATTGAAATGTGAAACCAAACCTAACCGGATAAAACGTATACAATGGAAAAAAATGCAAACTTTGTGTCAGAACTTGGTTTTGACTTTCAGGTGTGAAAAGGCCCAAAGTTCACAGTGCACTCCCTTGCTTGCTCTGTAGGTAGCACTGTTTAAGTGGGAACTATTGGGATGACATTTGCAGTGTTGAATGCAACTCATTAACAATCATGAATTATAGGACTCTAGGTGGATATTTATTTTAACGTCTATTGGAATTAAACGCAACGTTAAGTAGACTAGAATAAAAGAGTGACATAAAGTTCCAGTGTCCCCCATAAGGCCTAAGCACTGGATACAAAGGTGTTCATGGAGTAACTTTTTTCCCCCTAATGCCTTAATTACGGGGGTTACTGAAAATGTGAAACAAAGATGGTGTCTGTGAATCCCTTTCCTCTTCCTTTCAGTGCATTGAAAATAGATAATCTATAATTCCTTCAGACACAAAGGAATTCCAGTGATGCATTCAGAGGTTCAGCAACCAATCCTCACCTGATGCTTATCACTCAGGTGTGCCTCCAGGTCTCTCAGCTGAGTGCAGTCGAAATAGCACAGCCGACACTTGTAGGGTTTGTTGTCATTGTGCTTCGTCATGTGCAAACGCAGGTTTTCAGCACTCCCGCATGTGAAAGTACATTTGTGACAGCGGAAGACGATGCCTTGAAGGTAATGCGACAGCTTCGAGCGGCGCACCTCTATTGGCACAACACGTTCCTCTGTGAACAAAAGAAACAAGAACACTGAAGATACTGTGACAGATGAGCATATGAGTGGGTTGGACCAGTGAAATCTGTCCAGCATCCAACCTACCACGGTGCAAGACAATGTGATCGATCATGTTATTCTTGTTCTTGGTCTGGTAGAGGCAGAAAGGGCAGCGGAGGTCTTTATGATGAGTAGGTTCTGACTGGCATGTGGAGTGACCTGTCGCCATGTGCATTTCCAGGGTTTTCCTGATAAAGGCAGGAGGAACAACAGACAGGTGTTTGGAGACAACTTCTGCAGTTAAAAATATCTAAAATGCAAAGTTAATTTTAAGAAAAATACACCTTTTGGTTGTGACTTACTTCGAACCAGTGAAAAAGTCGCAGTCCTTACACTTGACGAACTTCTTTCCATGGCGATTCAGGTAGTGTCGTCGTACACTAGACATATGTCCAGTGTTGAAATTGCAAAATTCACAGTGAAGAAGAGAATTGTCAGGTAACGTGGTTTCTCGCCCATTTGCTTTAGATGAGGTATTAGCCTGCGCCATCAAGGTATAGTGGTTTAACTGCCGCTGCACATCTGGGGGCTCTGAGTACTGCGAATCTGTCAAAGTACAATAAAGCACAGTCTCTGTAACGCCACCAATGCAAAAAAGTGTGTATTAGATATACATTTTGATAGTCATGATTTATTAAACATAATAGGTATGACTTGCCTTCAGTAATGTCAGGTTCTTCATCAGGTTCAGGCCAATTGTTTGATTCCTCTGATGAATTGTAGGGCTCCTCATTGGCCCTCTGACCGCTCTCGTCTTGGCTGTCAGTCTCAGCATGATTCACGATGACATCTGAGCATTCAGCAGCCATACGAACAGGGAATGAAATACACATACACTTAAAATATCACAGAGCTCTGTGCAGTAAAGATGATTATTGGCATACGAGCTACACTATCTGGTAAATTAATAAATTTAGGTGCAGATAACAAAACAAGAGTGGCACTAGTTAAAGACAGAGGTGGCTATTAAATAACAATATGCCTGCGACAGCCCATATTTAACAATCATTGGCTGGATTTTGGTGTTACTAAACCATCCTGATCAAAATCACTTAGCAAAAATGATGCAAGAGAGCTGCAACAGGTTTAATCTACACTCAGCTGACAGTCGGGATGAAACAGTATTGAAATTTCATATCAAATTATAGTGACCACAATGATCAGTATTATCACAGAATTGTTAAAATGTGCTGTTAACTGCGTGGGAACAAAGCAGCTAATCACTCCCGTATCTCCTGGGGGAGCCTTTCGGTCACTAGCTTTTGGACTAAAATTCATGGCATTCATGAAACGGTTTTCTTGACCAAAATAATCTTTAATTTTGAACTGATGTACCTGATTAGACTGGAGGAACTTGAATGGAGGAAAAGGGATAAATATCTGCTAAGAAAACTATTGGTGGCATGTAAGAAATCCTTAACCAAGGCAGAAAAAAGAAATGCCTAGTATTGATGAAAGGATTGACTTGGTTTATAATATCGTGCGTTTTGTACAGGTGACTCACCTTCATGTGATTTCATAAAATGACTCCTCCAGAGGCCTATGATGGTCGTTCGATAGGAACATAAACTACACAGGAAAGGCTTTGTAGTTCCACTTTTGTAAATTACGTATTTGTTGATGCTGTTGAGATGATGAAAAAAACAACAACTGTCAGATATTATCACAGTTAACTTAAAATTCATCTGGGATTCTGGACAACAAAGGACATCAAATTTGCGTATGTTTCATTTCAAGACTTAGGGTTGGATGATAGAACGAATATTTTTAAGCAAGATATAGATTTCAGCAATACTGTTTATATCGATATAGAGTCAAGTTGTGTTGTGTGATGCATACAAGTGTGCTTCTCTCCTCTCTCTCACTCTCCACACAGCTCTCACTCACTCACTCACTCACTCACTCACTCACTAGTTCTCCAGCAACACTCAGAGAGACACAGAGCTGCTCCTCTGTTTAATCTGTCTGTTAATTAGTCTACAGTGCGACATCGGTCTATGTGTTGCACGTGCTACACTAAATCAGTCTGTGAGATGAATGAAGTTACAGCAGTAGCACACGTGAAATCCAGCGCTGCATGTGTAGGTGACAGAGCTGCTAAATTATGTCAGGTGTGCGTTTGTTTGCTAGTTGTGAGGTGGATCATAGCGCATTGCTGTTCTTCTTGGTAGTTGTAGTCTAATGTGTGACACTGAGACAGCGCCTGGATGAAGGCGACAAGTGTGTTTAAAAAAATGCTGCCACAACACAGACGTTGCATTTACAAGACGTATATAACAAGGACTAAGTGTCTCTCGCTCCTTCCATCCCTCGGCCTCTCTGATGCTCTGTGCATTAATAAGATTAATAACCTGTATAGATACAAATATTTAAATAATTTTCCAGCTCTGGATTCATTTGAACGGCCAACAGATGGAAAACTACTTTTTAACTTTTTTTGATACTCATGTTGTAGTTTTGTGTCCTGTGCCGCAAACCTTTAAATCTTTGTAGCTACAGTGCTGTGTGCAAAAACGTTAACGTACAGCCCTGCTATTTGTTTTATATAATTTTTCATTTACAGGGGAATAAAATTCCTCTCTTTACATTTAATTTGGACCATAATCTGTTTTTATAAAATTGCTTGTGCATCTCAAATGCGGCTTTGACTTGCAACTGAACATGTAGCCCATTTCATATCAAATACTGAGAGATATATCGTGTATAACCAGTCAGCCTGAAAATACCAAGATATAAATATTTGTCCGTATCGCCCAGCCCTAATAGTATTGACCAACTTTGTAAAGCTATCTGAATGTGTGCAAATAAAGACAATTAGGGAGCTCCCATCTATGGAGGTGTAATCCCAAATGCAGCAATCAAGATACAAACTTTTGTTAAACATGAACAAATCTGTGACTTTTGTTTTGAATGGATTGTAATTTAAAGAACAGTATTTGAGGTATACTATGCAGGATTGTTGATAACTGTCTGTAAACACACTCGCCAACGAAAGTGAAAGTAAAAGCCAACCCAGGTTTGCTCTCTTTGATGTTTTGCATCGCTATATTTTTGGCTATTGTTAATTATTTTTTTCTTTCGGCGCTGTGTCTCTTACATGCCTCATCTTTAAGCAATGACTGACCAAATTTTTGACACCACTATATGCAGACTGACTCTGGCCATTTTAATTTCAGCACTAATACGTAACTCCAAATCATTAAAGTTTTTTCTTACCTGTGCTTTAACACTGTGGTAGGCAGATTGTCCCGGTTCTTCCTGATAGCTGCCATGGCTGCATGGCTGCGCTCATGAGAACGCAAACCTTTCAGTGACATGAATGACCGCCCGCACTGTTCGCAGGTGTGTTTGTCTTCTCTAGATTCCAGCTCTGGTTGCTCCAGCTCTGTGGACTTTGAAGGTGACGGCAGAGGACTTGGTGGCAGAGCGAAAGTCTCTACTGGTGTCACGTTCCACTGGGCCAATTCCTCCACATTTTCTAATTTGAGAAGTACCTCCTGCTTACAGAGCTGAAAATTAAACACAGAAATACTCAAAGTGTAGCTAATGGATCAAGAGTGTATATGACCATATTGGCAGAGTCGACTTACTTTAATGGATTTGGCCTCTGGTGTTGTCGTATCAAGTGATGCTGTTGTCTTCTCATCCATCGCTCTCTTTCTTGCACTCTCTCTGTGGCAATCCAGGTGATACCACAGCTTTCTAATTCCATTCATTTGTTTGTAGCAGTGCACACACCTGTAAAGACCTGTACTACCCTTCTTTTTTCCTGTTGATAACACAGTGAAGTCCAATATGGAGTCCAAGCTATGAAAAGCACTATAGTGGGCTGCAAGCAGCTCAGATGAGTCAAACATGAACTCCGGACACTTTTTACATTTCATGGGTCCATCTTTCTCAGATTCAGCATCAGGCAGTTTGCTGGCTTTGCGTTTACGTTTGTTATACTTCTCTAGCAGCTTGTGTATGGTAAATGGATCCATTTTGTGAGTCTTTTTGTAGTGACATTGCAGGTATCGCCTGAAGAATCCTTTATAGTTACAAATGTGGCACTTGTACACCATCGTCATGTTCTGTACTGATGGTGCATTGGATTGAGAAGTCTCAGGAGTTCCCAACTGGTGACTGAAGCCGATTTCGGTGCTCAATGGTGATCCCTGAGAGCTGTGATCAGGTTGCTTTTCAGTTTCAGTGTCAGGTTCAGAAGCCTGATTGTGGTCCCTCTCACAGTGGATTTTCAGCTTCTTCATTGAAGGATAAATTAGTGGACATCTTTTACACATGTATCCTCTTTCATTAGCACCTTTCCCCACGGAACACCCTACCATGTTGGTCATGAGTACTTCATCTGTTTGAAGTCTATCTGCCCTGACTATGAGGTCTGGATGCTTCATTTGGCAGTGCGTCAGAGTGCCATGGTAGCTTGCATTCACATAGCAGCAACATGGACACCTGTAGACTAATTTTTTGTTTTCATCGGTTGTCGTGCTGGATCTACATGCCTCATGCTTGATTTCTGGTTGCTGAGTTAAAGGGTGGTCAGGAGATGTTGGTGCTGGCTTCTCTTGGCCATGCTTGTACACTGGTACATAGTACTTTAAGAAGCTGTCCCTTCCATGTTTCTTAATATAATGGCTTGCAAGTCGAACTTTTTCGAAATAGGAGATGGAACACAGGACGCACTTGTATATGTGATCCTGAACCTTTGAAACAGGTGCATTCTTGTGGTGGACACGCACGTGTCGACCAAGCGCAATTTTTGTGCTGCAGCTGTAAGTACAGTACTGGCACTTAACCACTGCATATATTTTCTTCCTTAAAAAGGAGGCCTGCGATACTAATCCCCAATTGCTTAGGGTCTTAAATTGTTTTATTTTACTCACAGCTGATGGTTTAGATGGTTTCAGTGTGTTTGGCACTGTGCTTGCCACAGTTTTAGTATGGACCTTCTTGCAGTGCCTGTTTAGCTTCTCCTGCGTTGAACAGATTTTTGGGCAGGATTCACACATGTAGCCACAAAGTCTCAAAGCGCAACCAGGACCTTTACTTTTCAAACAGACACCCCAGTGGTGTGAATGTTCTTCATCCACGTAATGACTGTCCGCCGAGCACACAAGAGCAGGATGCTTCATCTGGCAGTGAGTGAGAACTCCTTGATATTTGGAATTCACATAGGTACAATGTGGACACTTCAAGACATGCATACCTGTTTGGAGTTGCTCTTGCTGTTTATCTGAATCGTCATTTGCAGCTTTATGGTGTTTCATTCCACAGTGAGTGTGGAGACCGCGGTAGCTGTGAAAACTCGCAGGGCAGTAAGGGCACCTGATCAATGTGGAAGATGCTGTTTCTTCAGAAGATGAATCAGGTGACTTGTCAAAATCAAGAGGCACTTGGTAGGATTCGAATGACCCTGGCTTGTCATTGTGGTCTTCCGTCTGCCTGTTTGCACTTGGTTTCTTGCTGTTGATGACATCCAGAATTGAGCCGTCTTCTTTCACAGACCACGGATGAACAGCATGGTAGTGGCGTGTGAGGCCTGACTTTGAGCTACCTTTAAATGAACATGCTCTGCATGAATACGTCTTGATTTCATTTTGTCCAGATCTTTGAAATGGTAAGCTGCCATCAGTGCCATCACCCTCACTAGCATCATCGGTGTACTTTATACCGGGTTTTTTCCTTTTGGGAGAACGTGTTTCGGGACCGACATACAACCGAGTAGTCACATGGTCGAGGCTTGCACTACGTTCTGGGTGTTGTTCCTGGTAGTGTTTATAGACTGCTGCTGCTTTTTTGTGTGAGAAAACACACCTATCGCAATGATAGCCTGTCTGTATATTTCCTTGTCTGAAACACACTCTTAAGAGGTCTGTGACTGAGCGATTTGCCCTGTGGATTTTCCGCATATGCCTCTTCAAAAGATTCAGATATTGAGTGCTATAAGAGCATCTATAGCACTGAAGGGTCCTCTGTGTTTGTGAGGCTTTCATTGAGGGTGGTGCCGACACCGGTGAGGATTTGCCAAGCTGTTTTACTTTTTTCTTTTTATGTCCTTCACCATCTTGGGATGCATGACTGACTGACAAAGACTGGTTTACAGTTGTGTTTAGGTGCAACCTCTGTGTCTTTGCATGAACAAAAGAGGTGTACAGACGGACTTGTTCAACCTTAACCATGAATCCACGATGTTTTTTGGCGTAATGTTTCATTACAATTTCCATAGTACTCTGCCTATAGTTGCAAAAGTGGCAGAAAAACTTTTTTTCATCGCCCTCATTCATAAGAGGAAGAGGTAGACGTGTAGAAAAGGAAAACTCCTTTGCTTGGGATTTTGATTTTTTAATTTCATCACGCATCAAAGCTGTATGTTCAAGAATACATTCCATGCTGTATTGAATGCCTGAGTGAACTTTGTTTTGATGGTTCGCTATTCCTTTTGCAGATGGATTTCCAAAGTTGCATTTTTGGCAGTAAAACAAGTTTTCTGCACATGCATAAGCATTGAGGCTCGTCACTGAAGCATCTGCTGCTTCGTCCACTTCATCTTGAAGTTCTTTTTCACTACATACCTTAACTTGTTTAGAAGTTTTAGAACCAGAAGATGTTTTACTTGCTAAGGCCTTAGCTTCTCTTTGACGTTTCTTTTTCTGCACTTCAGCACTATACACCACGATCTCTTCAGTACCTGTTAGTGCATGCATAGAGTGTTTTGCGTTATGATGACCAATAACGCTTCTGATGTTGGTACTTGAATAACTGCAAAACTTGCAGTAAAACAACTTATCTGGTGAACTGCTCGTTAAACTGTACTTTCCCACAGACATTTCCTTATCATGTTTGGTGGGTGACTGAGTTCCTTTATTTCTGTCCACCGCAGATTCCAATTTCTTAGTTTTGGGTAACTCTGAATGAGTCTGCAAAACTTCTGGTGTGCGCTTATGCTGTGACAGCTCAGCTTTGTCTTTTGTTCTCTTAGAAGAACCTGAGATTTTTGTTTGAGGAGCAGATTTTTCAGTTAATGTCACAGAGTTCGGAGACTTATCTGGTGTCCTCTGTGACTGTTTGATTTTGTCAAGTGTGACTGCTTCCCCTGGGTGGCTTTTTTGGTAATGGACACGCATAACAACAGTTGACTTATGACTAAACTTGCACTTACTGCAATGATACAAGATCTCTTCTGCTGTTGTAGAGGTGGGATGTTGGGGTGAGGGTGCATTTTTGACTTCCTTAGATGGTGTACAGACCCTCTCAGGAGAAATCTCTCCTCGTCTTTCCGGACTGGGCACTGTTTCACATGTATTCGACTGGGATGAGCCCTTTTGACATCCAGTTACCAAATATTTGCAGTACATCAAGGAATTATCCATTTTATGTTTTGGGTGAATTTCCTTGTAATGTTTTTCCAAAGCTTCCAATATGTTGGCGGTAAAGGGACACACAAAACATCTGAAAACCAAACTGAGTTCACGTGTTTGCATCGTGAATACATCTGGGGCCCCTCGATGTTTTTCAGAGTAGTGTCTCTTGATGGCAGCTACACTTACAAACTCAACTGGACACTGCAGGCAACGAAAGGTAGCACTCGCATCACGTGGATCCTGAATGTAAGCAGTGTTACATCTTATATAAGGGTGGTCGATCTGATAATGGGTGGTCACAGAACTGATGCTCACATCACGGTAGTCACAGTGCTTACAATAATAGACCTTTGAGCCTTCCGTGTCCCCATTGGCAAGATGAAGATTCTTTTCTCCTTCATCTTTGCTAACTTCAAATGAAAACTCTGGGTCATTTATTTCTTTTTGTTTACTTGCGTTTGCTTCCTCCGGGAGCTTTGTCTCACTTATATCAGACTTTGCTTTTTTAGCAGGAGGAGCATTCATGCTTTCACTGTCGGTCCTCTTGCCAGTTTTTTCAGGGGCTGTTTCTCTGGATTGTTCCTTAGGCTTTAATGGTCTCAGTTCGGTAATTAAAAGGTGGTCATTTAGCAAAAAATGATCAGAAACACTGGTGATGTCAATCATGGGCTTTGCAGTGACTTTAAACACACCACTACTGTTTGGACGGGAGCATGAGGGGGACTCTTGCAAAATTATAGTTCCTTTGGCGCTGTCGAGAAGCTTTGGGCTATCAGCTGACTTCATTGATGGTTTCCCATTTGATCCAGATGATGGTGCAAAGTACTTGGTAATGGTTTGCAAGGGCCTCTTGTAGATCTTAACATCCTTTGATGAGTTAAGTGTGCATTTAGTTTTTGAGGTAGAAGTATCTGAAAAAACGTTGGAAATCTCTTTTTCTTCTGCAGCTTCACTGTGCTGGTTTGTTGAAATAACAGGTGTATTGGTCTCCAGGTTTTCAGAAATGATAATTTTCCCAATCATGTTCTGATCCTCTGATTTTTTGTGACATTGTTTCTCATGGTCGTTTAGAGTGTCCCCGTCGCAAGCTTTGAAATCACAGTGCTGGCATTTCAAATCATCTCCTGAGGTGTTGCTATGGTTGTCAGTGTTGGCTTTGAAAGTGCCGGAGCATTTTAAACCAGCCACTGTGAGAGCAGCATCTACATCAAAGTCATGCACCTTATTGAGGTGTTCAAAAAGGTAGACCTTGGATTTGAAGAGGATCGTACAGTGACTACACTTGAAAGACTTGACTTGGGATACTTGATTCTGTGTCATGGGGCCAGGGGTGGAAAAGCTCATTGAATCTGAGGGGTAAATAACAGATAAAATTAAATACTCAACTTAATTTCATGCACTACATTAAAACAACATTGTCAGAAAAATAACTGTGATAAATACCTTCTTGCATCTTGCATTCCTCTTTAAACCCGCAGCCTCACATATGAAGACACATTTGTGACACATCTAGAGGATGGATAACATTCATTACTGCATTGCTCATCGTATAAAACCAGCAACATATTTGACTACTTCTTTAGTTACCACGTAAAGTTGAGTGCACCACCGAGGATTACATAGGGGATATTAAAAAAACGACAACATGAAATGCATTGCGCTTCTAACACATTAAAGGAAAAATCAATTGATCGTCAGTACAAAAGAGCAGTAAAAACAACTTGAGACTTCAGCATATTCAACAGGAAGGAAGCGTAAAACGAGCCCTGCTCCTTTACAGACAAAACTAACACGAACACTTTCAACAACACGATCGAAAGAAAAAATGGACGAATATAATTTACTGAAATACTCGGAGCACATTAATGATATACTCACATAAGCCGACAAACTCCGGATGAGGCTTAAGACGCAATGTTTAGAAGCGCTGATGTTGATAACGTGAAGAAAACACAAGTTTCCGCCATTTTTCCCGCGAGTACAACTCTCTGGCTTGTCCTTCCGCTCCATCGACGAAACATCAATGGACTTTACATCACTTCCTGTGAATGTTACTATACCTTCAAAATAAAACTAATTAGCGGCGCTGTGCACAAAAAAAATAATCCCAGTTTCACTATGATGCCTTAGAAGAGACGCAAATGCATCAATTAAACAATAAATTAATTTACCACCCATTCGTTCACATACTCGTATTAGCCACTAGATGGCGCTATGTCACCCACAATGCCGTAGGGTTCATGCTGCAAAAAAGATAGAAATTTCCAAATCTTAATGCAACATATTAACCATGCATTTTACTGAATGTAATAATAATGAAAAATAATTAATAACAAACCCTTATGTGTCTTTTTGATGTATTTAATTGAAATAATGCACAGAAAACAAAAATAATACATCCAGAGCAAAACTACACGTTGATTAAAAATATGTGTACTAATAAACGTAGAAAATAAATCTGTAATTAATAAAATATAATCTAAAAATAAAAGCCCAATATATTTTCTCATTTACACCAGTGTGTTATGATTTTTAATGTTATGCTAAACTGTATTATTTTACAATTGGCGCAGCTCATATTTTCATTTCTATTAGGAAAAAATAACACCTACTCGTGCTTTAATTGTAAAATCAGAGACAAATTTGACCGGAAGTACTTATAGTTTGCTTTGTGGTCACTTTGCTAGTTTAAAGAGGATGAGAACATGTTGAAAATACATTTATATAAAAGATTTGGTGCCAAACTCCTTTTATTACTCTACATTTAGTTCCAGCCTGGGCCTCTGTATTGATTATAAATTATTTTTTAAATAAGTTACAAGCTATATATAATTGTGGTTGTGTTATCTTCGTGTAAACTTCGATCGCCAGTGTGTTTTTCTCCTCATATCAACACTGACCGCAGTAAAAATGATTTACTGTAACGGATGTTGCTTGTTCTCCGTCACTGCTGTCATTGGTTCCGCGCTCTGGTATTGTTTCCACCGGAGCAATATCGGGCGGACCATAACAGGAAGACGCAACAGCGGTGCAGCAGTGACCTCACAGCCACCTGTGTAGTAGCTAGCTTCTTTTAAAATTTACATTTCTGTCTACTGTAACTCACAGTGTAAGTTTGTTTCACTGTTACACCACACTGTACTCGGTTCAAGACAAGCTAACGTTACAAGAAGTCGTTTGAAAATGCTAACTTAAGCTAAAGTTAGCATCAGAGTTGGCTTGTGGCTAACACTCATTGTAACTTAAGTGTTAAGTGAATGTTAATAGTATTAATGTGTGCCGGTTTTTGTCCTTTTGCAAGCTAACTTACTGTTACCAGCCACGGCTAAACGCTGTTATAATGCTAACACACACAAACAGCTAAAATAGACCCAGCTCTGGGACACATGAGTATCTCAGTCTTTGTGCACTCGACTCACTCAAACACAAAAGGAATGCCAGTTGCAGCAAATCCGTCCTCTGTGGAAAAAAAGCCACTGACGAACCATTGTGTGTGTTTTCGTTTGTGTGTTCAGGGGGTGACATTTTCAGAGGTAAAAAGGATAATGCCAGTCTGACCTCAGAGAAACACCATGCTGCCAGCCAAGCTGACCAGTCAGTTAACCCTGAATGTCCTGAGGAGGATTCACTATGGAGCTTCTTACCCCTGCCTGTACTCCTTGTCTAACGGCCTCCTTCACATGGACAGAGGGAGGACGAGAGATGTGAGTCTCCAATCAGACTCCAGTGTGTTGAGGAGAGTGTTTTACAGCCAGAGTGCTATCTGCCCATCACTCAGACTACGTGAAACACAGAACAATGGGAGAAGATCATTCAGTTTATCTGCTGCTACAATTGTGAATTCAGCACCATCACCTGTCCAGCCATACCTGCGATTGATGAGGCTGGACAAACCTATTGGTTAGTACATTTATTTGTAATGCAGATTGCTTTTTTCTGTATGAAATTATTTTATGGGGAAACTGATACTGTGTATGGACACTATATAGATATTAATTTTAAAAGGAATATTTGGATTGACCCAGCAGTGCCAAAGTTTGGAATATTGCAGAATTTTTGGGATCTTGTTTTCTTTGAGTAATTCACACAGTTGTGTAATAAAGTATATAATGGTGTATTAAAAACACATGATGACCTTTAGATAGACAATCCAAAAAAATGTATTTGGTTTTTCAGTCCTTTTAAAAGGACCCCTTTAAAAGTGCACATTTAACATCGTATTTGCCATCAAAGATATTTGTATAAGTTTAAATACCACATTAATACATACCTGCTTTTATAATTTTGTCTAAACCTAAAGTGTGATGTTCTGTCAATCATTGATCTATTTCCCCACGTCCGTAGCTTGGAGTAAAACCAAAAGGTCTTAGTAATCCTAGAATACATAAAAACACATATCTCCACTCAAAGGTCTAATTTGGAGTAACAGTGTTAGTATTGCGTACAAAACGTGTCCGACATAGTGGTGAGAGATTGTGCAAGAAAACAGCAAGGTCAGTTATTCGCTTCTATTGTAAATGTTTGCAGAAAGGCAGGAGAGCTCACATACTTGTTACGGAAAGCAAGCTATTCCCACTCACATAGCCACACACACTGACCTAAATGTATCTTTTTTGGCAGCACCATGCAGCGCTGAGAGTAAAGTGCCTTGTTAAAGGGATCCTCAACATAAATCAGATTTTCCTGCTTAGACTTTCAGAAGCTGATCTCTCACAGTCCTCTTGACTTATGTTGTTTCTGTGTTTTTGTGTAGGAACATGGCTGCTCTACCTCCCGTGTACATGGAGCATAGCTCTGGCTGCTGACCCCGGATGCCTCCCTCATCTGGGCATGCTCACCTTGTTTGGTACAGGTGCTCTGCTGATGAGAGGAGCAGGCTGCACCATCAATGACATGTGGGATAGAGACTTTGACAAAAAGGTATTTGAAACTTATATGTAGCCATTCACACATTAGCTAAAACTAACAGGGGGCTTTGGTCAAACTTATTATGATAACTTAGTAACTACCAGTATATTACAGCAAGAAGTNATCAATGACATGTGGGATAGAGACTTTGACAAAAAGGTATTTGAAACTTATATGTAGCCATTCACACAGCTAAAACTAACAGGGGGCTTTGGTCAAACTTATTATGATAACTTAGTAACTACCGGTATATTACAGCAAGAAGTATGTATATATATATATAGATATATTCCTAATGATTTTTGCACTGACTGATTGAAAGTGGTGATGTTTTGGTGCAGGTGTCCAGGACGGCCACGCGACCCATTGCATCAGGAGAGATTTCTCGGTCACAGGCACTCGCCTTCTTAGGAGGGCAACTCTCTCTGGCACTCGGGGTTCTCTTGTGTCTCAACTATTACAGGTACCCAGTGATCATTATGTTGTCATTAGCTCTGTATAGTGACCAGTTCAAAAGCAGAAATAGAGGAGAAGGAGAAAATAAGTAAGTGTGTAGGACCAATGAAATCCACTGTTTTTTAAGCTTCATTTCGTGTGCTTAATCTGGATATCTTCTAAGGGTGGGGGAAAAATTAATACATTATAATATTGCAATATTTTCTGTGGCAATATTGTATCCATACACACATATACGAATTTTTAATTATTTAAATGATTAATATTAATATATAAGCAAATACAAATAAACTTTTGTTAGTTTTCAGACTGAAAACTTTATTTCTCATAAGACAAAAAGATGTTTAAAGAGTTTTACTTTTAGGACATAATTTGCAGTTGATCGCTATACAGGTATATCTGACAGTATGTCATGTACTTTGCATATTGAAAAACCAATTTAAATTACAATAATATTGTATTGTGAATTAAGTATTGTGAAAATATTGTATTGTAAAGGCTTAATATCTTTTAAAGTCACAGTCTTTTTTAGTGCACAACTCTCTTTGCAAAATTTTGTACTAAAAAGACAAACTTTAGAAGATACTCTATTGATTTGTTTAACTCAAACTGATGAAGCCTAATCCTAACTTTAGATAAATGTTTAAATATATTCTTGCACAAAACAAAGATTGTGGATTTTTTGCACCACATCACTTACATTGGACTCAGATTAAATGTCTGGTATGGACAGGAGGAATCATTACAGCAAGCAAAACCTCTTTCAAAGCTCATGTTTGAAATTAACCAGTGTTTTAATTAACTTAAAAAATTGTCAGCCTGTCCTTTAAACCAACACCAGACAGTTCACCAGTTACCTTTTTTATAGATGTGTTACATGCAGTGTGAACAATGTTATAATGCAGACAAAAATTATTCAAAGCAAAGTTGTTTATATATTTAATGGCTTGACACTGTTGGACTCACAGTTTTCATACTGCCCCTCACAGCATCGCGTTGGGTGCAGCTTCATTATCTCTTGTCGTCACCTACCCGCTGATGAAGAGATTCACTTACTGGCCACAGTTTGTGTTGGGTATGTACTAGTTAAGATTGTGTGTGTTATACATCTAAAACTTCTTCCCCTGCAGCAAAGCTAAATTCAGTTTCATGTTTTTTCTGTTCCTGTTGTCTAGGCCTCACTTTCAACTGGGGAGCGCTGCTCGGCTGGTCCGCTATCAAGGGCTCCTGTGATTGGTCCGTGTGCCTCCCGCTGTATTTCTCTGGAGTGATGTGGACGCTGATATATGACACAATATATGCACATCAGGTGAAGAAGGGGGGTCCACAGATCTTATTTATAGTTCCTTTAAAGCACTTATTTGACATTAACATTCTCAGGCGCTCTCATGTAGTAGAGAAATAATTAGACCATGGGTTCAGTTATTTTTATCATGGACCATTGACACCAGTCATTCTGGAGTAAAACATAAGCTTAACGCCTCACATTTTAAAGTAGGAACATATGGACTGACACTGGACTCTCTCTGCCTTTTCTTTGATAACTAGGATAAGGAGGACGACGTCAAGGTAGGAGTCAAATCCACTGCGCTGAGGTTCCAGGAGCAAACCAAACCTTGGCTTAGTGGCTTCACGGTGGCCATGATGTCTGGACTGGTACTAGCCGGAGTCAATGCTGAACAGACTCTGCCTTACTACACTGTACTGTCCGCAGTGGCCATTCACCTAACGTATCAGGTGAGGAACAAGGTGTTGTACAGTGACTGAATGCTCGCTGCCAAAGGGTTAATTATTACACTACAGAGTTTAATTCACAGTGAGATAAAATTCCTCTGAGTGAATCGGTGATGTAAATATGTAAACTAATACCTTTTATCTTTTTAAATCACTAACAGGTCTTTTAAGGTATTATCTCAAACATGCACGTGACATTTACTCTCCTCTCTTCTAGATTTACACATTGGACATTAACAAACCAGAGGACTGCTGGAAGAAATTTGTCTCGAACAGAAACCTTGGACTGTTGTTATTTTTAGGCATCGTTGCCGGCAATCTGTGGAAAGAGAGAAGAGAGACTTTGCTGCAGAATGAGGAAGAAATCAGATAAGTGAGATAACCAGAACAAATAGTATTTTTATTGTATTTACAGTACATCACATGCAGTGTCACTCAGCAGGGGTGCACATCACAGGTTTCATTGCAGCACAATATTATATCAATTCTTTGGACAATGATATGTTATCTGCAGATAATCACATAGTCTGCTGCGGTACAATTTCACTTCGAGCCTGCGATTGATATGACATGAAATCAGTAAATATCCTGTTGTATCTTTCTGTGCTGCTTGCCATTGTCTGCTCGGTGCTAGGCCACTTGCACTATTTGAATGTCCAGGAAAAAGGTGTGCTTGGGCAGATATGGTGGTGCAAAGATGCTATGGGAATTTAAAAATAAATATGGTGACATATGTTGTTTTTTTAGACAATCTTTTTTATTGCGTTTTTTAACATTAAATGTGAACAGTAACATTTCAACAAAGAAAATAAGTATAATCTCCACAACCCTGGCGAGGAAAATAAAATAAAATTGAATAAATAAGTAATTAATATGGTGATATATGTATCAATGTTTTCACTTTGCATCGATAATAATGGATTTTTAATCAATGTATCATCACACCCTGACCGTTTTATAGATTACTATTGTTTTTTTTTTATGGCTGGTGAGTGAGGCCAATCTACCTGCCACTTGCATATTTTACCAGTGTTTGGCTAGTGGATGATGCTAATTATGCATCCTAGTTGCACATTATCTTTTGGGATTTCCACTCCAAACAAAGCTCTATGAGAGAGCAAAAAGATGTACTACAAGCTGTGTGATTTTTACCCACACAGTGAAGTTATTTGATATATTTCTTTACTTATAAAATGTATTTTTACAGATGTTAATTTAAAAAATCACTTTCAATGGTTTTGTTGTAAACTGATGAATAAAATACCTCCTGGTACCTATATTTATAATTTACTTATGTGTTCAAGTGCTGCTAGGGGACCTCTAGTTTCTGCACACACACGTACAGGTGGGGAAGTTGTTTCTTTTTACTTTTATTAGGTGCTGCAGCTGTTGTTAAAAGTATGTACTGTTGCATGCAGTGTGCACACAATCGGGACACGCTACTTTTTTATAATATTGCGCCCAGAAATTTGACCCTCTTGCTTTTATATCCATTAATCTGGAGATAAAACAAACACTACTTGCAAAGTTCGCAAGAGATGGACAGCTCAACTTGAAGAGCTCTGCAGTTGTTACTTTGCAATGTATGTAGTTTAACTTAAAAGTTATAACTGCATAGATTGTAGATTCAGTGAAATTACATCTGCAGTTCCCCTGTAACTGCTATTTTTATAGTCATTTCCTTTTGTTGTTTTTAATATTTATGATTGTTTTGTTCACTTCAACAATTAATATTCCTGTTATTACTGTTAGACTGGTCATCAGTTACTTGAATGTGCTGTCATCCATCATTGCGACTTCTGACAGCTGTAAATCAGCTATAATACAGCTGTCAATGAGCTGTCAAGCTGTCATCTGTTGCAGAGGATTGTGGGTCAGAATAGCCTGAAAAGCATGCTGGCTTGCATACTGCAAAATTGGACCAGATGTAGTAGAACATCTTGGTATTTTTGGCATACTGCATTTGAAATACCATGTATTGGGACATTATAAATGTTTATCTGGCATATTATATTTTATGGTAGTATGGGTATTGGAACGCACAGAGTGTTATTGTTGCTAAATACTCCTTAAAACTGCACTAAGCAGTTGTTACCACTAGGGAGCAGACAAACAGTGGCTACCTTTAGAAAGTATTTACCAGTCATCTAGTTTCGTTTTTGCCCACCAACTATTGAGAAAAATATTTGGGTCTTTAGCTTCACTTTCCTCATGACTCACTGTTTTTTCTTTTCATTCTTGCACTCTTTTCATGCGAGGCAGATAGGGGATGCTCACCATGCCTGAGCTTGTCTGATGGAAACAACTTTTTTTTTTTATGTGAAGAGAGTTTATTGATGGAGAGAGTTTTATTTTTGAGAGTAGTCACACTCATCCGTAGTGTTTTTGCAAGTTGCACAACCTAAACAATGTGATGAAAGAGGGTAGAAGCTGCACTGACCTGAAGAGTGAAGTTTGGCACTATGAGCTGTGACCTTATGTGACCTGGTGTTGTTTATTTTAATGTAGTGTTGTCACGATACTGGAATTTTTAACTTTGACACAGTACTTTTGATACCACATGGAAAGATTGACATTGAATACATAAAATGTAACACTTTAATTAAAAGATGAATGTAACAGGGCGTTATATATATGACAACGACAACCTTTCTTGATTAGTAGCAGAGAACAGCTGAGTGACTGTAGTAAATATTAAGATTCAAGATAGCCTTTATTGTCATTGTACAGACACCTATACAACGAAATTGGGAGTGCCACAACTGAAGGTGCATTAGGAATAAATATAAGAACAAAAATGAAACAAGTGGAGACAACCCAAGACAAACAAGACGAACGAGACAAGAGCATACAGGTCATGTCATAATAAAAACAATAAGTAAAAAAACTGTATTGCACTTAAGTCTGTAAAAGTCTGTAAAAGGAGGCATTAGTGACTCGTGAGCATTGAGTGTCCTGACAGCCCACGGAAAGAAGCTGTTTTTCAGTCTGTTTGTTCTGCTCTTTATGCTCCTGTACCTCTTTCTAGAGGGCAGCAAGCTGAGCAGGTAGCGTCCTGGATGGAGGTGGTCGCAAATGATCTTCCTTGTTCGCATGAGGCATCGGGAGCTAGCGAGGGCAAGGGACAGCCAATTGTCTTTTCAGCTGACCTTATCACCCTCTGCAGCCTTTTCCTGTCAGCCGCTGTGCAGCCAGCATACCACACAGTGATGGAGAATGCCAGCAGGCTTTCAATGGTGGAGCGGTAGAAAGTCACCAGCAGCCTCTGCTGGTAGTAGTGAGAGAGAGTGAGAAGGTGCAGCTGGTACTGGTGTATCAATACTGGAGAGAATGAGTACTGTGTTTTGATATATCAATATTTTTCACAACTCTTTTCAATACCAGTAAATGTCAATTAATGCAGGTTTAGATTATAAAAGTAATTTTCAGACGAGCAAGAGGGTTTCTGGTTCGAACCAGAGGGTGGGTACTCTGGTTTCCTCCCACGGTCCAAAGGCATGCAGGTTAATTGGTGACTCTAAATTGTCCATAGGTGTGAATGTGAGCATGAATGGTTGTCTGTCTCTATGTGTCAGCCCTGTGATAGTCTGGCAGGGTGTACCCTGCCTCTTGCCCAGTGTCAGCTGTAATAGGCTCCAGCACACCCGCGACCACTGACATAATACTAATACTAATAATAATAATAATAATAGTAATAATAAACTTTATTTAGAGCACCTTTCATACAAGAAATGTATGAAGAAATGCAGTGCAAAGTGCTTTACAATAAATGGACAAACAATTCAATATGAAACTACATTAAAAACAGTTTAAAACATGGATTAAAACTATAGATCATAAAATCCAGTAAGATTTTAAAAGAGTTGCAGCAATACTTTTAAAAATATTTAGCGAGCTAGCTTCCCTGATATCTACAGGTAGTGTGCTCCATATCTTTGGGGCATAACTGACAAAGGCTGCATCTCCGATATTCTTCCGGCTGTTGCTGGGAACCTCCAATAAACCAGCAGCAGATGATCGCAGTGCTCTTTGAGGCAAATAGTTAACAATGGTAACAGCGGTTATGGAAAATGAATGAATTTCATTTTTCATTTTGGTTATCTTCCTTTAAGACTTTATTTAGATTCAATTTTCACAAATTCAAGAACAGAATTTTAAAAGATCAAACAGCAGTGACATTTTTGACCAAATACATCGATTTTTATATTGCAACAATAAAATAGGGTTGACTCTTAGTGCTTTAACAAAATATTTACACAATAAGATTTTCGATAAACAATCATCAGTAATGTGGATATAATGACTAGGTGGTTAAAGGCAAATGATAGAACAGTAAGAACAGCCTGTGAGTTCAGAAAATGTCATCACTTTACTGTAATGCAGCCTTTAAAACCAGGAAGACACGTACAATGTTATGTGTCCAAAATCTAAGATGATATCTAGTCTCATAAGAAGATATCAATATATTGCCCAGCCCTAATTGAGCGTAATTACGTCCCGCTACGTAGATATAGGAGTGTGTTCAGATGATTAATTTGTGTTGAGTTTTAATAAGATAAAAAGCAGAATTACATTAAAAAGTGGAAACAGACCTATGTATGTTACAGACAAAAGTCTCAAACCAGACACATTTCTTAATTCTACTGCTATAACAACACAAGCCACAATCATTTGAGTGTTAATCCAACTTATACAAGTGTATATTTTCCTCCATGGAGATGACAGTTTTGGGCCCAGGTGCCTGTGTATGTGATAATCTGCTTTCACGGTTGCTGCCCAGGTCAGAATTCCCACAAAGTGACCCAAATGCCAGCCATGCCACCACGCTGAGAAGCTAAAAGTCATGAACAATGGGAAACGTTTGCATCTTGTAAAAACCAGCCTACGCAGCCATGAAGCTGTCGTGGAGTTCCATCGACGGGCAAACTCTGACATACGGCTCGACGCTTCAGTGGTCCAGAAATCTCCATCGGATAGTCCGCTCCAGTCTGGGGAGTCTCCTGGTGAATTTTCCCAAAAGCCAAACCCAGCTGCGTTATTGAGGCATTCACTAACCCTCCAGTGAGAATAATATTGGATCCTCAAAACTGCCGCCAGACCCCAAACCCACAGGACGCCATAGAGAATGATAGAGCTGGAGGGATCATAGGTGTTATGTTTCAGGAAATAGACAAGACAATACCTTACCAACTCCATCATTAACACCTGCATTAACTTTAAGGAGACAACACCCAGTGGACTAGGTGGAGGGTTGAGGCTGATTCCCGCCATTAGGGACACAAATTGACTGTAGGAGCACAAAGGCCCACCGAACAGTGTGGTGAAGTTGAGGATGTAACTGACAAGAGGGAGAAGCATCACACAGGTTTTCTTTTTGGATGAAGAATTAAATGTTAGTGTAACTTGTTTTTCCTGGAGGTCCATGGACACAGAGGTGATTCTCTGAGTGAGCAGCATCAAAGAGGACACTGCCAGAAACAATCTGAAAAGAAAACATTATATGTGTAAGTCTTTTTGTCAGAAAGAGGAATAAATGTTTGAATATATGTCTGCATTTTATGTTACCAAGAGTATAACAGCAGCCAGCAACTATTGATTGCACACTGTAATAGCTTCACCATCTGCATTTAGATTGGTTCAGCCTCGCTTTTCACAATGCACTTCTGTCCGTACCAGGTAGGATCTCCAGGGAAAATGGCTCAATTTACAGCACAAAATGCGTCCACCAAAACAGGAAGAGGATGGTCCCTAGTTACCAAAGACAATCAGCGTAGGTTCTCTGCAATTACTATCTCCAGTAGTTGAATAGGCGGACAGTAGAGCAACTGAAGTGACTTTAAACTGTGGTGTTTGTTAGGTTCTGAGACAATAATAACAACAACAATAATACCACTTGGAAACACTATAAGGGGAAATGCTGAATATTAAAATTAAAATTTCCATTTTAAGGTCCATTTAGTCGCTGTATTGGAGCTTTCTATCACGTCACAAAGTTGACGGTAGCTGACAATTTCTGACAAACGGTCAACATGGATGAGAAGTCCCAGAGGTGTTCAGAGTCACGAAACATCTACAGCTCTGTGTTGAATAGAAGGCACTGGACAGTGATGAGGACAGTCTGATGTGACTGAAAGCTCCAGTACAGCTACTGTGGATCTTAAGGGGAGATTGTTTTGTCAAACTGAAAAGCTGTATTCCAGCTGGTGGAAAATGGTTTCATACTAAATGGAAGGTCATTTTCACTGTATGTTTTTTCTCTTGATTATATCCACTGAAATGTTGTTTTTGGTACGCAGTGGGCTTATTTTAATGTTATGCCTTCATGTAATATTCAGATTTGTTTTTCAGAATATGATTTTCCATCCTGTTGTACTTCCACCCATTAACTACATTAGTGTCTCTATCCAGAAATCATGACCATTGACCCAGCTAACGTTACAGCTCAGCTTAGGAGGACCCATTAATGGTTACATCTTGCGCTATTATGAGGGCAAGCCTCTGGTTCAAGAGTAGATGGACCCCTCCTTCTGTGCAGTGATACAATTGGTGGGTGTAGTTTGGTAGAAAGGAAATAGCTTCTAAATGAAACTGCTCACAACAAGGTCTGTGGATTATCTTGAGGAACCGGGTCATGATATCTGGAAAGACACATTGCTGTTGAGTTTTTCAAATATATATTTTTTGGTGCTTTGTGCACCTCAAACCAAGTGCCATCTATTTCCATTATATTGGAGAAAAGGCAGACATCTCTACGGCTGACACTCAGCAACTCATAACAAAACGATCTGTATTAATAATTAGCACAACAGGAAAAATACATAATTTAAATTTTGGGATGAACTGCCCCTTTAAAGGACCAGTCAGGCATTACAAATCCCATGAAAAGTCCAATGCCTACAACACTTTAGTTTGTCTCAGTCTTTTCTTCAGACTTCCTGAGCTTGTCTGTGGTACTCTGAAGATGTGACACCTTAAAAACAAACAGGAGTGATGCATTTTTTTGTGTACAGCAGCAGAAGGATGTGCTCATGTTCATGGTAACAAAGCAAAATACCACGTAGTGCAACAGTGTTGGTCACTGATGTGCTTTTTGTAGTTTTTGTACAACAATTGAGCTCTATGGTAGAGAGGAATAAATGATATCAAGTAATACTTGTTATTAGGATCAGTTCATTGTTGGTTTTGGTCTTTTCATGAGATTTGTTGAAAATAAGAAAATATAAAGTATTACCAGACCTATCAGTTAATACATAAATTCATAATTTATATTGGACACTCTGGAAAAGCATGAAGGTATCAGTTTACATGCCAGTTAAGTGAATTAAGATCGGTACCTGATGCTGACAGGCTCATGCAGGTAGTATTCCCTGTACTGTATAAGCAGGTGCCAGAAGGTTTGCCACAACATCTGGACACCAAACACCCAGGCGTGGACACAGCTGGGATCCACAGAGCAAACGAGCAGGATAAAGAGGAAAGTTGAGGTGAACAGGAGCAAGCTGTAGATGCCCATCGTGACGACCGCCAGGACGCATCCTCCAAGACAAACATACAGGTACCTGCAGATAGAAACTCATTTTGACAATCACAGCTGCAACAATTAGCTGATAAGTTTGTCAGCTGATATATAGAAAATTAATCAGTAGCTATTTGATTAGTATATAGGATGTTCTTTTTTTTTTTTTAAGATATTTTTGGGGGCCTTTTAGCCTTTAATGTACAGGACAGACAAGCGTGAAGGGGGGAGAGAGAGAGGGAGTGACGTGCAGCAAAGGGCCACAGGCTGGAGCCAAATCCGGGCCGCCGCGGCAACAGCCTTGTACATGGGGCGCCCGCTCCACCACTAAGCCACCGGCGCCCCATATAGGATGTTCTTTAAGCAGATTCTCAAACATTCTTATTTGTTTTACATAATTATAAACTGAATATCTGTCGGTTTTAGACTGTTGATCTGACAAAACAAGATATAATGACATCAACAAGGACTCATTTTCCACTATTTTTTGACATTCATAGACCAAACGATTAATCAGGAAATTGATCTGCAGATTAATTAATAATGAAAATAAATGTTAGTTGTACTTCAATTGATAAGTTAGTGTGAGGTGACTTATTTAAGATTTGTAAAGTCAATTTATTTTAAATAATGTATTTAAAAACAACAACATTTACCAAATTGCTTTATGGGAGAAGTACAAAATACAATCAGATAAAAACTAAAAAACAGATATGAATTAGAAACACGAGTATGAATCAATGTTAAAAACAAATAAACAAAAGTTTCGCCAGTATTGTATCCCCTGTTAAATATTGTGGTTGTGCTATTTGGACTGGTTATTTCAAATTTCATTTGATTTACATATCAAACTTCATGAACCTATTGAAATTAAAATCCGAATAGATAGAACAGATCATGGCTTCACAGAAAATTGTGACTAATTTTAGAGTATTAAGGCCATATAATACACTAATAAGTCACTTAACATATTGCTTTTAATGTGTGGTTTAATAACAAAAATCAATTAATAGGTTTGTAATTACATACCTGTATGTCAAGGACAGATATCCCCGTTTAGCAAGGAAATAAAACAGAAATGCGAATGGAAGTGAAAAACACTGGTGCATCAAAAACTGATGTTGTTCCCACAACCAGCTCATCAAACCCATATCTGATCCTGAATATCACTGACAGAAGAAGAGCGCCGCTGATAGCAGATGTTTCTGCTGGTTGTCCTATTAAAGAGGAGAAATACTTGTTTAACCTGAACCAACTGTGTTTGCCATTCCTCCTGTGACCTGCATTAAAGTAATCGCTTTTGTTTACCATCATCACACAGTATTGGTAATAGTTATTCCTTTTGTTTAACACTATCAGTATTGACGGATACAGAAGCTTTTTATCAAACATATTTTAGCAACCAAGAGTCTTTTTTGTTTGTCCAAATCAAACAAATAGCAACTCAGGGAGTCTGTTTTCACTCGGTCCCACAATCACGATCTTAATTTGTATTATGGGCCTGGTTGACTGATTTTATACGTATTGCTTTTCATACTTGAGGCCTTTAGTTAAATCCTGACTCAAGAAGGATTTACAAGCAACTGTAGCCATTTATTTGTGTAACACTTTAAAAAACAACAATCAGTGTAAACAAAGCGGGAGATAGAAAGGTCAAAGATAAAAGTAGAGGTCAAGGACCAGCACCTGTGACACCTGTGACACTTCTTACCCCAACGCTGGACAGCACACTCTTGAAATGTGTCTTTAAATTAACAGTAAGTTAATGTAATTGATACTAGAAATAAGACACAAATATGAGTGACCTTTTCCCCTAGATTACCAAAAAATGTGATTTTCGTTTTTTTCTTCATAAAAATGAAGAACAAAGAAAAGTTGTATCGATAAATACCAAGTTACATATTACAGTTCACATCTATGCCACTTGTGGAATATTTGATACACATCACAACTTTTCCTAAAAGCCTGCTCACCATATATTTAATATTATAAATTCTGTCACTGTCTGTAGCTAAATGATGCTCATATTATACTGACCTCATTTGACCCGACTTTCATGCTAACCTGTATTTCCGACTGTTTGGATGGTGATTCATGTTTTCTATTACGTAAGAGCAAGATTATGATTGTCATTCTAATTATGTTAAAAGGGTGTGGCTGTCCAGTATAACCTGCCCTTTTTAAAAGGAAATGTCAAACGTAAACAGGTCTGACCTGTCAATCAGTATGTTTCACATTATTATGCCACACTTGGTTGATAATAAATATATATAAAGGTCACAACACTGCTCAAGGGAACACTTAATCATCACATATCATATATCAGATATCAATCTGTTTGGAAGCACAAGTGATTGTGAATCAGTTTCAGCTGCTTTGGTGCAAATCAAAGTGACAACAGGTGCAATGGAGAGGCAAAAGCTAGACAACTCCCAAAAAGGGAATGTTTTTTGTTGTTGTTCCAGTTATTTTTATTGGAGACCAGCATTTCACAAGTATCAAATACAAGATACAAAGTTGATTCACAGCTGTTTCCCCACTTTTTTAAATTTATTTATTTATTCATTTATTTTTAATACGGTGCATTAGAACAGAGAACTAGAAGAAGAACATCCCCCAGGAACAAAGAGGGAAAATAAAAGAAATAAAAATAATAAATAATAATAATAATAATAATAATAATAATAATCAATTAATAGGTGAAGATAAATTGGTAAATAAATAAAAAGAAGAGGAAAATAAATAAAATATGATATAATATAAAGGGAGGTGAAAGAAAAAATAAAATAAATAGATAATAAATAAAGGATGCCCAGTGTGCTCACTATAAAAATAGATAAAATAAAAAAATTGGATGCATCAAATCAATTCAGTTTGGGTCCAGAGAGGTAAGGGTCTTTACATATGTGATGAGAGGTTGCCATCTTTTATAAAAATTGGCGGCTGAACCTCTTAAGGAATATTTAACTTTTTCCAATGACAGAAAGGAAATTAAATCACTTAACCAATAAGTAGTAGGAGGGGCATTTGGGCTTTTCCAATGTAACAGAATACGTCTGCGGGCTATGAGCGAGGCAAAAGCGACAACATCAGAGTTTTTCTAGTGAGACTAGTTGATGTACGAGGTACACCAAATATGGCTATCAGTGGGCAGGGTTCCAACATGATATTGAGGGCTTAACGTTTTATAAAAACAAGACCAGATATTAACTAATTTGGGAGAAGAAAAAAACATATGAACATGATCTGCCAGAGATGAACCACATCTATCATAGATATCATTCGTGCCTAGAAACAGCCTATTGTGCCTTTTGTGGAGGACCTAAAACTGAATTAAACTAAGACGAGCTCAAAAAGATGTAGAATCAGTCCTGATTAGTGCCTCTTTTCACCACTCGTCTGTCAAATCAAAGCCAAGCTCCCTTTCCCAACTATGCCTGACCCCCACAAGGGAGGTCACATTCGAAGATGATATGAGGTCAAATAATACTGAAATCCTACTACGAGCCATTGGAAGAGAGAGCACCTCAGTGATAAGAGATCCCATTTGAGATTGAGGGAAAGATGTGAAGTGTGTGCGAACATAATTGCGCACTTGGAAGAATTGAAACATATGAGAATGGGGTAAATTATATTTAACACGCTGATCATTAAATGTAACAAATAAGCCCTTCGAATATAAATCTGAAAAACGAACCAGGCCTCTCTCTCTCCACAAAGTGAAAGCTGTGTCTGAATTGGAGGGGGTAAAGAAATGATTGTTGTAAATAGGGCTTAATGGGATGGGTGCTGAAAGTTTGAAGTGTTGCCTGAATTGTTTCCAAATTTTCAAAGAGGAAAGTACAATTGGGTTTTTGATATAACTAGGATAACGAGAAGCTAGAGGGGCACAAACCAGAGCAGTTTAGCTGCTTTGTTTACCGGAAAACACTCACTTTTACTGATGTTTAACTTATAACCAGAGAATGATCCAAAAGTTGTCAAGATTTGTAAAATATCATCTACACAGCTAACTGGGTTGGTGACATATAGCAACAGGTCATCAGCATAGAGAGACACTCTATGTTCCAGTCCAGCTCTAAGAATACCAGTGAAACATGAAGAAGATTTGAGAGCAATGGAAAGAGGCTCTGTTGCTATGGCAAAGAGCAGGGGAGACACTGGGCAACCCTGGCGGGTCCCTCTTGATAGGGGGAAATATTCAGACCTTTGAAAGTTAGTTGTCACACAAGTGGATGGGGCAGAGTATAAAAGTTGTATCCAAGAAATAAATTTAGACCCAAAGCCAAATTTCCCCAAAACAGAAAACAAACAGTCCTATTCAACCCGATCAAAGGCTTTCTCCGCATCTAAAGATATAACCATTTCAGCAGCTTTGGACGTGTGAGGAGATTACACAATATTTAAAAGTCTCATTAAACATGTCTAATAACAAAGGAGTAAGTTGGTGGGAAAACTTTTTTTAAAAGTCAGCCGGGAATCCATCTAACCCTTGAGCTTTGTTAATCTGTAGTAATTTAAGACAATTAAGTTAAGACAATTAATCATTTCTTCCAACTGTATAGGTTTTTCCAACTCCTCTTTAATATGAGGATCTATGGTAGGTATATCTATGCTATCTAGGAAATTATCCAGTGTAGTCTTATTTGCAGGAGATTCAGACTGATAGAGGTTATAATAGGAAGTGAAGGTGGAGTTTATTTCAGCTGGGCTGGTAGTTAGGGAGTGAGAGGAGTCATAAATTTGGGATAAGAAATTAGAGGCTGACTGACGTTTAAGTTGAAGGGCGAGGAGACGGCTGGCTTTATCACCATATTCATAGTATGTCCCTTTGGTCCATCTTAAAAGGTACTCTGCTTTATCCGTAGAGAGCAGGTCAAAATCAGATTGTAATTTGACCCTTTTAGCATACAGTTATGGACTGGGAGAGCTTGAATACTCTATGCTGAGAATTGCATCAATAAGCTCTTGCTGTTTTTGTTTATTTTTCCTAGCCAGATGTGTGCTCTATGAGATAATATTTCCCCTAGTTACTGCTTTTAAAGTTTCCATAACAGAGAGGGCGATGAAAATCATAGAACTCATCTTTAGCTAGTAGCCCAATTAAACTTCCACTGTCTTGTAGTGTTAGGTGAGAGTGCTGAATCTAAAATGTGTGGAGCATGATCAGAAATAATGATAGCAGAATATTCAGTGGATTTCACAGCAGGTAGAAGAGCCCTGTCTATAAAAAAAATAGTCAATGTGGGAATAAGCTTGGTGTACTTTTGAGAAATAAGAAAATTCTTTTGTGAATGGGTGGAGCAGACGCCAAGCATCTATACAGCCTAACTGACTCATAATAGATGATAGTGTATTCGACATGGCAGAGGGTGTAAGTACTTTCAGATGGGATCGGTCAAGTTTGGGATCTATTACTAGGTTCAGGTCTCCCCCTAGAATGAAATGGTGAGTGTCCAAATTGGGAATTTTTGAAAAAAGGGAAGTCATAAAATTTGAGTTGTCCCAATTAGGGGCATAAACATTAACCAATACAACTGAAGTTTGATATAATGTCCAGCAAAAAAATAAAGATAAAGATAATAGTCCCAAAAGAATCGCTAAGTCATATACATCGGTGGTCATTCCGCTAGCTTGGTCCCTCTTTCATGTGTTGCGTATGCGTTCTTCATAAAACAGCTCCGCTTGCTCCGGGGAGTCAAAGATGTGGCTCACACTGTTGAAGGTGACGCGCAGCCGGGCAGGGTAAATCATGCCGAATCGTACCCCTTTCTGAAAAAGCATGGATTTCACCTGGTTGAAAGCAGCTCGCTTCTTCGCCACTGCAGCACTGAAGTCCTCGTAAATTTGATGCTATGACCCCGATAGGTCATATTGTGGTGCTCCTTTGCCCATAGTAACACTCTTTTTTTCACAGGGCGGGATCCTTGACGAGGTTTGGATCTGAGACTACGATGGGCCCGGTCTAGTTCAGGTGTGGAGTTCGATAGCGCCTCTGCAGCTACTTCTTTGAATAAATCTGCCATAAATTGTCTCGGGTTATTACCTTCAATGTCTTTGGGCAGACTAATCACTCTTAGGTTCTGACGCTTTGAACGAGACACCAAGTCCTCCACGGCAGCCTGGAGAGCACAGCGCTCTTCAGTTATCGAGGTTAGCTTGGAGCATAGCTCCACTCCATCTTGCTCCAGGCTTGTGATGTTATCTGAATGGGTAATGAGGGCCGTTTCCATCTCCGAAATTGTAGAGGTGTGTTAAGCCACGGTGGTGGTAATGGACTCAAGAGCCGAATTAATCGGAGCGAGGGCCGCATTCAGGGAGGCGGTGAGATCCGCAGTGGTGCTTTTCCTAGATTTCTCCAGTTCAATGATGAGTGTTTCCAAAGTAAGGGGAGAAGGCCCTGACGCCATGTTGCTCGCTTCCCAACCAGAGAAGGGGAGAGTCTGTTGCGCCTGACCTTTCCGAGATGATTTACTCATTCCTGTGCAGGTTCAGCGCAATGTTAAGTAAAACAAATTGTCACACCGAAAGTAAACTTGAAAGAATTACGTAATTCACAAAATTATACGGAGGTATGCGCCACACATCTGTCCTCTACATCGCCAAATGGGAGGAAGGGAATGGTTTTACCTGTGGTGGCAGGTGACAGACAGTTGCTCTCTCCTTATCCTTCCTGACTGATTCTTTTCTAGTTTTGTGTTCTGCTAGTGTCCTTGTCACTACTGGTAGCATGAGGCGGTACCTGCAGCCCAGTCAGGTTGCACAGATAGTCCAACTCATCCAGGATAGAACTCTCCTAGCACAGTCTCAAGAGCATGGAGGAGATACCAGGAGACTGTCTGTTACACGAGTAGAGCTGAACAGGGCCACAGAAGGGCATCAACCCAGCAGCAAGACTGGTATCTGCTCCTTTGTGCGAGGAGGAACAGGAGGAGCACTGCCAGAGTCCCACAAAATGACCTCCAGCAGGCTACTGGTGTGCATGTTTCTGACCAAACTGTGAGAAACAGACTCCATGAGTTGGACATGAGGGCCCGATGTCCTCTAGTGGGACCTGTGCTCACAGCTCAGCACTATGCAGCTCAACTTGCATTCGCCAGAGAACGCCAGAATTGGCAGATTCGCCACTGGTGTTCCGTTCTCTTCACAGATGAGAGCAGGTTCAGACTGAGCACATGTGACAGGCCTGAAAGAGTCATGGTGAACGTTATGCTTCCTGTAACAACCCAGCATGACTAGTTTGGTGGTTGGGTCAGTGATGGTCTAGGGAGGCATATCCTTGGAGGGTCGCACAGACCTCTATGTCACAGCCAGCGGTACCCTGACTGCTGTAAGGCAACAGGATGAAATTGTTAGAGCAATTGTCAGACCTTAAGCTGGTGCAGTGGTTCCTGGGTTCCTCCTGGTGCAGTGGTTCCTGGATTCCTCCTGGTCCAGGACGATGCCCGGCTTCATGTGGCCAGAGTGTGTAGGCAGTTCCTTGATGACGAAGGCATTGATGCAACTGAACACCTATGGGACGTTATGTATCGCTGCCAAGTACCGCCACAGACTGTCCAGGAGCTCAGTGATGCCCTGATCCAGGTTAGGGAGGAGATCCCTCAGGACACCATCCACCAGCTCATCAGCAGCATACCCAGTCGTTGTTGGGAGTGCATACAGGTAGGCGGAGGCTGTACTCACTAATGAGTCACATTATGATAAAATTCACACACATTGAATCAGCCTGTGATTTCAATTTTTCACTTTGATTTTTGGTGTGATTTTGAATCCAGCCCTCAGTGGGTTGATGACTTTGGTTTCCACTGACTGTTGTTGTGCCATTTTGTTCCTAACAAACTATACAGTGTTCATCAGTAAGGATTTTTAACGAGCAGTGTGTTATATTACATGTATTTTAGTAAGTGTGCTGAAGATCAAGTGATTTAACATAAACAAGTCAAAAGACAGTGAAAGTGTGTTACACATATGAGTGTGCACTATGAATTCCACTCAAGCATTCATGACGTGATGATGAAGTGAAAAAGTGTTTTATTCTGGTCCTAATGTCTGACTCGTGTTTTATATTTCTGCAACCTAATAACCACCAACTGTAAATCAGACATGAATCATTAGCAGTTGGAAACAAACTGACAGTTGAGAAGCAGGTGAGAGGGTGATAACATTCTTGTCAGGGCGTCTTTCTGGCTCAATGTCTCTGAGTCATTCAGTGTTCCTGGTAAGTGATGAAACACAAACACTTGTGCACAACAATTACGAAGACAGTCGTTGGCAATTAAAATCTCGGCTCTCGGGCTCCCTCCAACAATGCTCATTAAATATGTGTTAAAAAATAAATCGCACAAGTAAAAGCAAAATGAGAAACTAGAACAGAAGATAGTGGCAGTTAAAATGAGGAATACAATACAAACATAAATACATTTATCTTTTTCTTTTTATGTATGATCCTTGTTATTTAATAGGGGAGGTATCCTCTAACCTCTCCTGCACAATGTTTCAACTTTTAATTTCTTTTTCCTGTATTTTCTATACACAAATGTACAAATAAACTTAACTAAACTAAACTATAACATAAATAAACAAATGAATGAATAAATAAACAAAGTAATATACACTGATCAGCCAGAACCAAAGGTTTCCCAGCAGAACAATGCATTGGAACAAAATAATCAAAGTTATTCACTTCACCTGTCAGTGGTTTTAATGTTTTGGCTGATCGGTGTACATTTGTTTAGACAGTATTTGCAAATTAATATACTGAATTCAGTACAGGAACATCTGCACTGAGTATGGGCTGGAAGTTCCAGGATCAGAATGGAAGACACCTCCTAAAGTGGTTGAGAATGACCAAGCTATGATCCTGTGGGACTTCCAGATCCAGACTGACAAACTGGTGATGGCTAACCAACCGGACATCATGCTGAACAACAACAAACAACAGAAGGAGGCAGTGGTGATAGATGTAGCAATCCCAAGTGACATCAACATGAGGAAACGGGAACATGAGAAGCTTGAAAAATAGCCAGCGGTAATCGGAGCACTTGGGTCTGTGATCCCCAAACTGGGGTATATGTATATATACACACACAGTGGTGGAAACAGCTCGGTCCCGCTGTGTAGCTGTTGATGTATTTTTGTTCCCCCTGTAGCCTTGTAATGTTTTGCTCCCTGAACTCAGAGAGTGGATGTGACTGTGAGTGATCCCAGTGTGTTCCTCCCTCATGCATCTGGCTTGACTTGACTATGACAGTTCAGTCCTAAAATTAGATTTAAAAAATCGCAATATACTGAATCGTAACCCCTGTGTCTTTGCCAATACACAGCCCTACATATAAGGTATGTTTTCACCTGACACATCACTGTCTTAGAATTTAGGATTTATTTCGGTCTGCAAATAGAAATAAGAATATCATGTGGTAATCTACAAATTCATGTAAATAAAGTCACAGCCTCTCACAAAATGGCAGATACTTCAATAGTACAGTACAAAACATTACAATAAAGTAATTTAACCTAACTTAGGCACTGTTGCTGTCCGAAAAAGGTGTAGGCTTATAACACTGACCCTTTTAACAGCACATCATATGAAGCAAGTGACAACAAAACAAACCAAGACAGGCAAACACGGCAAAATAGCAACAAAGACAAAATACAACTCACACACAAAACAACCCTGTTCTTCTACGCCAGTATTACAGTTTAATCATCCATTTTCATATTTGATCAATACGTTATTAAAACCTACTTAATGTTCTACATGTTTTCAGTTCCTCACAACAACTGTTCCATAAACTCACTCCTTTAACTGAGATACAATGTAGTTTGGCATCGGTCCTCACCAGTGGTTTTTTTGGACATAAAGACACCTTTCAAAGCATGTTGACTTTCTCTCTTTTGAAACAACTTTTGGATACTTTCAGGTAATAATTGTCTTTTTACATAATTGTACATCATTTTTACATAATTGTACATAATTTGAGCTGTTTTAAAGTTGACCAAATCTTCAAATTTAAGCATCTTACATACAAAATAAGGGGCATATTCATTTACATCCTCTTTTCCAGCTTATTCCCTAACTAACACAGAATACATTCTCCACACTTGCGAGGAAAAAAACAAAACAAACAAACAAAAAAAAAAACCCAAATCCAGTTCAAAACAGTCCACTCCTGAGGGCCTGGTCCGCCTCATTTCCAATATAATCCAGAAAAGGGTCCCAAAGGTGAAAAACGTGAACGGCTGCTCCTTGAGCCAGAAGCTCATAGTTAAATAATGCTCTGGATCCAATATGAAATCATAGGGACAGTATCTGAAATCCACTGAAGAAGAACACACCTCCTTGCACTAAAAAGTAGCACCTTAAGCAGCTTCAGTAAAGAGGGGCTTAGGTTCAGGGCTGCTGACTGTATCCCAAGAATGCTAGAGTCTCTGTATGAGGTATTCACAATTCTTATGGTTCTCTTTTGAAGTATGAAAATTGGACTTGTATCTGTTGTATGTATTTCCCCACACTTCCACACAATGAGTAATGTGTGGCAAAATAAACGAACATTAGTTAATTGTAAAATAGAAATGAACAAGCTCTGTGGTTATTCCATTAACCTCCTGAGACCCTGTGTCCTCATATGAGGACATCACATTTTCGGTTTACTTGAGCTTATACTTCATTCCACTTAACTTAGGCCTGTTAGTCTGCAGCCAGTCCTGACACAAACGTGGACAAGAGCCAAAACCTGATCACATTTTATGATTGGAACTTGTTAATTTATGATTAATAATGTCTGTAGATTGATATGACAACAAATTTGACCAATTTTAGCAACTGTAACAAGATAAGACACTTGAAGACAGTCTGCTTTGAGGACATTGGGACTTAATTCTTGTCGGCAATGTGACGTTTTATTTACTTATCTGGTCCTACTGATCCCAAATAGCTAGAGGAAATTACAAATGCATATCTAACAATAGGCGCAGGAGGTTAAGGCCACTTTATTGGCCATTGGGTAAAAGCCTAGCAGGTCTGAGTGTACAGTCCCATATTACCCTCTTGCCCTCACACACTATCACTGAGCACACCCAGGCGCTCAGGTTGGACTTTGAAAGTGTAACTTGTCCCTGAAACATCTCTTCTTTCTTGTTTCCTCCTCCTGACCAGTGCAGGGTGGGCACGTGAGAAAGTTAAGCAGCTGTTTGACCGGGGCTCGTCACTGCGTCACGCAGCGTCTCTGCTCTGATTGGTCCGCTCTTGTGCAACTGTGCAGTTGTATAAACTCTGCAGTTTGAAGGAGTTGGCAGAGTCTCCGGCAGGGATCGCATCAGTGTCAGTGGGGGGAAACTGCCGCGCGAGGGGAGGAAGAAAAAAAAAAGAAGAGGCTTCACCAGTTTCTGCGGACTTGTCTTGCAAAGTGATTTAGAGATGCAGAGCTGCGCCAAGTCCTGGGGGATCTTCTTGGCCAAGTCGGTGAATCCCAGCGCACCGTGCAGGCGTCTGAGTGACAAGAGCCGCGTGGTTTGGAAACTTCAGTGCAGGATCCGAAATAGCGGGGCATCCCTACTGACAGCAGCCCGAGGTCTGAGGACGTCTGCGGCCGTCTCCTCCAGACAGATAGAGAGAATATTACCCAAACATGATGATTTTGCAGAGAGGCACATTGGTCCAGGTGAGAGGGAGAAGAGAGAAATGCTGGATGCTCTGGGAGTCGAGGTAAGATTTACCACTCATCCCCCCACCACCACAATTGGGCGCAAAACCACCCTTTCCTTCTTATTAAACCAAATCTGAACATGAAAACATGTCATTTGAGCAAATTGCTGCTATTATTTATCAATAACAGCCATTTTCTGCGCGCTTTTATATATTAAAATGCTTTTTTGCAGTCGATCGACCAGTTGATCGAAAACACGGTTCCAGCCTCCATCCGCATGCAGCGGAGTATGAAAATGGATGATCCAATCTGTAAGTTTACCTTTATTTGAATATATTTATCACTGATGCATCCTTATGTGACATCCCAATGGCGAAACCCTGCATGATCAGCCCGGATGCCATTGTGCCAAACCCGATTTAAAATGCCAGATATAATAAAAATGCATATAAAAACAGTGTGTTTATCCCCCTCGTCTCCAGCTATTTTGCACGGTGAGGTTTTTCCCACATGAAAACGGGCAGTTAAATGAAGCCAAGTGAGTGGCTGGAATGTAGGTTGCACCTCTATTGTGTGCCGTGGAGCGCTCTCCCCTGTTAAGTCTTCCTTTGAACATATTTGGAGTTGTTTTTGCGAAACTCGGCGAGCGGCACCAATCTCCTGTTGGGAAGCCGCCGATGCTCATAGGATGGCAACTGGAGTGTAAAGTTTAGCCTTGAGCTCCGGTCCCAAGTCCAGTTCAATCTGGTTACAGCGTTCACATTACATCACAGCCGAGGGGGTTCCTAATAAGGTGACTTTTGCGTAGGGATGTGTGTGTTTTCTCCCTTTCCTCCTATGCAATATGTGTCAGCTCCACATACACAGTCCTTCCTTTGAGGGAGTTTGTTTGAGCTGATTTCACAAGCTGGAGACTGAGAAATGATGGGGGTTTAATCAGGAGCGGTTTCCAGTAAACAGTGGAAGAGATTAGGCAATGAATTAAAGTAAATTGGCTTTAGCAGCAGATACAGCAGGTGCTTCTGTCAGGGAAAGATGAATAAATGATGACTGACTACATGAATTATTTATCATTTTTTGTTTTAACATTTTAATGTTTATATCTCAGGTACTAGTGTTAAACATGGTAGCATAATACACATTTCATTTCTACTTTATTTTATTTATTGCTCTATATTTACACACTTTTATTTCATACTCTTATTCTTACATATTATAATCCTCTATTCTTTACATGGGAGCATCTGTAACAAATCACAATTTCTCCTCAGGGATCAACAAAGTATTTCCGATTCTGATTTTGAATAATCTGTGTTTCTAAATGCAAATAGGTTTCTGCTTGGAGGGAGGCTTATGTTAATTTGTTGAACTGGGGCTGCTGTTTTGTGTGCAGACGTGCAAAACTAAGAGTAAAGTAGAGCTGCAATGATTGATCTTTAAGTTGGCAACTGTTAAATTGATCACCAGCTAATTTTATATTATACAGTTAATCAGTTTGAGTAATCTTTTAAGAACAAAAAGGTCAAAACCTCTGATTCCAGCTTCTTAAATGTGAATATTGTCGGGTTTATTTCCTCCTCACTGACATAAACTGAATAATCTTGGGTTGTGGGCAAAATGTAGACAGTCGAGGACGTCATCTTGGGTTTTGGAAAACACAGATCAACATTTTTCACCACTTTCTGACGACTAATCCTTTAATAAACAATGAAAATTAGTTGCACCACGGGTAAAATCAATCAATATGTCTCATGATAATCCAATTATATACAATATTACATTCAAAACAGTAAATTCAAAAAAAAAAATTACTATCACATAGCTCAAAGAAAATCAGCGAATTTCACAAGCAAGGAGAAAAAAACTTTAATTAATCAATCGTGACTTTGATAAATTGTCAAAATTGTTACATTTTATGTCGACTGATTAGCGGATGTCTCAGCTTTAAATATAACCGCGTCACAATATGATACCTCTGAAAGTGGATAAACTACGATATTGATTCAGAACCCAACCCGAGCACAGACATTCCTACATGATCTGTTTAACTTGAGCTGTGCGGAGGCATCTTGTGTGTGATGATAAATAAATGCTGACATGTAATGACTCTCTTGCATGACTCTGCAACCATGAACTCCCGTCACTGATGTGACAGAGACCTGACACAGTCAGCTTTAACACCAGAGATCCTACAGAAAATCCAACATTTAGAAAAGAGCATTGTTAAAAAGACAGCAGTTACAAATCCTCAGGTACTGAAGTATTTCTCTATCACCACCTAGTCACTCTGCTCCACCCTCGTGTCAGCCCCTCCGCTGACTCTGTCAGGTTTCATAATGCAACAAGCCATGCTGAAGGAACAAACTGGAGGCAGTGCTGGTTTTGTGCTTGTTCAGCTTTGGAGGGCTTCAGTTTGCAAAGCCAGCGAGGGATTCTCTCTTCAACAATAGACCTCCTGGATGGTTCTGAATCAGGCTTTTTTGCTGCCCTGTAGAACTCCGGGACCATGGGAAAGCAGTCCTCCCTACTGACACAAACTCGCACACAAAAATACACACTAACATCTCACCCTGAACCTGTTGATTATCACTGCTTTTTTCAGTTTCCTGTGCTGTATTTGGCTGATTCACACCGCCAGACTGAATGTGCACGGTTTAGCCTTTACAGAAAGCTGTAAATATCCACTTGTATACTGGCTACAGTCCCTCTCACCACCAAAGACTTAGAGGTGTCTTTCTTTTCCAAAAACAGGAGTAGTCAGGGCTCTCGGTTCAGACGGGCGGCATTGTCCATTCCTTGGAGTTGCTAGGCAGCCAGGAAGGCCAGAGGAATCTCAGAGGCTGGTTGTGCATTGGCAGAGCTTCCTTACAGCACCGGGGAATGGGGCTAAATAACTGAAAGAAACCATGGCTGTAGTCCGTCTCTTGATGTTTACTTCTGAGATTGACAGAAATATCTTATGTGCATTGTTGTCTCATCCTAAGTTCAGCCGTAAGGTATTTTTCCTGTCTCACAGCACTCGTGACCATTTTGTAGATGAGAGCATGAGGTCAGGGACTGTTTGTGACTTAATGTCATTGATCACACTGAAACTCAGGCTTTCCTAATTACATTTATTTAATTTGGTCATGTGCATCCATAGCAGGTTATGATAGAGTTATAATATTTTATAGTGTGTAAAGTTTCTGTAAATTTGATTGAGAAAGTCTTGATACACTCAAACAAAGAGGAACTCCTGTTTTTTGGTTAATCAAGTGAATTTAAATAAATACCTATAATAGGGAATGGGAATTTTGGAGCATTCTGGGGCGGTGCCGGCAACTTGAAAGGAAATTGTCCATAGCAAAAAGGAGCGAAATAGCGAGGGGCAACTGCTTGCTGTTGCTTTAAAAAAAGGTTGGAGGTAAGCGAAGCCTCTCCAAAATAGAGCCAGGGCGAACAGTTTTTCAAACAAGCAACTTCATTGGGAAACAAAAACAATTTGATGTGCATTCGCTTGTTCTCATCACATCTAGGTAGGAAGAGGCGTAACCCTTACTATCCAAAATTGCCGACTTGCTGTTGATGACGACACATTTCCATTTTAAGTGCTATATCGTAGACAACTGGACTTGATTTTCTTGAGGATGTTTCACCTCTCATTCAAGAGGCTTCTTCAGTTCTCCAAAAGTTCTTAGAACTGATGAAGCCTCTTGGATGAGAGGTGAAACGTCCTCAAGAAAATCAAGCAAGTCCAGTTGCCTACGATATAGCACTGAAGATTACCATGACCTGAATGACTGAGAATCTTCACCAGCTGATTTCCATTTCCATCAGTTTTTGGATTGTCTTGTTCGGTCATCCAACCCTATCATGTAGTGTCAGGCCAAGTAAAGCAGAGACCAGAGGACTAAATTATACTCACAGATTAAATATTTTACAGGTGAGAATGAGGTTTTGGACACTCTACAGAAGATTGCATCCAAGAACAAAGTATGGAGGTCCTACATCGGCATGGGCTACTACAACTGCTCAGTACCACCGCCCATCCAGCGTAATCTTCTGGAGAATTCAGGCTGGTGAGTGTCTTCAGGTGACTCTCCCATAGAGGAAACTTAACAGATTTTTAAAAGTGCAGGGAGCTTGTTTCCTCTTACAGATAAGTAACGATGTTTATATATAAGGCTTGGCGACTCATTTAAAGCATAATTGTTGTGCTGTCGTGCCCTTAATAGGAATCCTTGTGACTCGTGAGATCTGATGATATGCTTCTCTCTTGTTTCCTGCTGAACAAGATTTTCTTTCACCCAAATCCAAATCAGCCATCCTTGCCCACGTTTTCTTCAAAATCCCAGGACTGGGGGGGTGGGAGTCATACAATGCATTCCACTGTCCCGTTTTGCTTCCTTGAATACCACCAACTTGGGCCATTGTCCTCTGAAACTGTTGTCTCATTGTGTCTGTGTTGTTCTCAGGGTGACTCAGTATACACCCTACCAGCCTGAGGTCTCTCAAGGTCGCCTGGAGTCGCTTCTCAACTACCAGACCATGATCTGTGACATCACTGGCATGCCTATGGCAAATGCCTCCTTGCTTGACGAGGGAACGGCTGCAGCTGAAGCCATGCAGCTCTGCCACAGGTATTTACAAGCTGATGACAAACACAAACAATGGCATGGAGAATCATTACTACTACCGCTCCCACTGTGTTGTAAAATATAATTATATGTATTAAAATAATTACTGTTACAGTTTGTGAATAAGTTGTATCTCAGGCGGTATTTTTTTACTCCTGACAGACAAAACAAAAGAAGAACCTTCTACATTGACCCACGTTGCCATCCCCAGACCATTGCTGTGGTGCAGACCAGAGCCAAGTATGTATTACACATGCAAAATCAATGTATGAGCTCCTTATAAAGGAATCCATATAGTGAATAGGAAAAACAAAAAATAATTCATTTCATTAAATACCACTGGGCTAAAACCACGACAGACAGCTTTTCTTATAGAGGTGCTCAGTGCTTTACCTTTTTATCATTATTTAGCTTTATTTCTTAGTTTCCCTGTTGTGTTGCAGCTACATCGGGGTGAAAACACTGCTGAAGCTGCCTCATGAGATGGACTTCAGTGGGAAGGATGTGAGCGGTGTGCTCTTCCAGTATCCTGACACCGATGGCAGGGTGGAAGACTTCACAGCCCTCGTGGACCGGGCGCACAAGGGAGGGGTAAGAGAGTTTTAACCACAAAAACAAGTAACAGTGTTTTTACACCTAACATGTTTGGTTCAGTTAAAACAAACTCAGGTCCTTTTGCCTGGGTAAGACCGCCTGAGAAGGTGGGTTTCTGGTGCAGTCTGTGTGGGGTGTGAAAGCGAACCAACCAACCACAAGATGTTATGATGGCAGATATGTGATTTTAGCTACTAATAAATCCGTCTGCTGATTGTGAAATCTGTCCACAGTCTTATAATTAATCTGTATAGTCATGTGTATATCCTATACCTGCAAATCATGATTTGGTAACCACAGTAACGCGTCAGCACGAGTATTTTTCCTGATTAATACATCAAAAGCTGTTAAAACAGGGCGCCCATTAGCTCGCCTGGTGGAGCAGGTGCCCCATGGACAAAGGCTTTGTCCTTGCTGCAGCGGCCGCAAGTTCAAATCCAACCAATGGCCCCTCACTGCATGTTGTCCCCCCTCTCTTCCCCCCTTGATGCTTACACAATGTCTTAGGTTTGCAACTGTAGTTTTGTTTGTGTCCATATCTGATATCTGAATTGCATTCTAAAGGAAATCATCGGATGCTCCTTTTCACAGCAGCTCTGTTTAAAGGTAGGGTCTGGAGGATTTTCCAGTTGCTGTTTGTAAACACACATTCAAATTCGGCCCCTCCTATCAGGCTCAACTCTCCCTGGTGTAGGGAGCCCGGAGGTACGGAAGAAGGCTTCACAGAAGAGGTTCAGGCAAGGCTCGTGCTGGTGCACACTCGGACACGCTCGGGCACGGCACCTGCGCTCTCTCATTGGCTGGGGAAATCTCCACCCAGAAGCGGTCCCAGCTCACAAAAACATCAAAATACAGTTAAAGGGCAGGAGCTCTGCAAACAGAGTCACCACCACACATGAGTAGAAGCCCATAGGTGATGATTAAGCAGGATTTCATTTGTATATGTCTATATTTTGTTTTGTTTGAAAATCCTCCAGATCCTACCTTTAAAGTTTTATGCTGATGACACTGTAGTATATTTACATCAAGATAACACTGGTTTTGTGCAGATTTAATGGAGGGGTGGGATGTGCGTAAACCTCTATCAAGATATGGTTGGACCATTATTTTACAGGAACTGCTCATTTCTGATGTATATGTGTGATAAGGTACAAACTAGCTGCTGCAGATTAGTCAGAATATTTGTCGTTTTTATGAATGACGATGAACTTCATCCATTGACTCGGTTCTCTCCCTGTCTAGGCCCTGGCATGCTGTGCCACAGATCTGTTGGCCCTCTGTGTGCTGCGTCCTCCTGGCGAGTTTGGCGTTGATATCGCCCTGGGCAGCTCCCAGAGATTTGGGGTTCCTCTCTGCTATGGTGGTCCCCACGCTGCCTTCTTTGCTGTGAAAGACAACCTGATCCGGATGATGCCTGGCAGAATGGTTGGAGTCACCAGGTGAGACGCTCATCAGTCAGAATAACTTGGAGGGAAGTTCAGTATACACTTTAGAAGAGGATGGGGCTTCATATTACAACCAGTGGCAGAAACTCAAAAGTGTCATTTGGAAACATTTACATTTCAGGGACGCGGCTGGTAAGGAGGTGTATCGGCTTGCTCTGCAGACCAGAGAGCAGCACATTCGCAGAGACAAGGCAACCAGCAACATCTGCACCGCACAGGTACGACCAGGCTTACATTTTGTAGATTTTTTATCATTTCCACAAATACAACCAAAGAGAAATAAGGAGTAGCATATTTGTAACCACTATTATGGGAGAGTGTGTTTTTATGTATTTGGAGTTGCTGTCAGTCAGCGAGCCGAATTTGAAGAATTTTAATTTTTTGTCTTCTAGTTAACTTTGTTAATTTTCTCATTTTCATCCCTGTTTTTCAACCTCTGACTCAGGCTCTGCTGGCCAACATGGCTGCTATGTTCGCACTGTATCATGGTCCTCAGGGACTCAAACACATCGCTGAGAGGACACACAATGCTGCTCTGATCCTTGCTGAAGGTAAGTTTGTTATATTTTGAGCTCGAAATCGAGCTTTCATTGATCGGCATAATTTTCTCGGTGTAGTAATCTTTCACTATTTGTAACATTTATTGGCAGCACATGTGTCATTTCAAGTTTTGCCAACCTTCAATGAGTAAATCTGACACATTGTAGAGAAATGATACAATGAATGACTGGACAAAAAAAACAATATTACAGCATTTCAACCTCATGCAAAATGAGGAAAATGCGCCAAAAAAAAAATCTTTGCATTTTCTTATCCACCTCCACCCTCCATGAAAAGATAAACACACATTTATTCAGTTCTGTATGCAACTATTCACTGTGTTTCAGGTCTGAAGAGAGCAGGGCACCGGCTGCACAGTGAGATGTTCTTCGACACTCTAAAGATCAACTGCAGCGTAGCAGCCAAAGACATCTTTGAGAGAGCTGCCCAGAGGCAGATAAACCTGAGAGTCTACACCGAGGGAGTGGTGAGAACATTATGCTTTTGGAAAGTACTGCACCGCAGATTTACCAATGGTTTCACAAACAAAAAGGATCATAATCATCGGGGTGGAACAGTTTTTTAGAAACAATACTTTGCTGTAGCAGTAGCCCTGCAGCATAGTGCTACAAAGAGGTACAACCAAATGAAGCAGGACCATAAAGTACAACGTGATGACACAATCCAAACCACCAGAAAATCAACAAATTAAGAATAATTGAAAATAAGATAAAAAATAAACAGGAGATGTCAACTCAGTAAGCATGAGGAGGCATTGGTACATATGTTAATTGAGACTGAGATGTTTTATAAGGGCTGCCCTCGTCTAAGAATTTTCCTGGTCGACCAATAGTCCTCATTTAGGGCCATTAGTCGACTAGTCCCCCGCATGTTTACGATATTAATTCAGTTATTAAATGATATATTTTGGGCGGGGCAACACAATGGTTTGAGTCGAAGGTGTGAGAAAGAATAGTATCAGTAACATTGTTAACACTGTGCTACATTACAGAGAAATACAAAACCGTACTAATGAACCTTCATTAATATAGGCCTATATTTTATCTACAAGTGCACGTCACACACTGAGCGAGCCACCTGTTAATGACGCTGTGGGCTAATGGGCATGTAGCTACTTCCATGTTTCAGATGATACGTCATGTTTGTAGTCGACCAATGAAGATGAGTTTACATATCACCTTGGGTTCGTCCTTCACCTTCTCAAAATGATCCCACACTTTGGATTTCCTGCCCGACATGTTATTAACTAGCCTGTGGAATAACCGCAGGTACCAGCCCTGGAAATTAGAGACCGTACACATGCTGCGTCTTTAACCGCCTGGGAAAACGTGAGGTTGGGATTAGATGCTATTCTTGTGCCTTTTTTGTGCCAGCTTTCAAGAGTGCAGCAGCAGGTTGCATCTAAGGTTGCTAAGCAACCATAACAAGCACAGTATCATAGCCTATTTACCTGAAATCCTGAGTGCACAGCTGATCTTCTTCCAGGCGCTGTTTATAAGTGTGTAGGCCTATCGTCTGTGGGACAGATGTAAAGCTCTGGGTAGCCCTGCACTAACATGATCAACTTTTCCGTATTTATCAGACTGAATATTTACAGAAGAAGGGAAAGATATCTGTCGGCTGTGATTGGTTTGTAACGTGACTCCTGTCTGACTGCTGAGCGTGGCCACTTCCTGTGTCTGTCCTTTCAAATTAAATTCCCACATGGTGACCAATAAAATATTGCTGTCTTATGACCTTTCTGGTTGATTAACGTTTGGTTGACTATTAGGAGGCAATCCTAATGTCTACATAACTGTGAGACAGCTGCCTTAAAGTGTTGTGTTTGTATTGTAATACCTATTCCGAGCATCTTAATTCTGTCCCTGACAAAAACTCCCCATATTATAAAAAACCCCACTAAAACTAATAATGAAACTAAGAAAAACTAAACTAAAATGAAACATTTTTAAACAATAAAAAGTAAACTGAAACAAGCAAATTTACTCTGGAAACTAAAACTAAACTGAAATCAAAACAAAACAAAATTGAAATAAAGACAAAAAACGTAGGAAAAATACAAACTATAATAACTGTTTTGGTCCCATATTAACAATATTTTCAGAACTCTCCAGATATTCATTTAGAGGACCTTCTTGATAAGACAATCCTACCATTGATAATCCATGAGTAGCCAGTCCCATTTCTCTGACATCTCCTTCAAGCTGTTAAAACAAGCTGTTATACTGTACTTGCCTACTTTAGTCAATCTGAAATGATGCACATCGCCAGATTAACATACCATTTAAGACAGAGGCTTTCATGCCAGAGTCTTGCTGTTGTTAAAAAGAGTTTTTAATAGTTACCATCTCTCCTTCTCTCCGCCAACAGTTGGGTGTCTCTCTGGATGAGACGGTGACTGAGAGGGACTTGGACGACCTGCTTTGGGTCTTTGGCTGCGAATCTTCAGCTGTATGTCGATCATTTTTTACTCATTTATCTGTTGTCATTCACATTTAAGTTTCATTTGTGCCTCTGCTTCAGGGTTGCACAGTGACTGTTACTTTATAGAAGTAGCATTGATGTTTTGAAATGTTAAATTTTCAGGAGCTGATTGCTGAAAAGATGGGAGAGCGGGTTAAGGGGATCATGGGAAGTCCTTTCAAGAGGACGAGCAAGTACCTCACACACCAGGTCTTTAACAGGTTCGTACTCTCAGTTCAATTGCAACCTTATGGCACACAGTCTATCACGAAACCAAGGATAACAAACTGAACAAACACTTTGCTCTTATTACTTTATGACGCCTTTGGCCACAAATATTACAGTCTGATTTTCCATGTTGATTGCCTGGCATCAAACACAGCTGCACACGACACTGTTGTTGTATCACATTACACAGCAGACAACAATGTGGCACTGAGACTTTTCAGTACCAGTTTTCTGGTATGAAGCCCTGCTGCACTTACTGCTGGTGTTAAATCTCTTTTGTTTGTTGCATGAGAAACAGGTTGATTTGCTTCAGAGCATTTTGTGTACTCTGTTATTTTCATATAATGATTTCATACTGAACATTTACTATCCAAAAACTCTAATAATTTTCAAACAACAGTCATGTAATTGACCCCTGTTGCCCTTAAGAAACATGCAGCTGCTGTTGGGCCTCATGGTCACTGGCAGTACTTCAAAATCTGGCCTAATTTGTTATTTTAAAAGGATGTGCTGTTCCTCAGTAATTTAATGTGTAACAAGCCAGTTCTGCAGCAGACATGGGTTTGGACAGTGTGAGCCTTTGTAGCAACACAGGCATCTCTGTTGGCTGCCAAAAGTGGAGCATATTATCTTTATTAGTGCCATAAAGACAGTCTGGTACCAGGGCTTCTAACTTCTTAAGTCCTCTGTTTATTCTTTGACATAATGATTGTGACATGCTTGAAAATTGCTCAGTCAGACTTTCAACTAATACACTTGGTAAGCAGACTACTTAATAACTTTGTATCAGTGTATTGGGATCAACGTGCCCTCGGTTAATCCTGCTGTTGCCTCTCTGGTTGACCTTCAGTTATCACTCTGAGACCAACATTGTGCGATACATGAAGCGCCTGGAGAACAAAGACATCTCCCTGGTGCACAGCATGATACCACTGGTTAGTACTACCAGGAGTCAAATTCAGATTTGCAAACAGTCTAAATGCACATTGCTTCTTATGTGATGGTAAATGTTGTTTTCTTCTTTAGGGCTCCTGCACCATGAAGCTCAACAGCTCTTCAGAGCTCATGGTTAGTAACTCGAGCCACATCTTTAGAACAAATAGACATATTCAGAACTAACGTGAACGTCTTACTGGAGACTTTGTACATTAAATCCATCATAATAAATCTGACACTTTAAAGTCTTTTGTGGAAAAAAAGTGAACCTTCAAGCTTAACAGGAAGTAGTTTTGGAAAGGTTGGATTCTTTCCCACTAACCGCTCTCTTCTCTTCTTCAGCCAATCACTTGGAGGGAGTTTGCCAACATCCACCCCTTCGTGCCTCTGGACCAGGCTGACGGCTACCAAAAGCTCTTCAGACAGCTGGAGAGGGACCTCTGTGAGGTGACGGGCTATGACAGCATCTCCTTCCAGCCAAACAGGTAACACACACCTTTCTGTTGAGGCACAAATCTCCATATACCAGCATACAGGTGGTCATAACGCCAACTCATCAAGCATTAGTCCCTGATGCATGTTTTGTGATGCTTATTTTGAAATTTTACCTCAAGAAGCCTTTTAGCATCCAAAAGTTTTTTTTAACAAAATTTTAAGGCATTTCCTGCCAAAAACATAAGGTTAAACATGTAAATTTTCCCCTTCTGTAAATAAATTTAACCCCTGATGAGACTATTTAGACTATTTTTTATGGATTCAATTTGCAGATGTCCACTGTTCTGGCTGTAAAAAAAACATGTGTAAGGTTATAATGATTTACAGATTTGTCACCATGTACTCATTATTTTAACATCCTGTTATCCTTCTTTCCAAAAAAAGTGGTCTTAACCTCTATAATTATGCATGTGTGCTTAGCTTTGGCAGTTATCACAACTCTGAGGGGAGAAAAGTGGAAATGAGACCTTTTATTTATGAAGTGAAAAACCAGGACATTCCCTGTGTTGTCTAGGACTTTGTAGCTGATTTCAGACTTCAGTCAGTATCCAGTAGTCAAATCTTAGGAAGTGAATGCTTTGTATTTCACGTTTCAGCTGATAAAGCATGCACACACCCGCCTCTGCTGTCTATCACCACTTTATCAGCAGCAGAGGGTTTATGAAACGCTCACCATCAAACATTGGCCTGCAGAGTTATCATGCAGCCTGCTTTTCATCCCATCTGTCGCTCCCCTTTTGGTAATGCCTGCAGACTGGTCTTTGAACTGTGCTTAGGTGAGGGTGTGTGTGTGTGTGCGTGTGTCTGCATGTGTGTGTGTGTTGTACATGACCATTGTGTGTTTGTCTTCCAGTGGTGCTCAGGGAGAATATGCTGGCCTGGCTGCCATAAAAGCCTACCTGAACTCAAAGGGAGAGAGCTCGAGAAGTGTAAGTGTGCTGCCTAACTTGGCTGCAGTCATACCGAAAGTCAGTGTGAATTAATGTCATGTGGAAGTTGATAGGTTTTAATTGCACTAATAGAAATATTTCAACCAGTAAATAATCGTTTGGACATTAGTGACTTTTGATGAAGAAAACGTTTTCTTGCATGCCTCCACGGTGAAAGAAGAATCCAAAAACAGAGAAAATCGTTGATGAATTGGACTAAAAGGGTCAACAGCAAATCATCCGTTTACAAACACTCACATGACTCCTGTCCTCCAATCGGTATGCTCAGTACCTCCCAAACACATGCATTTTCACTAAAACCTTACTATTTAAAACACTTTTCATAAACAGTATCACACAAGGACAAGTAGCATGCCTGAATAAGCCTGTTTGTTTGAAATCTGCTCAAAGGAACACAAGAGCAGAGGTCAAACGCTCGTGCATTAGCAAAAATGCATGTGTTTTGGGAGTATGGAGCATACCAGTTGGATTGAACTGCAGGACTCTGGTTAGAGTTTGTAAACATGTTTTGACATAGTTTTGCTGTTGTTAAATGCTGACCCCCTTTTTCATCAATAATTTCTCTGTTGTTGTTTGTTCACCGGAAAGGTAACAGTGAACGGAGAATCCAAAAAGGCGAACATTCATCATGAATTCCGGTCATTGGGGACGGCCTTTAACAACAGCAAAACTAAATCCAAGCATCTGTTTCTAAACTCTCACATCTTATGCAGTAAAATCCAAGTCTCATTTATTCAGTCAATGATCAGTACTTCCCAAACACATGCATTCTTGCCTGAGCATGTGAGCGGAGCGGACCGGGTGAAAATTTCCACTCCTCGCTCACAGACCTGTCACTTTGCGCTGCTCGTCCGCTCCGCTTGGTTCTGCGCATTCTTCGCTCTGCTCCGGTCCACTCCATCATAAATTTTATCCCGCTCCACTCGTTCACCACTCCGCTCAGATAATTGGAAGACTGCAGCTTAATCAAAGACACGAAGGGATTTTACAGATCGGATCTATATATATACCACTCTTATGTCTGTGCATTAAATTTGAAACTACAGCCAGCAGCAGGTCAGATCTCACCCATAACTCACTGTTAAAAACACAACCTGTCATTCCTTACTGTACAAACAAATGAGAGAAAAGTTAATTAGTGAGCTTAAGAGGTGCTGGTAGGTGGATTTTGTTACCTTTGAACAGAGCCAGGGTAGCCAATCTTTCAATAAGATAAGCTAAGTATCTGCTGGCTGCAGTGTCACATTTGATACACAGTCATGAGAGTGGTATCAATCGAATCATTTATCTCTTATCAAGAAAGTGAGTAAGCAAATTTCCCAAACCAAAGGAGCCAAAGCACGTAAACCTGGGGCTCCTGAAACTCATGAGAAATGAAATGTATGAAGCCTCAGCTGCTGCACAAACTTTATTCAAAATAAAACTTTAAATCTTCCCTGTTTTTCTTGAAGATTAAAAGTGCTTCTAAAAGCAATGAAGCAATACTTTTATTGCTATTCATTTAGGTTTGATTATTGTGACCACAGTAATATTGCTGATATCCAAGAATGATTTATGACCAGAAGTTCCTTTGATTATGCTGACTGAAGTTCATGAAGAACATGAGGACATAAGCCACAGTGCCACAGCCGTAGCCCTATCAGCTTTAGATTTCCTGACAGTTTTATTGTTCCTGCATTACAACAGGTCACTTTGGCATCACAGGTTAACATGTTTCAGGTATTCTAGTAAGAAATTCCTTCAGTGTCCTGGCGTGCTGATTGGAAGTAGCTCGAGGACAAAGCCAGATAAGACGCCCCTTCAGATTAAAGACTGGCTGACTAAAGTATTTTTCCTGTACTTTAAATCGGCCTTCGTTTTTTAATGGCTCCCTTGTTCGTACATCTTAGATAGTGGCCTGATCTCTTGAAACAGTCAAGGTCCAAACTGACAACCGTTTGTGCAAACAAAGGGGCTGAAAACGCTGTGATCCCACTATAGGCTACCTGCTTCCAAGATTCCATATTTGGAGGTTTTAAGACTTTGAGAACTGCAAGTCACTGGTGTGACATGCTCTGCAGTGTTTTCTCAGTCAGTCATTTGTCAGTGTTACCCAACCCACAGGTCTAAGTGCCCCAGTTTTTCTTGTGCAAGTTGCATAATGTCAAAAGTGTCGCCCTAATAAGGGATAAAATCAATTAGTGACCTGTTGCACAGGTTACACATTAGTGCTAGTGCTGGGTGTTGGCCAGATAGAAAGTTATTGCATATCCCCTCACAGAAACCCTTGATGCACTTCTCTTTGAGTATAAAGTAATTATTTTTTATTTATTTTACAGTATAACAACAGTATCTAATATTCCTTCATGCCAAGCCACTTCTTGTTAGCTTTTTTTGATAAGCTAAATAAGCATAGCTTTAAAGTGTCCATGCCGTTCTTTAGTACTCCTTCCTCAACAAAGCAGCATTATAAGATTCAAGCTAACTCAAGGAGATGAATCATAATAAAGTTCACCTCTTAATATGTTTACTGTTATACACAAATGCATCAAAGCAAACTCCTTGTATGTAAAAACATACTTGGTAATAAACCAGACTTTGATTCTCATTTTTGTCGCCTTAATATGAGGATGTTTTTGGAAAATAAGTGGTCACCCTGCAGTCAGAGCCTGAATGGATACCTTAATATAATAGAGAGGACTTTTGTCAAAATGTTGTTTTGCATGATTTTCATCCAGGCTGCAACTCTCTCCTACTGCATTGATAATTTCTCTTTCACCTCCAGGTCTGTCTGATCCCCAAGTCAGCACACGGCACCAACCCAGCGAGCGCTCAGATGGCCGGCATGAAGGTTCAGGTGGTGGAAGTGGACAAAGATGGCAACATCGACCTACCACACCTCAAGGCGCTGGTGAGAACTGCACTGCTGGTTTCACAAATGATGTTCAATCTACATGTTACAAGGAGAGAGAGCAGCTGTATAAGGGCCTGTGTCTACATAGCGTTTTTGTTTGGCAGAGAAGTGGCAGCAGGGCGCTTCATAAAAAGAGCGCTCCTAGTGCTCTTTGTAATGATGTGTTATGCGTGGAATTTGTTTCTATCGCAACTATCGCCGAATACACAGTTAACAACATTACAGTGTGTACGGTGATGAAAGCACAACACTCACCAGCAACATTAAGTTTTTGGCCGATCTGCACAAACGGGCTTTTCTGTTTTTGTTGTGCTAGTTTCTGAAAAGTTCAAAGATTTTCAACCAGAAGCACTTGGAGCAGTCGCACAAAAAGTCGGAGCACTCTGAACAGAGACACTAGGTGGGGCACTTCTTCTCTATGCTCTCTCCTCATTGGGAACAGCTGAAAAAAAGACGCTGGTGCTCAGAAAAAAAATGGTATGTGGACACATTTCACAAAGTGTTTTTTTTCTGAGCACCAGCAACTTTTTTTAGTTGCTCCTGAGTTTATCTCAGATAAGATGAGGGCACTGTTAAAAAGATGCTGGCACTTTCAGACACTATTGAGTTGCGTTATGTGACTTGTAGGATCCAGTGCTTTTGGAGCTTGACACTCACTATTGACTAAAAGTGAGGATAACTCAGCCACTGCTCCATAGATTTTGACCATAATTTAAAAAAAAAGTATTTTATGAGCTCTCTGACTTGACTTGAATAGTGCAGTGCTAAATTGCTGGACTACCACTTTTGTGAGTACTGATAAACAAGATGAAATATCAACTTTTTTTTGTAAAGCAGTGTGGATTGCCTGTCACACTGTTGGTACATGGCCAAAATTTTAAATTCAGTTACGGTTATTCAGTCTTTAATGTCGGAGTGCTCACCTTCTCTGCAGATCCCTATGAGTATAGTGGCCGTTTCAACATACCAAAGGTCCCAGGCCGCTTAGTCTGTCAGGTGTCTTGGTTTTGACACGTTTCTGTACCTTTTCTGAAGGTCCACAGTACTCACATGAGACAGGGAAAAAGTTGAACAAGGTTTATTGAACACAAAAAAGAAACAAAACGGCAGGTCAAGTCCTTCCAAAATTACAACAAGTACGGTCCACTACCGACTCGATATCCTATCTCTATATATTCTCATCGTATTATGTCTCCTTTTGTCATGCGCACTAAACTGCCTCACAGCACCATACCTGGTGTAAATAGCTTGTGCCTGTATTCTAACACATAAATGAAGTAAATATAAACATGACCTTAGTATAGTCCACTACTGTACACTATTCAAAATATAAAGAAACGGTTTTGCAAACTTAAACAATAGCAGAGCCTAGATGATATTTCATATCAACACAGACATTTTTACCAAATATAAATATTTGTTTAAGTGGCTCTTACAATGAGAGTTTATAAAATACCATGGTAGCGTTGAAGTCAAGTAAAAATAATAAATCACCAAGAGGCATTGATGTGACGTTACTTAAATTTATGAGTCCCCAACTCTCCATTACACAGTTTTAGTACTAATGATGTCGATGTCCTGATTCCTGCCCTCTCCTCCAGGTGGACAAACACAAGGCGAGTCTGGCAGCCATGATGATCACCTACCCCTCCACCTTCGGTGTGTTTGAGGAGAAGATCAGAGACGTATGTGATCTTATTCATGAGAATGGAGGCCAGGTGTATCTGGATGGTGCCAACATGAATGCCCAGGTGAGAGAAGAAATGGCAGCGTAACATGACCACAAAATGTTTCTGTTCTGTGATGCAAGTAAAAAAAGAAAGTAAACTATTACTTGTGATAATAGGATAAAGGTTTATAGATGTGTGTTATCACGCTGTAAATAGATAACCTTTGGTCTCTATAATATGCAGGTGATGGTTTTTACGCCAATCCCACCAATCCCTGACGGACTTACAGACCCTGCCCCCTCAACTTTTATAATACAAACTTCCTCCTCTTTTAGTGGTAGTAGCCTGTCACATGGTCAAATTAAGAGATTATTAAAATATTAAAATGATTTTCAATAAAATTACTTTTTTTTTTCATTCGTTTACATTATTACTTCTCAAAGGCCTAAAACAATGAGTTGTGCAAAAATATTGGCATTTAATAATGACGCTTTACATATGAATAAGTGTTAATTTGAAATTAAAAATGCTACAAAACAACCAGAACAAATAAAATAATCCAAACTGTCTTTCATGTCAGAAATCATATATAATATATAGCGCTTGTAGTTGTTAACTTTAATAAAACTAAGTTTTTGTCATATTTGCTAACACTGTAATTATATCCTTACAGTAGTACATGAGACAGATAATCTGTGAACAAAACCACGTTCCTCTGCCTCCTCATAGTGCTCTTGGTGGCATTTGCAAGAATCCACCCCTCGTGAACAGAATCAACAAGTCAGAGCTGAGAAGTCTCTTATGCCTTTGCACACTGAGTCCGTTCTTTTCATACATTTTTTTAATCCGTCATCTGAAAAAAATAGTTACGCACAGAAACCTTGCTCACCGATTCTGATGCATTTTATCGTTCTAATCAATGCGCGATATGTAACAAAATGAAAAGACACATTTCGTCCTTTGCCTCTCTCCACTGGAGTTACCTATCTTGCTGTCGTCACTCCCTCCCTGTCTGTCATTTGACACCACAGCTGCATGAAGGGGCGGAGCTGTCCTCCCTCTGTCTCCACATTCTGTGTGGTCCACATCATCCTCCTCTTCATCATCATCCACCTGAATATTACTATCTGACCTGTTGAACGTGAGCTAATTGAGTCATAAAATTATTCTGTGCACCCCATTCTTCTGTCTTGTTACAGCTGTGTCTCACCGCCACATTTTCTTCACTGATTCTTGGTCAAACGTCTCTAAAGGCTCTGACGGACGTGAAAAACGCAGGAAATCGAACCTCTTCTGAACATTTTTATGATGGACGACAGTTTCAGACTCGGTGTGCAAACGTGATTGACACAATGTGACGCAACTGTCAGCTATGTCAGACACGACTCATGAACTTCAGTCACATCATCAAACTAGGCAGCGCTGATCAAATATGAATGAAGATTCAGTTACTGCGTTGCTTATGTCTCAACTCAAATGTTTTCAGAAACATATTTTAGTTTACTGTTTAGCTGTAAAATGAGAACGCTTGTGACCTTGCCGCCATGTTGGAAACAGTCGAGCAAAAACCAAGCACCGCCCACTGGCTGGAGCAAACTAGAATATGCTAGACCCCACAGTGCTGGCCAGTGGGCGGTGCTTTGTGTCATGTACGGGATATAGTGACAGTTTCAGCAAATATGGCAAAAGGTTATACTGTATAAAAGCTATCAACTGTAGCATTACATTTAAGGTGTATATAGCATCAGTCATTGAAGTCAAGGTTAGGCAATCTCTTCTCCAAATTCTCAGTCTATATTGTGAGAAATTACCATCACCAAATGCTGGCAAATTTTGGTAATCGTACAGTAGGATGTGTGTTTCCCCTGTCCCATTCAGTAATGTGGTTCAAAAATAGAAATGATAACATTGACAGGTACATTTTCCAGCCACTGCGGCCGGCAAATAGTTCATGTCCTTCCTTGGGGTGTTTTCCAGGTGGGTCTGTGTCGTCCTGGAGATTATGGCTCCGACGTGTCTCATCTCAACCTGCACAAAACCTTCTGCATCCCTCATGGTGGAGGAGGACCTGGCATGGGGCCGATTGGAGTGTAAGTCAGAAAATAGATTCATCCAGACTTACTGGATTAACTGGAATTATGTAACCCAGGGTGCTAAATGTGCTGCGATGCTGTAGGTGACAGTACCAGTTCGGAGTATATGCACACACCTGCATGTTTACTCTCTGTATGCAGGTGCACACAATCACAGCATCTTTTTTTTTTTTTTTTTTTTTTTTTACAAGTTTCACATTTGTTCTCATGACATTGATCTGCTCTTCATCAGGAAGGCCCACCTTGCCCCCTTCCTGCCGAGCCACCCGGTGGTTCCCATGCATTCAGTCAACACCGGCAGCTCGCTGGGCACCATCAGCGCTGCCCCCTGGGGCTCCAGCGCCATCCTGCCAATCTCCTGGGCTTACATCAAGGTCAGCACAGATAAATCACTGATGTTCTTGCTGTTATCTCCACAAGACGGCATGAAATGTTTCACAAACTTTGATAACAGTGAGCATGAAGGACACAAGGGGTACTTCTCATTATGCTAATTTATGCTTCCTTGCAACTTCTCTCCTCCCGTGACCCTGATATTATTCCCCCTCTGCCATCATGCCATCCCTTAAATTGACTTTGATGAGACAAGTGAGTAGAGGGAGGCTTCTGGTGGAGCTTAGAGCGAGGAAACACAGATGTATCCTCTTACAGAAATATTTTTTATCAAGTGGTGTGACATGTAAATTCTGCACCTCCACATGTGGCTGACGTTGCTCAATACTGACGCTATAAAACCTAGGATTTCTCATTTGGCAGCTTTGGCTCCTTCATCCTCACGTCTCTTCCTCTAATCTCTTTCTCACATACTCGCCAGGAGGAGCTCAGATGTGGAGCAAGGAGACACATTAGCATAATGAAAAGCCCCAGAAGGGAGGGTGGGTGTTAAGCTTCCATGACGACGCAGTCCCTTCACCATGGCTTGTGATGACTTTGTCAATCTTGGGATTTGTCACAACCAAAAACCCTTTCGACGTTCTATAAGTACGAGCTAGCTTGTAGGTCCTGTATGCTGGTCTGTAACTGGCAGAATTCGTAGTCACTGGGGAGGGACATGACAGTTTGAGAAAGCATTTCATTGGACGCAAAATAAAAATACGTGTGCAGGATGAGTCATCGTTTTTAAGTGTTTCCAAGGCTATTCAAAGAAGGCTGGGACATGCTCTCTGACCCTATAGGAGCTGTGGGTTATGACATGCAGTTTAACTGTAGTTGCGATGTTGGAGGGTTTCTGCAGATGGCGCTAGAAGTGAAGGGATGGTGTTCGCTCAGGTGCTCTTTCGGCTTACGCTCCTTATTCTCCTTGGGTGCAGTTGGCCTGAGAGAACTTTTGGATACACTCAACTGGATGGCAGCCAATATACAATAGAGCGTTTAGATATAAAAGCATATGACCTTTTCAATAATTATTATTGAATAATTGTAATTCTCAGCCATATCTTTTATTTTTCACACAAAAACCCAAGGTCGACTGCGGAGACCTCAGTAAACCGAATCAATCAGCTCAATGTTCTATGATAGTGTGCCACCTATTGAGCTTTCCAGCGACTGCAGACCAGATTTCACTGCGCATGTTTTGTACCCTTGTACATGATATGATGCTGTGACTCTTTTTAACCCCCTTGATTGTTTCCAGGAAATGATAGTTTAAAATACTATTATGAATACTGACGAAACTACGTTTTTTTTTTGTCATTGTTGGGCCAGATACTGACACATAGGTGGTGACCAGTGCAAAGTATGTGATTTTAAAAAACAAACAATCTTCTATTTTGATTTCATGAACTGGTTAGATGTTTTCAGGCATTTAAACTTTATTTCTTCACATGTTGTTATCACACAGTCAGTGCTGTTAAGGTCACCTGGCTGACATTTGAGTGTCATGTCACAGTCACATAAAATGAAGTGTGTATTTGTGATAAACTAAAGGAATGTCAGGCTGGTGCTGCATGTAGCTCAGTATGTGTTTATTTGGTGTTTATCAGGAAGAAGTGTTGAGCAAAGCCTGAGCAACACGATGTGCACACTTTTAACTTTTTTTTTTTTAAGTCAAAGCAGCCAGCCTTCTTTTGTTGTCAGCACTATTTTTCAAGACTAAAACTGTAAAATCCAGTTGGCTTCACTTGCGTACTTTTTAGATATTTTCGACCTGGTTGAGAAAGTTCATTCTAAATAATTATAATTTTCATCAATATGCTGTGTGGAAGTTTTCTAATTCTCCTGCTAACGTCACCTCTGTGTTCTGTGTTTAGATGATGGGATCCAAAGGACTGCGACACGCTACAGAGGTGGCCATCCTCAACGCCAACTACATGGCCAAGAGGCTGGAAGGTCACTATAAGGTCCTCTTCAGAGGCAGGAAAGGTAACAGCTGTGAAAGCATTATATTTCCATCAATGTTGGTGCGCTCTCTAAAAAGCCTCTTTTACATTTAAAAATCTCTCTTTATTGTTCATGTGTTGGTCTGAACAGGTTTTGTAGCTCACGAGTTTATTCTGGATGTGAGGCCTTTCAAGAAGACTGCGAACATTGAGGCTGTTGACGTGGCCAAGAGGCTGCAAGATTACGGTAGGCTGAATTATTATACACATTCCTCCTTAACTTTAATACAAAATGTGCTGTATATTCTTCGGTATTTGGTCGAAGCACTCAGCAACTATTGGAGTCTCGTTCTAGAAATTAGCTAGAACAAGAAGAAGAACAAGCTCGAAGAAGTATTCAATTGATTGATTTTAATTTAATTTTAATATGCTTTTACCTCTCACAATAAAAGCCCAGTTTAAATTTACTTTCAATTTTAGCACCTCACTAAGAGGCATTTCAACAAGATAGCTCACAGAATCATTGCATTAATTTGTCGTAATGTCCAGACAGCATGGAACAGACATGAAAGAATAATTAAAACTTGCCTGATTAAAACAAATTCCTGAAGAGGACCTCTCTCCAGTTTTCTTTTGTAGATGGGTTAGAAGGTCAAAGTTACTTCAAACCGGTTAATGGAAACGCAACTAATTCGCATTTCTTTTCTTGCAGCATTTCAAGGGTTTGCTTAAAATTTGCTTGATGATTTAATGGAGACATGGCTATTTAATGTACAGGATCATAAACCCCACAAATTAGAAACTAAAACTTTTATTGGGTCATTTAAAACCAACAGAACTTGTGTCTGATTTTGTTTTCCTTTTGTGCTGGCGTCCAGGTTTCCATGCACCCACCATGTCGTGGCCGGTGGCTGGCACCCTCATGATTGAGCCCACAGAGTCGGAGGACAAGGCTGAGATGGACCGCTTCTGCGACGCCCTGCTTGGTATCCGACAGGAGATCGCAGACATCGAGGAGGGACGGATGGACTCCCGCATCAACCCGCTCAAGGTACGCCACTGGTTGGATTTAACTGATTTGTCAGGGGTGAAAAGATGCAGCACAGCAGCTGATATGAAGCTCCTCTTGTGTGTTTGCAGATGGCTCCTCACTCTCTGGCCTGCATCGCATCCTCCAACTGGGACCGACCCTACTCCAGGGAGCACGCTGCTTTCCCCCTGGTGAGTGTATGCATCCCTCTGAGTACATTACACACCCTCTGCTACAACTTTTCTGCAGCGCTAAGGGTGCTTAAGATAGGGAATATGTTGTCTGTATTACCCTCTAGTGGTCAGAAGTAAGAATTGCTATTAATTCCTCCTATCTGTGCAGAGAACAACCAAAAGGTTTCTTTTAAGAAATGCCTGATTTGACGGTTGACGTACAGCAGCCTCTATCGCTGTATCTGTGTCATCTACACTATAGAAATTTAACAAACTAATTGTCATAAATATTTTTTCACCATCTCGATAGTTACGAAGCCCTGTAGACACTTGTATTATTTGCAAATGTCTTGAGATATCCATGAGATTTCTGCCTCCACCCCAGTACAGCAAAGGCAAACAGAATTGTTTATGTAGCTCTCAGCACTGAAATATTAAAATTTCAAAAGTACGTAGATTATCCAGAGTAAGATGGACAAAGATGTTCCTGTTGAATGTTTTTAATTTATTTTTGTGCTGGCTAAAATGCTAAATTGATTCACAGAAAATGAATCTGCAACTATATTGATCATCAATGAATCGTTAGATTTACTTTCAACAGTTCAGATACCAAAGATATTCAAACAAAACAGACGCATTAAATGAATTTATTTTCCCTTTCCAGCCCTTCATTAGGCCTGAGTCCAAATTCTGGCCGAGCATCTCCAGGATCGATGACATATACGGCGACCAGCACCTCGTGTGCACCTGCCCACCCATGGAGATGTACGAGTCTCCGTACGAGGAGAAGAGAGCCTCGTCATAGGTGCTCCCTGTGGTCCAGTCACAATGTCCAGCCTGAGCTGTAAAACCTCACAGACTTTTAACACCAATCTGTTCAGTGAGAAATGTGAAAGCAGGAGGGTTGAAACACTACCTGGTGAAATCACGTTAGCTGGGACAGAAGCATTTTTGTCACCATAAAAGTGTGATGTCATTTTTCAGATGTAGTTTTATAAAATGGAGACTTTTGCTCACTTGTCTACAGAAAAATTGGCCTCTGTATTAAAGTGTTTGATCAAATTGGGTAAAAACAAATCAATAATGTGCTCTGTAAAAGTTTAGCGCCTACAGCAGGGCAAGAAGTGTGTAAAGTTGGGGCTCAGAGGGCTGCAAGAGAGCTCTCAAGCACTCGTTGATTTCCTAATGTAACAGCCCTGAGCTCCAGACTTAATACGAATGAGTGTTTAAGTCTGTGAGGTGGACACTGGGACGGGGCGCCGTGGCTGATCGCACCCTTCTTAGAGGGATCACTTGAACTGTTCTAATGGACCAAAGGTGCAACTTTTGCTTTTCCAAGTCGCAAAATAAGTGCACCCGTCGACACTGAGGCCGCTCCGTAACAAACCTCTGAAATACTGTATTTTAAGTTGAGTACAGTTAATTTCTAGACTCCCATCATCTATAAAATGACCTTGGTGCCTCAATTCTGTTGTGTAAAATAGTTGCCTTGACTTTCCTTTTTTTTTTCCAAATACTATGACAAAACATAGGAGGTAGTTTATTGTAGGCTTTTGTTAATATGCACCTGTTGTATGAAAATGTTTTAATGTGTTTTGACATTTGTTTGATCAAGTAGATGAGTACAGTCTTAATCCTAAATTAATTATTTTCTAATCTAAACTGTTTTGTGTGTAGAAAAAAATGTCTGGATTAAACATTTTTGTCTTTAACTTTGTACATGTTTTGTATGAAGGCAGGTTTTAAATATATTTCAATCAACACTGCCACCCAGTGATGACTTGTGGAACACTACTGACTAAATGGATCACACGAGATGGAAAAGCTTCAACACATCAGTGTTTACCGGATTCCCTCATCTTAATCAGGTCTCCTATCCCAGATTTAATTGGACTTATTGGACAATTTCCTCCTTTATTCACACATTAGATATTTCTATTTTAATGACAGATAATTAACCAGCACATGACTGAGTGCTCCACAGGAAAAATCAACACATAAAACAATATGTATTCCATCTCAACTTTAGCTAATAGCACTATCATTGATGATGAAATTCCCACAACACTTGCCAGGTGCCACTATTTGCCATGAAACCAGTAACTTTCTATAAACTGTCTTTCCCGACCTCAAAGACGCTTGTTAGAGGAGCACAGATGCAGCCTAACACAGTAGCTGAGTAATGTATTAAATGTCAGCTATTGAAATATAATGCATGCATAACATGATGCAAGTGCCTCACCAAATGAGGACTTTTATTGGCATTTGATGACTTTTTATGGTGTTCTATATGATGAAAATTTTACAAAATATACACTTTAATAAATGACATTCTATGCTGACTTTTCAATGACATTTTTTTAGTAAACTATACTGACTGACTTTTTTTTACCATAATACTATATACATACTATACTGAATTTTTTCGACAAACTATAACTTTTTTCAACATACTATACTATGTAGTTCATCAGTTTTTTCAACAGACCATACTGAATTTTTTCAACATACTGTACTGACATTTTATCAGATTTTTCGACATGCTGTACTATGACTTTTTTTAGCAGGTTGTTCAACATGCTATACTACGACATTTTTATCTTTTTTTTTCGACATGCTATACTTTTACATTTTTATCATTTTTTTTCGACACTATGTACTATGTTGAAAAAACTGAAACATGTTGAAAAAACTGATATAAATGTCATACTATGTTGAAAAAACTGATATAAACATGGTATACTATGATTTTTTTCCTCAATTTTTTTTTGACATGATGTTTTTATCAGTTTTTTCAACGTGGTATACTATGATGTTTTTCATCAGTTTTTTTCGACATGCTATACTCTGACTTTTTTCGACATACTATACAACATGGTATACTATGATTTTTTCAACAGTTTTTTTTTGACATGCTATACTATGACGTTTTTATCAGTTTTTTTTTCGACATGCTATATATGACGTTTTTATCAGTTTTTTTCGACATGCTATAATATGACGTTTTTTATCAGTTTTTTTTTCGACATGCTATACTATGACGTTTCCATCAGTTTTTTCGACATGCTATACTATGACGTTTTTATCAGTTTATTTCGACATACTATACTATGACGTTTTTATCAGGGTTTTTTTTCGACATGCTATACTATGACATTTTTATCAGTTTTTTCGACATACTATACTATGACCTTTTCATCAGTTTTTTTCGACATACTATACTATGACGTTTTTATCAGGTTTTTTTTTTCGACATGCTATACTATGACGTTTTTATCAGTTTTTTTCCAACATGCTATACTATGACTTTTTCATCGGTTTTTTCGACATGCTACACTATGACGTTTTTATCAGTTTTTTCGACATACTACACTATGACGTTTTTATCAGTTTTTTTCGACATGCTATACTTTGACTTTTTTTTCGACATACTATACAGCATGGTATACTATGATTTTTTCATCAGTTTTTTTTCAACATGCTATACTATGACGTTTTCATCAGTTTTTTCGACATACTATACTATGACGTTTTTATCAGTTTTCTCGCCATACTATATTATGACGTTTTTATCTGTTTTTTCGACATACTATACTATGACGTTTTTATCAGTTTTCTTGCCATACTATACTAAGACGTTTTTATCAGTTTTTTCGCCATACTACACTATGACGTTTTTATCAGTTTTTTCAACATACTATACTATGACATTTTTATCAGTTTTCTCGCCATACTATACTATGACATTTTCATCAGTTTTTTCGACATACTATACTGTGACATTTTTATCAGTTTTTTTCGACATGCTATACTTTGACTTTTTTTGACATAGTATACAATGACCTTTTTTTCAGTGTTTTCGAAATTGTATACTATGACATTTTGTTCAGGTTTTTTCGACATGCTATACTGACGTTTTTATCAGTTTTTTTCGACATGCTATACTATGACGATTTTATCAGTTTTTTCCACATGCTATACTTTGACTTTTTTTGACATAGTATACAATAACCTTTTTTTCAGTGTTTTCGACATTGTATACTATGTTTTTTCATCATTTTTTTTCGACATGCTATACTATGACATTTTTATCAGTTTTCTCGCCATACTATACTATGACATTTTTATCAGTTTTTTCAACATACTATACTACGACATTTTTATCAGTTTTTTCAACATACTATACTATGACGTTTTTATCAGTTTTTTCAACATACTATACTATGACATTTTTATCAGTTTTCTCGCCATACTATACTATGACATTTTCATCAGTTTTTTCGACATACTATACTGTGACATTTTTATCAGTTTTTTTCGACATGCTATACTTTGACTTTTTTTGACATAGTATACAATGACCTTTTTTTCAGTGTTTTCGAAATTGTATACTATGACATTTTTATCAGGTTTTTTCGACATGCTATACTATGACGTTTTTATCAGTTTTTTTCGACATGCTATACTGTGACATTTTTATCAGTTTTTTCGCCATACTATACTATGATGTTTTTATCAGTTTTTTCGCCATACTATACTATGACGTTTTTATCAGTTTTTTCGACATGCTATACTATGACGATTTTATCATTTTTTTTCGACATGCTATACTATGACGTTTTTATTAGTTTTTTTTTGACATGCTATACTATGACGTTTTTATCAGTTTTTGTCGACATTCTATACTATGACGTTTTCATTCGTTTGTCGCCATACTATACTATGACGTTTTTATCAGTTTTTTTTGACATGCTATACTTTGACTTTTTTTCGACATACTATACAACAGTGTTTGACATATTATACTATGACGTTTTTATCATTTTTTTTTCGACATGGTATACTATGACGTTTCCATCAGTTTTTTCGACATGCTATACTATGACGACTTTATCAGTTTTTCGACATACTATACTTTTACATTTTTATCAGATTTTTTTGACATGCTATAGTATGACGTTTATATCAGTTTTTTCAACATGGTATACTATGATTTTTTCAGTCTTTTTTTGACATGCTATACTGTGACGTTTTTATCCGTTTTTTCGACATACTATACTATCACGTTTTTACCAGTTTTTTTTGACATGCTATACTATGATGTTTTCATCAGGTTTTTCGACATACTATACTATGACGTTTTTAATCAGGTTTTTCGACATACTATATTATGACGTTTTTATCAGTTTTTTTCGACATGCTATACTATGACGTTTTTATCATTTTTTTTCGACATGCTATACTATGACTTTTTTCCGACATATACTGTGTTTTAATTAGTTTGTTTGACATACGAGGTTTTTATCAGTTTTTTTCGACATGCTTAACTATGATGCCCTCATCAGTTTTTTTCGACATGCTATACTATGTCCTTTTTTTATCAGTTTTTTAGACATGCTATAGTATGCCTTTTTTCTGACATGCTATACTATGACGTTTATATCAGTTTTTTCAACAGACTATACTATGTAGTATTAGCTGCCCTGATCATAACCAGAACCCCCTCCATGGATGATATCACTCCTGTTCTCCAGCAACGTCACTGGCTTCCTGTTAAATATCGCATCGATTTCAAGATTCTGCTTCTCACCTTCAAGGCCCTTCACAATCAAGCCCCTTTGTACCTGTCTGAACTCCTTCACATCTACACACCCTCCCGTACCCTTTGATCTTCTTCTGCACTCAAGCTCACATCACCATCTGCCCGCCTGACTACCATGGGTTCTAGAGCATTCAGCCGTTCTGTCCCTCGCCTATGGAACTCTCTCCCGCACAACATTCGCAATATTGACTCCCTTTCCACTTTCAAATCCCATCTGAAAACACCCCTTTTCAAGCTGGCATACTCAGTCTGATTTAATCGAGAAATACATATTACTGATACTTTTATTGTGATTATTGTATACCTAGTGTTTATAATTATGATTTTGTCTAGTCATTTTATCAACTTTTCTTGTATATTACTGAAATGTTTGATTTTATAATCTATGGATCCATTGCCACTTGTTTTGTTTTTTACTGTGTCTTGTAAGGTGACCGTGAGTGTCCTGAAAGGCGCCTATAAATAAAATTAAAATTATTATCATTATGTCGTTTTTATCAGTGTTTTCGACATGCTATACTATGATGTTTTTGTGTTTTTTCATCATACTATACTATGACGTTTTTATCCGTTTTTCGACATACTATTCTATGACTTTTGATCAATTTTTTCGACATGCTATACTATGACATTTTTATCAGTTTTTCGACAAACTATCCTATGACGTTTGTGTTTTTTCAACATGCTCTATTGATTTTTTCGACTTGCTATACTATGACGTTTTTGTTGGACATGCTATACTATGACTTTTTTCAAAATATTTGTTGGACATGCTATACTATGACTTTTTTCAAAATACTATACTATGACGTTTATCAGTTTTTTCAACATACTATACTATGACATTTTTATCAGTTTTTCGACAAACTATACTATGACGTTTGTGTTTTTTCAACATGCTCTATTGATTTTTTTGACGTTTGTGTTTTTTCAACATGCTCTATTGATTTTTTCGACTTGCTATACTATGACGTTTTTGTCAGTTTTTGTTGGACATGCTATACTATGACTTTTTTCAAAATACTATACTATGACGTTTATCAGTTTTTTCGACTAACTATACTATGACGTTTTTGTGTTTCTTCGACATGCTATACTATGACATTTTTATCAGTATTTTTCGACATGCTATACCATGACTTGTTTTCAACATACTATACTATGACGTTTTCATCAGTTTTTTCGACATGCTATACTATGACGTTTTTATCAGTTTTTTTCGAAAGGCTATACTATGATTTTTTTCGACATACTATACTATGACGTTTTTATGCGGGTTTTTTTACACACTATACTATGACGTTTTTATCAGTTTTTTCAACATGCTATGCTAAGACTTTTTTTCAACATACTATACTATGACGTTTATCAGTTTTTTCGACATGCTATACTATGACGTTTTTATCAGTTTTTTTCGACACACTATACTATGATGTCTTTATCAGTTTGTTTTGACATACTATGCTATGACTTTTTTTGACATGCTATACTATGACATATTTATCACTTTTTTCGACATGCTATACTATGACTTTTGTCGACATACTATACTATGACGTTTTATCACTTTTTTCGACATACAATACAATGATGTTTTTCTCACTTTTTTCGACATGCAATACGATGACGTTTTTATTAGTTTTTTTCAACATGCTATATTGACTTTTTTAGACTTGCTATACTAGATGTTTTATATACGTCACTATACATACTATACATAAAAAACTGAGAAAAACATCATAGTATAGGATGTCGAAAAGTGATAAAACATCATAGTATAGTATGTCGAAAAAAATGATCAAAACGTCATAGTATACTGTGTCGAAAAAACTGATAAAAATGTCATAGCATGTAGAAAAAAGTCATAGTATAGCATGTCGAAAAACTGATAAAAACGTCATAGTATAGCATGTCGAAAAAAAACTGATAAAAACATAGTATAGCATGTCGAAAAAAGTTATAGTATACCATGTCGAAAAAACTGATAAAAACGTCATAGTATAGCATGTCGAAAAAAGTCCAAGTATAGCAGGTCGAAAAAACTGATAAAAACGTCATAGTATAGCATGTTGAAAAAACTGATAAAAACGTCATAGTATAGTATGTCGAAAAAAGTCAAAGTATAGCAGGTCGAAAAAACTGATAAAAACGTCATAGTATAGCATGTCGAAAAAACTGATAAAAACGTCATAGTATAGTATGTTGAAAACAAGTCATAGTATAGTATGTCGAAAAAAGTCAAAGTATAGCAGGTCGAAAAAACTGATAAAAAGGTCATAGTATGGAATGTCGAAAAAAACTGATCAAAATGTCATAGTATAGTGTGTCGATAAAGTAAAAGTATAGCATGTGGTAAAAACGGATAAAAACGTCATAGCATATTATGTCGAAAAAAGTTAATGTAGCATGTCGAAAAAAGTCAATGTAGCATGTCGAAAAAAACTGATAAAAACGTCATGGTATAGCATGTCGAAAAAACTGATAAAAAAGTCATAGTATAGCATGTAGAAAAAACTGATAAAAACGTCATAGTATAGTATGTCGAAAAAAGTCAAAGTATAGCAGGTCGAAAAAACTGATAAAAAGGTCATAGTATAGCATGTCGAAAAAAGTCAATGTAGCATGTCGAAAAAAACTGATAAAAACGTCATAGTACAGCATGTCGAAAAAACTGATAAAAAGGTCATAGTATAGTATGTCGAAAAAGTCAAAGTATAGCAGGTTGAAAAAACTGATAAAAAGGTCATAGTATGGAATGTCGAAAAAACTGATCAAAATGTCATAGTATAGTGTGTCGATAAAGTCAAAGTATAGCCTGTGGTAAAAACGGATAAAAACGTCATAGCATACTATGTCGAAAAAAGTCAATGTAGCATGTCGAAAAAAACTGATAAAAACGTCATGGTATAGCATGTCGAAAAAACTGATAAAAAAGTCATAGTATAGCATGTAGAAAAAATTGATAAAAACGTCATAGTTTAGCATGTCGAAAAAAATGATAAAAATGTCATAATGTAGCATGTTGAAAAAAGTGATAAAAACGTCATAGTATAGCATGTCGAAAAAACTGATAAAAATGTCATAATGTAGCATGTTGAAAAAAGTCATAGTATAGCATGTCGAAAAAACACAAAAACGTCATAGTATAGCATGTTGAAAAAAACCTGAAAAAATTTCACCCTATAGCAAGTCTAGAAACTGAGGGAGGACTGCCGCTCAACCCAGCCAAGTCTTGGTTAAGGTGCTGGAAAAACAACTAAAAAGTCCACAATGAAAAAAGGGGATTTCCGCACACTTAAATTTGCACTAAAATTCACATCAACACAACATCATGTGAATTTTAGTGCAAATTTAAGTGTGCGGAAATCCCCTTTTTTCACCCTATAGCAAGTCGAAAAAAGTCAATATAGTATTATATATTATATATATATTTTTATCAGTTTTTTTCAACATGCTATACTATGACTTTTTTCGACATACTACATTATGACGTTTTTATCAGGTTTTTTTTTGACATGCTATACTATGTTTTTATTAGTTTTCTTCGACATGCTATACTATGAGTTTTATAACATACTAAACTGATTTGTTTTTTATCATAAAATACTATGATTTTTTTTAACACACTGTACTATGACTTTTTTTCATCATACTCTATGATGACCCTTTTTAAATTATAAAACACAATATATCATAGTATAGCATGAGATTTTTTTATCAATACTATGACTATTTTTATCATACTATACTATGATTTGTCTTATCATACTATACTATGACATTTTTTAACATACTATACATGACGTTTTTTGAGAACAATAATTACAATAGTTGCAAAATTATTTTCTTTTGATCATTTAATATTAATGCTCCAACACAAAGTATTAAGCCATGTGGAACAAGCTTAGTGTGAGGGCTTATACTGATTCGATAATTAGGGTGCAAAAGTGTTCTTCAACTCCTGAGGAATTTGTACAGCACATACCTCAGATTCCTAAAAGCCACTAATAATATCATCATCCTGGTATCAGTGTCATGTTGTGTTGGGCAGCTCCTGAGAGTTTGAGCCAGCTGTTTGAGACTTGTATTTAGCTTTGGGAGTGCTCAAGGCAGATAAGATAAAAGATAGAGATGAAAATGAAGTAAAGATATGTGAGACGTGTTTAAAACCATCAGTGCAGTGATTTATTTTGTAAAATGTAGCATTTTGAACTTAACAAGGACTAACGAGAGATTTCATATATTCAGACAAAACCTGAAAAGAGAAAGCAGAAAAAAGGGTGGAGCGGGCTGTACGTATGAAAACTAATATTACAGTACTACAGGAACAACAAAAGTTATCTGGATCTCAAGTTATCTTTCAAATATCAATAAGAAAATTCACATTTGAAGTGGTTAAAAGTTACCAAACCTTATTTTATTTGAGTATTTCATCCCTTTAGTCTCTATTACATAAAAGGAACTAATTTGATTGGACAGGATTCATATTTTTAAAAAAGTAATTAAAGCTACACCAGGACTTTTGACAGCACAATATGCCCTCAAAGAGCCACTCATACTATCAACATACCAGTCACACAGAAAACCAACACTTAAGTTATCACCCCACTTACTTACAGCTGAAGAGTTACCATGGCTCCCCACTGCAGCCTGACCCACATACTGTTTACAGTGCTGATGATATGTGGGAGTCTCTGAGCTTGACAAAAAGTAACAGAACAATAACATTTCTGCTCCTTCTGAAAATGCATGACTCAGAAGTCTCCTGTAGTGCTGACAACTTGTTAGAAAGTCAACAGGCTCCATTATGAGGACAAAAACAAACATTCATATGGCTGGTTCTTTCAAAACTTATCTGTTATATATACTGTGAAAACACACACAGGATCAGTCTGGTGATATTCTGTGTCTCTTATTGCCAACAAATCACATGGAAAGACTAAAATCAACAATAATATAACAAGTATTACCTGATATATCTTATTTTTCGATGTCATAGAGCTCCATTGTTTTTTAAATAAAACTATTAAAAATAAGCCAATGAGGAAAATTCTCACACTGTGTAAAATGTTCCTTCATTAAACACAGCTACTGAAGTCTATTTTGAGTCTGTCCCATAAACATCGTCCTGCTGCTGTAAAAACACAGACTGTGATGATCAGTGTTTAACATGAAAACTACTGCATGTGACATTTGAAAGGACAGTTCACCTCAAAATAAATTAAATATATACATTTTTTCCCTCTTACCTGTGGTGCTATTTATCAGTCTAGATTGTTTTGGTGTGAGTTGCAGAGTGTTGGAGAAATCAGCTGTAGAGATGTCTGCCTTCTCTCAAATATAATGGAACTAGCTGGCACTTGGCTTGTGGTGCTCAAAGTGCCGAAAAAAATCATTTGAAAAATCCATTATGACCCCATTACTCAAGATAATCCACAGACCTTGTTGTGAGCAGTTTCATGAAGGAAGAATTTTCCGTCTACCAAACTACACACGCCAACTGCATCAGAAAGAAGTGTACATCTACCTAGCAAAACTGAGCTAGCTAATGTTACACCTCAGCCGAGGACGCCATTAATGTTTCAATCTTGTGCTGTCACCAGTGCAAGCCTCTCGTCCATCAGTAGATGCACGCCTTTCTCTGAGTTTCGATAGGAAAAGACTCAGGAGGAAACAGTAACTACATGAAACGGCTAAGGTCTGTGGATTATCTTGAGTAACTGGGTCATGATTTCTGTAAAGAGACATTGCTGTTGAATGTTTTGTTTTTGTTTGTACTTTGAGCACCACAAGCTGGGTGCAATCTAGTTCCATTATATTAGAGTGAAAGCAGACACGTCTATGGCCGATATCCCCAAACAATCTAGATTCTAGATTGTTAAGTAGCACTACAGACAAGACAAAAAATATGTATTGCTGATCTTGGGGTGAACTCTCCCTTTAAGGACACAGCTATAGTATGAGTCTGAGCCTGTCTGCTGCATTGTTACAGAGTTAACGCTCATAGGTCTGGCTGTCAGCCAGTGAATTTGTTCAGATTCTGAGGTCCTTCAGGGCAAAAAGAAACGTTTGGATCCTGCAGACTGTCAACAGCTTGCAATGTAAACACTTATGGTCACAAACATTTACAGAACAAAATGTATAATTGCATGCTGTCAAAAATGTACAGGATCCCATTTCTGTTTGTCCTTGGAGTGTCTTTGTGATGCACGTGTTCTTTAACATGTAAGACTTTATGGTTAAAAAAAAGAAAGAAGCAGGATTTGATTTAGTGTCTCCTTATAAAGCTTAAGTCAGAGGCATTTGAAAGATTTCCCCAGAAAAAAGGAAAATGTTTGGTGTTATATTTCACATGACAGACTTAAAACGTAATCAACGCACACCAGAGTGTTTCGTGGTTACAACCTTTTCTTTTTTGCTGTTGGCTGCAAACTTAAACACAGAGCAGTTTCAAAAAAATCCAGAGGGTGTTTTGACCTGTGAAAAATACTGCCACGCAGAGATGGAAAACCTGTCTGTGCCCTTTCAGTCCCAGATTGGGTTCATGACCTAAACCTGCATCCCAACACAAACTCAGTCGAACCACTTAGCATTTTGCATGTGATCAAACACTAAACGAGTTTTTCTGGCACCTTGGGCTGATCATCTGATTAAAAAAATCCTTGTGTAACAGAGTCTCACTTGACTATTCCTGCCTCAGAGTTGTCCTGCATGATCACCTGATGAGCTTGCCTCCACTGATTTCCTCCTCTGAATGAGGCGGTCGACCACCACGACGAACACTGCAGATGAGATGAGGCAGAGGCCTGAGAGGTAGAAGGCGGCGCTGTAGTCGTTTGTCTGGTCCACCAGCCAGCCTGTACAAGAGATACAGAAGAACAAGGAACACATGATCACAGTGTGCCAGAGCTGATGAATAAATGATGACACGTATCTGTTTCCTCAGGAGAGTGCAGACCTGCAGTGACAAGTCTGCGCCATTTCAGTGAGGAAAACATTATGGAGTGCTGCACTGGGTCAAGACACTGTGTGGGTGATCGTAAAAAATCAGTCTGTCTCTACACTAAAATCACTGGATGTTGTGAGTCTATGAGCCCTAAGGTTCATAACAGGTGATCTTACAGCACCCATCACTGCCACTTTAACCGAAAGGCTGGCTGGCAAACAGTTGGCTGTGAGGCGGGAACAGCATCAGTGTTTGTTCTTTTATAAAGCTTCGACGCAGATGCTTCCACCCTATATTTATCCCTTTTAACTCTGACCTCAGATGATCTTGGCACTCGTTCACAGAACAGATTGTTACTACACACTCCCTTAATCAGACATGAACCAGGAAGAATGACATTCTCTTACAGAGCTCCTTATACATGGAATAATCTGCAAAAGACCTTAAACTTGGACACTCCGCCACCATTATGGCTGTTTAAATGCCTTATTTCACATCTTGTTTTAATTGAGTGTAAATGCTTTTAGATATACATCTACACCTTAACACACCTTAACAAGTAACCTGAACCTGTTTATCACGCTGCATTTCTACTTTCGTGATCATTTATGCTATTGTTGTTTTGTATAATTACTTTTGTTTTATTTAATATGCATAATGGTTCATGTTTGCTTATTGGTTGTTTTTAATGTCTTTGTTCATGCTTGGCATCACTGAAAATGAGGGTCTCCATCAATTGATTTCCTTAGTCTTAAATAAAGGTTTGAATGAATGAATGAATGAAGTTTGAGTCTGTTTAAGTAAACTAATTATTCCAGTACATGTTATTCCTTTTCCTTGTGCTGCAAGTCATTTTCTAAGGATAGGAGTCACTTTGATAAATGGTAACTTGTCTCTTTTTGGAACGAAATAAGCTTTGATCATACCATCAACGAAAAGAGATTCTGTTATTCACAAAAACAGAAAGTAATGATTATATGACATCAATGACATAAACCACACTTTTAGCACTTTCTGATGAACTGCTGAAATGGCTGTAATATTGCATTGACTCAAATATCAAAAAACAACCTGCACAAAAGAGACTAAGAGCAGGATTCTCAAAGTTTTGATGATGACTGAGCGCCACTTAAACATCTTTTGTATCTCAATTCCACCTAAATTGCTAACTATCTATTAACGTAATTCCTGTGATACTTCCCATGCAACCAGTGGCTTTTTTAGTTTGACAGACGCCATGTGCCTGCAGCCGCACTTTGAGAAACTATGTTGTACAGCCACACCAGCAGCTCTGTGAGGCTATGCTGAGGTGCAGCAGTGCTTTAAGCTTAACTGTAATGGCAGCATGCCAAAATGCTCTCAATGACAATACTCACATGCTGACGGCAGGTAGAATGTTCACTATTTCATCTTAGTTTAGTGTGTCAGTGTCACTACTTTTGCAGGAATTTGGTGACAAATTAAAGTGTTGGACAAAGTAAAATTTTGATGCAGGATAAAATATTAAAAGATCTCCTGAGTAATTAAAATTCATCCTGTGAGAGACATGAATGCATTATCAAATTCAAAGACGGCCCATCCAATATTCCAGTCTAGGCCGACAGACCCATCATAATTTCACACTGCTAGCACGGCTGAAACATGCAGGTGACAAACTAATGTGTGTCAGTCAGGTCACAGTCAGTGAAGATTAATGTCTGTTTTTCTGAATTCACCTGGAACTAAAAGACCCACTAACTATGCACACCAGCTGGTCAGTCTCGTACAACAATGTTGACAATGGTCAGGGAAAGTTCAGTTGGTTCAGTTTCTTTATGTCAGCAAATCCTGCTGGTGGGAATCTTTCCTCTCTAAACCTGAGTGTGTTGCATCTGAGCACAAAGTAAAATGTGTGACTATTGGAAAGTGTGCAAGAAAGTATTTAAATTTGACACTAAATATTAAGTCTTTCTTTGATCAGAATATTTGCTTATCTAAATCAGAAACTTTATTACATTTCACAGACATTATAAACATTAAATTAGACCGTGTGTGGTAACATTTTTTTTTAAACTAATTTCCTAATTATTTTCTCTGAGGTTTCACAGAAAGACAGATGTAACTTGGTCTTAATAAGAGGGAAAATAGAAAAGCATCAATTCATTGTAATAATGAGCGAATATTTCCTTGGGTATAAATGGGACAGTTCTTCTTTTCCCTATAACAACTCTGCATTCATGCTGCGTCAGAATAATTGGAAATGGTTTCTGTCTTGGAAGATTTATGTAGTAACGCACTCTCATTGTCAGAACAACAACTGGGTAAGTTGATGAAAGTGTTGGTACATGAGTTGCCGAGCTGATGTCATAAATGTAGAAACATGGAGGATGAAAGTAAATATTCAGTTGATGGTAATAAACTTTATTAATGTTCTTATTGCATGTCTGTTGTTTGTTCACATATAAAGCAAATAAATCCTTACCCCAGGTTTTTTAAAATTATAATTTTGATTTTTAGTGTAGTTTTACTTTTTCCGCCCTTTGTTGTGTCTATTTTTTGAGCTGATTTTCCTCTTGGCATCAGTAGAAATGGTCGGATGAAGTTTCAGAATTTTCTTTCTATTCATACCGAAAAATATTTGAAGCAAAAGCAGCAAACACAGTGACATCGGGTAGCATGTAAAACTTAGAGCAGCCCTTGAAGACAACTGAAGCACCCACGCCTATCGGATTTTAATAGCTTCAGTCTCATGCGTGTGCAATAAAAGTCCAATAACCCTGTATCTTATTATTAAATCTATAATAATTTTGTTCAGAAGCACTGCATTAAATGTAGATGGTGTAGGAGCCAAAACGTGTATTTATCCTTCATTGTTTAATATTTGTTTAGGCTGCAAACATTCCTTACCTTAATTTGGTGTCCTTATGATTGGTAGGACTGTTTGGCTTTCTGTTAGACTGCCTTTTGAGTATCCTGTTTGATTCGCCGACCCTCTTCGCTCGCTATCAAACGCTCTCCCTCAATTGACATTTTTAAGACAAATCTTAAAACGCACGTTTTCAATGGCCTTGGGTTGTTCGAAGAGATTTTAATATTTTAGTATTTTATAATCTTTTTTTACGTATGTAACTGTTCGTACCGTTGTTATTCTGTTTTATCTTTGTGTATGTGTTTTATTGCTACATATTTGTGTGTCATTCTTCAAATTTGTACAGCACTGTGGTCAACTGCAGTTGTTTTTAAATGTGCTATATGAATAAACTTGATTTGATTTAATTAGATTTGACGGAGACCTAGAGTCGTAGAGTTAGACTGCCTATGCTTAAAGAATAAATATGGAGATTGTTTCACCTGAAGTCTGAGTGCCTTGGTTGTTTTTTCCATAGTTGTCTGCATTAATTTGAGACTTCTGGGATCTTCAACTTTGACCTCCCTCACCAAAGAGCACCTGTTGGACCAGACATCACAGCCAAGTAGTGCTTCCTTCCTTCTATGTAACCTATCCTGTTTCTACTTTTGCCCTGTCTGTCAAACACCTTTGTAAACTCTGTTTTTACCTGACAATCTAAACACGGACTGCTCACCTGCAGCAGGTGGACCGATGAAGCCACCGATGCTCCTGAAAAGCATAAAGAGCCCCAGTCCACTGTCGAATCCCTCCAGGGTTACAATGTCCACGATGGAGGTGACGTGAATGGCCACCACACAGCCGAACAGGAATCCGTAGAGCGAGGCAAAGACCAAGATGACCCAGAAGTTGTGGCTGACAGGCAGCAGCAGAAGAACCACCCCCAGCAGAGTTGCCACCATGGTGAGCAGCTGCAGGTTCCTCAGCAGCCTCATGTTGGCTATCCACCCACAGAGCAGCCTCCCCACCAGGTCCGCAGATGCCAGGACGGAGAGGATCAAGGCTGGCCAGTACTGATCCATCCCCAAACTGTTGGCAAAAGGCACTAGGAAGAGAGGTGGGATGAAAAACCCTGCCGCCGCAAAGATGGCAAACAGGATGTAGAAGAGTAGTTCAGGTTTTCTCATCAGGGAGAATTGGAAGATAACCTTCCTCTTTGGTGGGAGCACAGCAGCGTCGCCTTCTAGATTGTCTTTGGTTTCCTGTATCGGGCTCTGGACTGTTGGCAACGGTCTCATAAGAGCGCCGCAGACACACAAGTTGAGCTGAAGGCCTCCGATGATGAGCAGAGAACCCTGCCAGCCGTATCTCTCAATCAGCCACTGGAAGAAGGGGCTGAACAAGACAGCGAAGACACACTCCCCTGAGCTGGCGATGGCGTAGGCGATGGGGCGCCACCGTACAAAGTAGTGGCTCACCATGCTGTTGGCAGGGATCCACGCGAAGCAAATGCCCGTCCCTGGAAACACAAGATGGAAACCTTTAACCATCTAATTTCTTTTAGGAAGAATGGAGGACAGAGGGATGTAGTGTGCTGTAAAGCCCTGTGAGGCAAATTGCGATTTGTGATATTGGGCTTTATAAATAAAATTGATTGATTGATTGAATGGGGTCCTCTAATGATGTATTAAAGGGACAGTTCACCTCAAAATCAAAAATACATATTTTCCCCCTCACCTCCGGTGCTATCTATCAGTCTAGATTGCTTTGCTTTGAGTTGTAGAGTGTTGGAGATATCGGCCGTAGAGATGTCTGCTGTCTCTGTGATACAATAGAACTAGATGGCACTCAGCTTGTGGTGCTAAAAGCACCAAAAATGAATTTGAGGAACTCAAAAGCAATGTCCCCTCAGAAATCATGACCCAGTTACTCAAGATAATCCACAGACCTTGTTGTGAGCAGTTTGATGTAGGAACTATTTTCTTTCTACTGAACTACACCCACCAACCATATTACTGTGCAGAAGGAAGCGTGCATCTACTGCTAGCTCATCTAGCTAACATTACAGCACAGCGAAGGATGCCATTAATGTTTACCCCTTGTGCTGTTACAAGCACAAGCCTCTCATCCTTGAAGAGATGCATGCTTCCTTCTTAACAATGAAAGAAAATGATTCCTACTAGTGTCGTCAAAAATATTGTTTTATTGATGCATATTGTTCTGAATATTTGAAATGGTTTCAATACTCATTTCCCTGCTGTTGCCAGTGAAAGGTGGGTGTGCCCTTTTGTTCCTGTGAAAGTAGTAGTAGCAGATACTACTTTCCCACTCCAGAATTCCCTCCAACAGCGAGTTGACAAACACAGCCTTGTTATATTTATCTTTTAATATATATATATTTTTTATTCTAAGCCCTCAATATCAATTTATTTTCTGTGGTATTATGAATTCCCCCACCCTTTTGCACATGAGATGGGTGGAGCAGTTTCCATTTAAACTCAATGTTGTAAGAAATGGTGTTGAACACTCTTGACGAAGGTCCAGGAAGACCCAAACATTAGTGTTATTAATAAATTGTGAAGCTGAGCAAGAGCAGTTTGCAGGTTTTTTTGTTCAAAGATTTTCTTTGGTATCAAAAATGGTATTGAACATGAATATTTTTTAAGGTATTATATCGAAGTTAGAAATTCCAGCATTGTGACAGTTCCTACATGAAACTGCTCACAACAAGGTCTGTGGATTATGTTGAGAAACTGGGTCATGATTCCTGGAAAGAGACACTGCTGTTGAACCTTTCAAATATAATTTTTTGCTGCTTGAGCACCACAAGCAGAGTGTCATCTAGTTCCATTATTTTCAAGAGACGGCAGACATCTCTATGGCAGATATCTCCAACAATCGGCAACTCACACCAAAACAATCTAGACTGATACACAGCACTACAGGTAAGAGGAAAGGTATGTTATTTTGATTTTGGTGTGAACTTTCCCTTCAACCAAACAAAGTGGTCACCTTTAAACCACCCAGCTACAAAAATATTTTGTGCCATATGGGTATAAAAATGCCACTAAAAGAATCTGATTTCTGTGGAAGAATTATTAGGTGAAAACAGGTGACATATGTATCAGAGCTGCAACTAACTATTATTTTCATTACAGATTATCAGGTTGATTATTTTCCCAGTGAAATACTTAACTGTTTTGTCTAAGACTTGTCAGACTAAAAGTAAAAAATGCTGATTACAATTTCCCAGAGGCCAAGGTGTCATCAAAATGCTTACTGTAACCGTCCAAACCCTGAACATTTTCAGTATATTATCATTTAGTTCAAATCCTCACACAGCACTTGACCAGCCTTATGTACTATGTGCCCCACGATTTGTCCCAGTTAAAACACAAGCTGCAGCATTCTGCACTAATTGAAGCCGAGGTACTGAGGATTTACTGAGGCATGTAAACAGAGCTTTACAGTAGTCGAGGCGTGAGAATACAAAAGCATGAACAGGCTTTTCTAAGTCAGGAAAAGACACAGCTGATTTGATTTTGATAATATTTCTTAGGTGGAAGTAGCAGGATTTAATTAGATTATTGACATGTGGTTCAAAGTTCAACTGAGAATCAAAAGTGATGCCTAAACTTCTCACTGTAGATTTTATATTAGTTGCCAGAGGACCAATAAAAGGGTTGAAATTCCCTTGCTAGGTGATCAGGGCCAAAGATGATCACTTCTGTCTTGATAATAAAGTGATATCAAATCAAAATCAAATGTCAGACAATCTAAAATTATTTAAAAAAAAGCCTTAAAGTCAGAGAACAATGAATGCCGTGACTAAATGGCCCAACAAGTGTCTCAGAACACCAAAATAAGTAAAAAGAAAAAATGCGGTAATCATTCCTGAGGTCCACAGTGTGTCCTGAGTGTGCTACCTTGCAGGATGCCCATGGTGAGGTAGAGGCACGGCAAACCGAGGTCCAAAGACGCCATCAACATCCCCGTGGCAGACAGCAGACCTCCGACTATGATGACCACCCTCTGAGAAAACCGTAAGGTCAGCGCACTGGCCAGTGGAGCTGAGGAGGAAATGAAAACACCACTATCAAAAAAATCTGGAGTACAAAAAAATAAAAAAATAAAAATCCAACCGTGTCTTTACCTCCAAGATGAAACATGGCGATGGTAGTGGAGGTGACCCATGACGTGGTACTGGTCAGGACTCCAAAGTGACTCTGGATGTCCAGGAAGAAGAGGCCGAAGTTCTTGAGGACGGCACCAGTGAGGCCCATGATGAAAAAGGCCGACATGACCACTACCCAGCCATAACCCCCATCAGGGGGTCTCCTGGACTTCATCTCTGCTGCTGCTGCTCTGAAGGCCTCTCTCCTGCCTGTGCTGAATGATTGTCATGCAACAGTGATGGAGCTCAAAGGCTCAGTGGTAGGTGGAGCTTATGAAAATGAGCATGCAAAACACACATAGATTGCTAATACAGATCAAAGCTCTGATCAGCTAAACATCATCTTCCTGTTTTCAGTTTAAAAGAAATAAAGTTCTGTTGGCTTTAATATATAGTCCTTTAAAAGTGCACCAAAAAGTGGACCAATAGAAAAGGGACTCAGTTCATTTTGTGTTCACATTGTCAGTTCATTTCAAAGAGGACTCAGTTCTCTTTCTGGTCAACTTCAGCTCTGATGGGGCCTCAGTCCTCTCTCTGTTCACACTATATCGATGTAGTTTTGTTTTTCCTTTGACGTGGCACTGCAGAGCGGTTATGAAGCCCCTCACTTTCAGATGAACTTAAAATTGGAGGAAAACCTCAGTGTTTCTGTGCTGTAGACTGTTGCCATTTGACCTATTCTACATTCCACATCTGAAGACATGCAGTATCTTTCATGGACCAAGTTACTCCACGACTGGCATCCTTGTAAGTGTCACAGGCTGACGTGGTTTTGTCTGTCTTTTCAGGTGTTCCAGTGCAATAACATGCGAACTACAGGGCTAAATACAATGGCAAATAGCAAAGTGATCCTTTGTGTTCACAGTGCACAGGTTGAGTGAACCACAGAGGGGTCTGAGCTGTCTTCAGGTGTTCACATATGCGCAAAAAATGTCCCTGCTTTGAGTCCGTTTAGAGGGCTGAAAAGGACCCTAAAAGAGACTTAGGGTATTTTTACACTTGGTCCTTTTAGCTTCAAGTCCACAATGTGGTTCACTTAACCTGTGCACTGTGAACACAAGGCGCTTCAGGTTCACTTTGCTCTTTGCAATTGTATTTAGCCCTCTAGATCACATGCTGTTGCCCTGGGACGCTTGAAAAAACAGGCGAAACTGTGTTGGACTGTAATGCTTGCAAGGACGCAGGACAATGAGTAGTTTGGATCCACAGAAGGTACCGCACGTCTCCCGATGTGGAATGTAGAATACATCAAACGGCAACAGTCTACAGCACAGAAACACTAAGGTTTTCCTCCAATTTTAAGTTCATCTGAAAGTGAGAGGCTTCATAACTGCACTGCAGTGCCACGTCAAAGGAAAAACAAAACTATGTAGACTCTAGCGTGAACAGAAAGAGGACTGAGGGCCCAATCAGAGCTGAGGTTGACCATAAGAGAAAGTCTTTCTCCAAATGGACTGACAATGTGAACACAAAAAGAACTGAGTCCCTTTTCTGTTGGTCCACTTTTTGGTGCACTTTAAGAGGACTGAGTTTGGTTTGTTTTAAAAGGACTCTATGTGAAAACACCATTAAAGGAATACTTCAGCCCCTAAACGACCATTTGTAAATCAATTACTCAACTCATGTTACGCTGACTTTATAAGGAAAACTTTTTTTTCCATGCCTCCATGGTGAACGAAGAATAAAAAAAAACTGAGAACATTTCCTAATGAATTGATGTCATAGGTGTTTTAAACAGCAAAATTAAATTAAATCACATGTTTACAAACTCTCACATGACTTGTACAGTATAACCCAAGTCTCATTTATCCATTTCTTTGCTCAGTTTTTCCCCCAACAAACAGCCCTTTCTGCTGGGGAACTGAGCTTAAACTCAAACTTATCTATGCCATCTTCAAAGCCAAACTTCAGTGACAAAAACCTTATCTTTCACACAGGAGCTGCTGGTCTATCATTGCCTCCATCAGTAAGTTTAAATACTAACTAACCCTTTAAAAACACCAAAGTTTTTAAGTGTTGTTAGAGTCTGTAAACAGATGTTTCGATAAAGTTTTGCTGTTGTTAAATGCGGCCATCCATGCCTTTCATCAAGACTTCCCTCTGTTTTTGGATTCTTTGTTGACCATGGAGGGGGGGCTGAGAGCAAAAAGTCTTCCTCACAGATTCAATGAAACAGGGAGTGGTTAATTGATTAACAAATGGTCCTTTGTGGGCTGAAGTATTCCTTTGATGCATTTTGTAAGACTAAAAATACCACTGACAGGAAAAAGTACTCTGATTTTTGACTAAAAAGAACTAATAGTTTAATGTGGAAATACTCATTTACAAGTAAAAGTCCTGCATTTAAAACCCGACATCCTACTTATTATCACCTAAATAAGTAACATGTCTTCTGTGACTGATGTTATGACATCATTAGATTGCGCTGTGACACTATGTTGATATCAAACAGTTGAAGGTAATAGCTTTGATTTGAGTCAACCTTTAGCTTAAACTGTTCGTCAAGAGGTCAGTTGGGGTCGGCTATTATGTGTGACAATTCAGAAAGACAATTGGTATGGCAGACATGTTATAAGTCCACATGTTCTCAAGTGTTTCTGATAAACACACACACAATGTTAGTTTAGTTCTTCATCTAAACAGTAACATACTTCAACCTCGGCTGTTTGACATTTTAACAGAAGTTCCTAGTCATATTGTGATGAAGATTAATCTGTTCCAGTCTCACTGTTTCATTTAATGTTATATTCATTATGAATTGTGAGGCTAGATTTTTTTAAGCACTGTAAATTCCTTCATTTTACTCTTTAATTACAGAGGATAATTAAAACAATCAGCTTGTTCAAATTCATGGTTCAAACACAAGGGGCACCGACGAGGACTATTATGGAGGTGGTATTCTTTTCAAAACTTATTTGGTGTTTCTATCTTAAAAAACTAAAAAGTTATCCATTTTTTTTTATCTCTTTTTTTCTGAAACCCCATTGATATCAATAGGATACCAACCCCATCACAGGGTCAGTCGTCTTACTTCTTGTTTCAATAAGTTGTAAAAATGAAAGAGGTGCCCATTTCAAGCCAAGAATGTAAGCTTTCATTTAACGTGGGAATCACTGCTGAAATTTTTTTTTGATGATAAGCAGTTCACACAAGAGTAAAAAGTAAGAAACGCTGCTGTTATTGAGGTAATGTAAGAGGCAGGAAAGTCCATATAGGGTTGGTGGACGGGTTAACAAGCCCTGGACTTTCATCCCAGAGCCCAGTGTTTGTTCCCCGAATGCCAAAACAAGATTTTTTCTAAAGCTAACCATGTGCTTTTGTTGACATCCCAGTATTGGCAGTATGTCCTGGAGCGTAAACAGCAGACGCACAAGAATTCCTAACATGTCACGAACGTAAAAGGCCACTGACAAAGCGGTGATATATGTATGTATAAAGGCTTTTTGACATGTAAAGTAGTCACTCTGCGCTGTGATGGAGCATTTGAGTGGAGAGTGCCAGTGACAGAGTTTTAATAACTGAGCTGGGATAAGAATGTTAAAGAAAGCAGAGGAGATTATGTTAGTTTGGTCAACAAATGGTAGATACAGCACATTATCCCACCGGTCACAATTGTAACAGACCATAAAACACATTTTAACATACTTTATGACAATTTGAAAAAATACTGATTGATTATTTCAAGGGGTTATCAATGACAGATGGATTGGATAGTTTTATGTACGGGAAAAAAGTTGGGATTAAATGGGGCAAGTACCAAAAAATTGAGGTACTCGAGTAAAGCATCTAGGAATAAAAGACTACAAACACAACTACAATACAACAGCATAAAGTACAGCCTCAAAACTTAGGATACCAAACATTTAAGAGGTAGGAGATGAGGTAGGAGACTTAAGGCTGCATTACTGAGGTTCCTCTGTACAATCAAACGGTTTGATCAAATTAAAAACATACTTCACCAACAGATCTGTATAACAAAGACACTAACTCACCTAATGATAAACAACAAAGATAATTTAAATGTCAAGCTTACGTTTCTCCCCGCTACGATGCTTCTCCTGGCGTCCTCCGCATATGTGCTGCTACAATCATGTTTTCCTTCACGGTGAGGTCAAAAACGTCTGGCGCTAAAATGACAGCGCGCTCCTATTCAGAGGTTTAAGGCACCTACATTAAAAACATCTGACATTGTAGATGTTTGCGATCATAAAAGGCTCCATGTATCAGTCTGCTTTATCATTCCGTCTCCTCCGCATGTCCGTCCAGCAGGAGTCCAGCCAGCACACACAGCTGAGCTATATTACGCAGTTGACGAAAGAGACGAGCACCGGAAAACCGTTGCTGCTCCTGGTGAAGCTGCGGTAATGCGCAGCGTGCACACGATCCGGATTTCAAAGTAGAGTATTCACATGGATGTCATTTCTAAATAAAGCTTCCCACAAGGGTGAATGAAACTATCTGTGAAAATGAAAAGGAAATGTTCCTTTGTGAAGAGATCGGGCTGTCCTTTTTTACTTTTTATTTTTTGGTCTTGTCCAAAGCCTTTTCATACCTGGATTGTTTTTGGCTGCTTTGAGCTGTGGATGCCCATTTCCACCAGGTTGATCCAATAAATAAATATATAAAAGGAAAGATAAAAAAACATAATTAAAGTCTTATGACTTACTATAAATAAAAAAATGTTAATGTCATAATTATTTTTGCTGTTCCTTCAATGTGACTAAAAATTTAACGTTTTGATTCATTATCTCACAGTTTTGATTTAAAAACATATCTTACACCTCATTTTTTTCTCGTAGTAAAAACAGAATATTATCCAATATTTATTTCCATATAACTTAGAAAGAAACCTCTGATTTTGTTATTTTCTTGGGCGGAAATATGCTTCCTATAAAACCGAAAAAGTATAAAATACAACACACTGCATTTAAATTTGTTGGAGTAGAAGTATAAAGTAACATTAAATAAATTAAAAAATACCCACACTTTGTATTTAGTCCTCAAATACATGTAGGGCTGGGACTAACAACTGATTCAGATTAATCCATCAATTATTTCTTCCATTAATCGAGTTGATTTTTGGTCTATAAAATATCAGACAATAGTAAAAAATGTCAGTGAGTGTTTCCTAAAGCCTGAGATGATGTCCTCAAATGTCTTGTTTTGTCCACAACCTAAAGATCTTCAGTTTACTGTCACAGATGAGTAAAGAAACCAGAAAATATTCGCATTTAAGAAGCTGGAATCAGAGGATTTTTACTTTTTTTCTTCAAGAATTACTCAAACTGATAAATCAATCAAATTAGATGCCGATTAATTTAATAGTTGTCGACTAATCAATTAGTAATTGCAGCTCTAAATAAATGTGCCAGTATTTAGTTAATCTCCACCACTGGTGCTAGTTACAAACTTATTTTTCAAGTATTCATTGTTCTCTTTTCTTTCTTTGTATTATTTATAAACTTGACCACTCTAGTGTCTGTAAACCAAAGTGCCTCTCAGTGACATTTAAGTCCAGCTGTAAAAGGCAGCTCCGCTCAGCTCGTGGTCTCTGTTACTGCAGTTACATAACATGCTCTGGGTTAGTGCACACTGCAAGGATTAATAATGTATGTGGACTGCAGCTTAAATATGTAATGGATACTTTTACAATTCCCTGAAGTCTTTCTGTTACAGCATTTCAAACACCTGACTCAACTAAGTGGACAACATTCTTAAAATGAGTAAAGACACTGACACACTGACGGAAATTTGAGCAGGGTGAATGTAAACCAACGAGTGTTGCCTTCGGAGCTGTCCAGTTGAATGTGGAAGAAGAATTTGCTTAACAGATACAGATTGAATTAAACTGTTCTTTAATATGCACACCACCTCTCACAATGAAAACATAAAACAATAACAGATTTTTAAATCATCTTTTGTATGTACTTCATTTATACTGACATCTTGCTGGCAGTTCAAATATAGTATTTACTATATTTTCATTTTAAAAAATTATAAAATTTTTCTGGACATATGTACACAAATATACTGTAGGTATATACACACATACATAGAAAACACTCAGCTCTTATTAGACCATTTCTCTTCTGGTGAGGGGTACAAGGGGGTGGCAAGAGCTAGCCCTGCTAGCTGTCTGTATGAACACACACGCTCTCTCTCACACACGCGCACACACACTTAGACACACAGAGCTTGTTTGACACAAGCATCTCTAGCTTTAGGCCTGGCCATACTCTACTCACAGTCTCCACAAACTCTCGAACTCCTCTTTTAAAACTTTATCCAAGACGTCTGACCGAACCAACATCACCTTCAACAGTTCTTTGCATCCAAGCCTCCGCTTCCATTCTGTTCCACTATTAAAATCAGGGTTGGGGTGCCTTGCTAAAGGCACCTTGGCAGTAGTTTCTGAGCTGGTCCTATTTTCGAACCACCGCTCTTCCAGTCACAATCTGCCTCGCCACATGCTGGCACTCAGCAGGAGCAGGACCTCGTTTTGGCCTTTGTCCCTTTGCCACAAATAGGGCAACACTGTTAAGAGTGACTTGGCTGAAGAGGAGCAGGGCACTTTGGGTGATTTCTCTGTCTAAAACTCCTTACTGTCCCTGAACAGGTCGATGCGCAGGGCGAGTTCCTTGAAAGACGGACGCAAACCGGGGTCGTTGTCCCAGCATTCCTCCATGATCTCGTGTATCTGAGAGGAAGAGCGGGAAGGAATGAGTTACTGACATGAGCAAACAAAATCATTACAGGTTAGTCTCTCCTGATGGCAAAGGTAACAGTGGGGTTTTTTTTTTAATGTGGAAAAATGGGGAAGGCATGACGTGCAACAAAGGCCCCTTGGCTGGTAGTCAAACCACTGTTGCAGTTAATTGATGTCTTAACCATTTGTCTACTGGGCCAATCCAACAACAGGTAATAGTTTAAATGGTTTGAATTTCTTGCAAAACCGGTGCCAAATAGGTTGAGCTGCAGTGCGTATTTTTCATCAAAACTTTCGCATGTTTAAAAATAAATAAGACCTCAGGTTGTGTCAATCACACTTCTACACAGACTACTTTTTGGCATTTGTCAAAAGCCTTTAGAGAGCTGTTTGACCAAGAAGCAGTGAGGAAAATGTGGCATAACATGGACCCTAAGACCCTAACTAATTTGCTCCTGTTCCTGTGGAGGCTTTGAGATTTGGGTTAAAACAACAAACCAAACAACTGAATACAACATAACAGATAAAACAGACTAATACATGTGTATGTTCATGTTTTAGAAATGACCAGGTGTGTGTTTGCATGAGTCCCAGTATAAATCTAAACTGTATGTAAGTGTATATGTGTTTGACGAGTGGGTCCAGTCAGACAGGAAACAGCAGTGCATGTTCTTACCTCTGTGGGACACCCGAGAGGTTGAGGCAGCCTGCTGCCTGATTTGAGGAGCTCAATGAGGTGATAGACAATCAGCTGTCCCTGCTTGTCATTCCCCATCATGGACATAAAAACCTGAGGAGAGCGGTGACAGCCAAGACAAAAACTGATTTAAAATCTATTTGATTTACAGAAAAGAGGAAGATCCTTGCAGATAATCAAAATTACTCCAAATGTAAAAAAGGTAACTGTAACTTCATACACACATGACGTAAAACGTGGAGCAACATAAACTCCGGTTATTAGAGTCAACATGGCAAACTACAGTATGACCTCAGTAAGGAAGTCACAAGCTCTAGCTCAACTAGCTGAGACTGGATATATCCAGATTGTAAACAGACACTGAAAGCTGTTAAATACAGTATTCAGCAAAGAGCAGCCCTCATTTGAATGCATGTATGTACAAAGCACGCCTTAAGGGTAAGCTCAGGCAGAGGAGAGACAAAACCCTTTAGTGCTTTGAAAGTATTCCTTCAAAAATATTGGGCTTGTTTTGCATTTCATTCACAGTAAAGGTTGAGAGGCAGGGCTGTATTAAAACTAGAGATGGTTTCTATGGTTTGCATCTTCAGGACTGTTTTAAAGTACACCTATTGTTTAAAATGGCCGAACATGCACCAAACGCTTTATGAGGCACATCAAACTGCTCCGACAGGCCTTCTCCAAACTTGTTTTGATTTTGAACCGTCAAAGACAGACACAGTAACAAAACACTTTTTCCTGCAGCTGCAGTACCTGTTCGGAGAGAGCTTAAAGGAATAAAAAGGTATTTTTTTCCCCCAGAGGGCAATATTTATTGATGACAATCAGTTAATTGATGTCTGTTGGTGAGTCTGTGCCTGATGGGAATTACCGGCTCTGACTGTTAATGACGTCTGAAGGCCTTAAAGGTGACACAAGACGAAATACTATAAAAGATTTCAATTAGTTCGGTCTCAAATCACCACCACTTTTAAATGAAAATTGTTGAATCAGTTAATCCTTGTTATAAACTGTTTTTAAATGTCCCCTTACATTGAATTGCCTTGTCTGTTTTATGTTCATTATGTGTATCTTCATGTGAAGCATTTAGTGCTTATACTGCCCTAACTGTCATATTAATAGACATGATAGATCCATATTGAGCCTGATTTTACAGTAGTTCTTATTTTGGAAGCTGGGCATAAGATTTCCTCACAGGCAGCTGCCATCAGCATCTGTAGCGAATGAGGTGCATCAGTCGTCACTTTCAGTGCATTAAAGGCCAAGTCATAGTTTCCAGGTCTGCGAGAGTCTGACAGGGTCCTCTCTTTAGTCAGCGTGATGTAAGTATCGTCATCAATCCATGTCTGCATGAACCCCATGCGAATGCCTGCGTGCAACCTATTTTTGTGACCGTGTGGACTGTATATGTAGCAAGCAGCTGTGCTTGCTCCGATATCTTTTTCTACACTCCAGTCTAGTCCAAAACACTGCGGTCGAGCCAGCCGGCTCCAGACCCAGCTGTGTCTTCTTAGTTTCATTTTCATACAGTGACGGCAGCAGGAAGGTAAGCTGACCTCCCAGCCCGCCTGTTCACTACCAGGGGCTGACACAGACTGTCAGCTGTCCTTTGAAAAGAACTGTGTGCACATCCACAAGACTGCAGCTGTCCGCGGAGGTTGAATTCATAAAGTACGTCCAAGCCTTTAGTCTCTAGACCACTGTGTGGCACACCTCCTACATATTTTCCTAAATTAAAAATGGGATGTTATAGAGAGAAAACAATATACAGTTTGCTGGAAAAACACAATAACAATGTGCTTAAATCTTAAGGTTTCTGTACCCTGGTATCATTAGGTCGATGTGAAGGAAACTGCTGCAATGTTTGTCAATAACCCTTTTTGTTTACCATTAAAACAAAACTGCACAATAAATTACTGGGAATTTATTTTTAATGTGCTCAGCACTTTCCAAGTAATCCTATTACTGATGAGTCGAGCAAAGACTGAAGATAAATGAAGCTGGGTGGTGAAAGAGTATTTGTGTTATCACTTACTGCAGGGGGGCTGGAGTTCTTGTCGCTGTGGGTGAAGAGCTCATAAAGCACCACTCCAAAACTCCAGACATCTGACGCCACAGAGAACTTGCTCTCAGTCAGCGACTCAGGAGCATACCTACAAAATAACACGCTGTGTGACTGTCTGTCCTGTCACTGAGGGTCATAAGTTTACAAGTCAATTTCAAAGCTAGGACTGGTATTGCAGTTTTGATTCCAAAACAATACCACAGCAAATACAAATCAAAAATAAAATAATTATAGGAGTATTCCTAACTTGAATTAACACTACAACAGGAAACACTGCGTCAAACCTGCATCAAAAAGCTGATTTTGATTTCTAAAATAAAATCCCACTTCTTCAGAGGGTGAAGCTTTGCAGAGATCTACCAAAAAGAATAAAATGACAGAAGTTTGGAGTCTGACCAGAATATGGGACTCTCTCCTGGCTCTTTGACCATGTAGTACTCTTTGTCCTGAGGCAGAACTTTGGTGAGGCCGAAATCTCCGATCTTCACCCTCAGCTCACTCTCCACAAGGATATTCCGAGTAGCCAGGTCTCTGTGGATATACCTCTTACTTGACAGGTACTCCATACCCTGTGAACACACAGAGAAAAAAGATTTTTGCATCTGCAGCACAGGTGATCAGCAGTAAACAAAAAACCGGACAAAGGAAAGTACCTTGCAGATCTGAGAAGTGTAATGCACAAGCTTCTTGTGGTCGATCCTCTCCTTGTTTTTCATGAGGTAATCTCGCAGACTTCCAAAGGGCAGATATTCCATGACGAGACGGAGATTTCGTCGCCCTGAGAGACGTCAACAAAGAAACTGTGTTATTAAGAGGACTGAGCAGCCACAAAAGTCTTAAACCTGCAAACATTTCACTGGCTGACATCTCAAAGTGTACCATACTCAGTTAAGACTCTATAGTAAACTGCAGGAACCCTGACTGAGATTAGGTAGTAGCAAAATAGTAATTTTTCGATGTAGCTTGTTTATCATCAAGTAGGGAGGGATACAATGAGGCTATATTTTTTGGATGTCCAACTAAAATAACATTTATTTTGTGAGGACCTTTGTACTTCCTACCATATTTGATGCAAAATATACTGCATTTACTGTGCAATATGGCTGGTTAATAGAAAGTATGGTGAGAGTAAACATACTGATAATATAACAGAGTTTGGTGTAAACTTTTCGACCAAAGTTTTGTTTTGCTTGTCACTGAAACTGGTGAAAACATACAATGAACATATACGTTATATAGGCAGGACAATTTCGTTTAAGTGGCATATTTGTAGAGGATGTGTGCAAAACCTTTTAAAATAAATTTTCAAAGTATCCTTCCAAATCAAAAAATCTTTTCAGTTCTGGATCATTAGGAGCATGAAGGTATTAACTGCAGGTCAGCTGTACCTGCACTGTAGCAAACGCCTTTGTACTTGACGATGTTTTCATGCTGCAGAGATTTCAGGATCTCGATCTCTCGCTCAAAGTCTCGTATGTGCTCTGCGGTGCTGTGCTGGAGTTTCTTCACAGCCACAACCTCTCCAGTGTTGTCCTGAAGCGGGTCATATCGACACATCTCCACACTGCCAAAATTTCCCTGAAAGAGAAGAGCAGCTTAAATGAGCCATCGTTTTTTACTCACAGTTCGATTTTTTATTTAACTTTACTTATTTTTATATTTTGTATTAAAATTATAGGGTATTCTTAAACTTATTGATTTTTTTTTAGGAGACTAAAATACATTATGTTACTGCCCCTGTCTACACCAGTACATTGCTTGGCTTCAGTGGTGATACTCCTGCCTGCTTCTCCAAACTGGGAGTGTGCCGACTGACATCTACTGTATGTAACACACTGACTAAGGATAACTAACTCATACCACCCCACTTCAAAAGATCTGAACTATGCCTTTAACCTCTAGAATTTCAGATACAACAAATCCAGCAATAACTGCACCATCTTGAAAATGGTGCATTTAAAAATAATTTCGACGGGGTGTCGGTGGCTTAGTGGATAGAGCAGGCGCCCCATGTGCAAGGCTGTTGCCGCAGCGGCCTGGGTTCGAATCCAGCCTGTGGCCCTTTGCTGCATGTCATCCCCTCTCTCTCTCTCCCCCCTTCATCAGTTACGTCAATTTTCGGTTGCCAATCATATTACAGAAATACAAGCCACTGATGGCTCTATCAAATCAGATCCGAAAGATATAAACGATCAGTTTAAAATTTTTTATTCCTCCCTATATAGTTCGGATAGTTGTCATGCAAACAATTTTGTAGATAATCTGGATTTACCCACCCTAAGTGATGAAGATAAGTCCAGCATTGAAGAACCAATATCTGATGCTGAAATTGGTCAAGCAATAAAACTGATGAAAAATAGAAAAGCACCAGGCCCAGATGGATACCCCATTGAGTTTTATAGGACTTTTGCCAATAAATTGACACCTCTCCTACGCTCTGTCTACACAGAATCGCTTATACAAAAAAAAACTCCCTTTATCTATGACCCAGGCCACAATTTCTGTTCTGCCAAAAAAAGGTAAAGATCCAATCAGGTGCGAATCATACCGACCAATCAGCCTACTTACATGTGATTATAAAATACTTACAAAAATACTCGCCCTTCGATTGGAATCTATTGTACCAACTATTGTGCACCCTGACCAAACAGGCCTCATAAGGGGCAGACAGCTATATCATAACCTGCGCCGCCTCTTCAATATAGTGTATTCTGAACACTCAAGCCAACTCCCAGAGATAGTCATTTCACTGGACGCACACAAAGCTTTTGACCGAATCGAATATGGACACCTTTTTAAAACATTAAGCAAATTTGGATCTGGCCCGACTTTTACTTCTTGGATTCAAACACTGTACTCTATGCCACAGGCATCAGTCAGGACCAATAATATCCANAAATATATTTGTCTGAAAAATGTATCTGCCAAATTTGGTGCTTTTATCACAAAATTGAACGATTTTATAGCTATGCCGCCCCACTACCGGGACAGGACAAACAATAAATGAAACCAACTAAATTCCACACATTCTTGTGGCTGGCGGGGGGGCAAGCCCACAAAGTTTCATTATACGCGGACGACCTTTTGTTATTTTTAATCAGACCCTGAAAATTCAATTCCTAAGTGCCTGGACATAATCTCACAATTCAGTTTGGCCTCAGGTTATAAAATTAATTTAACAAAGAGTGTATTATTCCCCATTAACAGTAAAGCATTGACAATGTCCTTTGATTCATGTGAATTCAAAGTCACAACTGGCCCCCTAACTTATTTAGGAGTCAAGGTAACTCACAGCTATAAAGACCGGTTCAAGCTTAATTTTAGACCACTTATGGACCAAGCTAGGAAGGATACCAGTCGCTGGTCAACACTTCCATTATCTCTGGCTGGCCGCATTAATTCATTTAAGATGGTTATCCTACCAAAGTTTCTATACTTATTCCAAACAGTTCCCATTTTCTTACCAAAATCATATTTTAAAGAACTAGATAAATGTATTAGCACATTCCAAAATCATATTTTAAAGAACTAGATAAATGTATTAGCACATTCATTTGGAATAAGACTATACCAAGCGTACGCAAATCTGTCCTAGAGAAACGTAAAATAAATGGTGGTTTAGCACTGCCAAACTTTTTATATTACTATTGGGCAGCCAACATTCATAAAGTGACTGTTTGGTATAATACTTTTGTGAAAGGGGAAGGTCCAAATTGGTCTCTCATGGAACAGCGGGCATGCTCACCAGTCTCCCTAGTATCTATGTTGTGTGGCCCACTACCACTAGCGGTGGGAGCTCATACAGATAATCCTATTGTGAGAGGCACTCTAAGTATATGGACCCAACTCCGTAAACATTTTGGCCTTACGCAAGCTTTGGTGTCAATGCCTTTTACCGCCAATCCCCTTTTTAAACCCTCTTTGCTAGATGCAGCTTTTCAGACCTGGTTTGGGAAGGGACTTCATTGTGTAGGGGACCTATTCATTAATGGACTATTTGGCTCTTTTGAACAGCTTGTGAAAGAGCACAACCTAGTAAAGTCCCATTTCTTTAGGTACCTTCAAATACGCAGTTTCACTCGTACATATTCTCCATCATTCCCGCACAAACCTCCGGCCAGTCCACTTGATGAATGTTTGAAGCTTAAGCCTCACATACCAGGTTGTGTGTCTCAGTTATATAGTATTATCCAGGATATGGAAGGCAATTCTCTACATCATCTGAGAGAGAGATGGGGAGAAGACTTGAACAAGGAGCTCTCTGAAGAAACCTGGCAAAGAGTTATCAAAAGAATACACACATCCTCAATTTGTGTTAGGCACGGAGTGATTCAATTCAAGATAGTCAACCGCCTGGACCTTTGTCGAGTCAGACTGGCCCAGATTTACCCCGGCACAGATCCAACCTGCATCAGATGCCATCAGGCCCCCGCCACTCTGGGACATATGTTCTGGACATGCTCAAAACTACACACATTCTGGTCAGAGATTTTCAATACATTCTCCTATATATGTAAAAAAAAGAATTGACCCGGACCCAGTTATCTCAGTATTCGGGGTTACCCCTAGCAACAGTGGGCTATCCAAACATCATTCAGACTTAATAGCATTCTCAACATTACTAGCCTGCCGACTTATCCTATTTAACTGGCGATCCACCACACCTCCATCCCATTCACGTTGGGTTCGCGAGGTGATGACATTTGTTAAGTTAGAAAAAATCAGATGCACGATTCAGGGATCGGTGAAAAGGCTTCAAAAAACTTGGCATGCCTTTTTAGGATATTTTACAAATGAATTTGACGCAAGCACATTAGATCAGTAGCTATCCACATCTCTAGCCCCCCCCCTTTCTCTCTCTCTTTTTTTTCTTTCTCTCTCTTTTCTCTTGTCGACTTTTTTTTTTTTTTTTTTTTTATGCAGCCACCTGTACATGGTTTGGGTATTGAGAATGTAACAAACTACTGAAGCAAGAAACTTGTATGATTGTACGTGAAGTTTGTATGTATATGTTATATTCGATACACGCAGGATATTGTATCCATGTAGAGCGTTCAGGCAACTGTGTCTTCTGGCTCTGTGTGTCAGTTTTGTTTGTTTTTGTTTTTTTCTATTGAAAACTTAATAAAAACAATTGAAAAAAAAAAAAAAGAAAATCTCAGAGTGACAAATCCAAATTATTCTCAGTTCTTCCAGAATCATGTGGCTCTAAGTCAAAAGTAAAGAAAAACTTACTGTGACAGGAATATAGGACATAAGTATTAGCTCATTGACGCAGGCTGATTCGCTCTTATAAAGCAGTTTCCACAGTTCTTCATACCTTGCCCAGCTGCTGCAAGAATATGAGGTGTCTTTCTTCAAACTGAGCCGGCTCCTGACTCTCAAAACCTCCAGTGGACCAGCCGGAGCCCGTTGTCCTGTTTGGCAGGATGTCACTATCCACAATCAACTCATAGTCTGGGGACACAAAGACAAAAATCATGTACATTGGAGAGATGAATGGCCGGAAATCATGTAAATCAACAGCTCCAAGCTGGGCTAATGGTGTATTGGACCAATCTCTGCACTAATCATACAGAAAGGAAATTGATATTTCTATCTCATCTGAATTTTAGTTGGACAACATTAAATGCTGAAGAACTTTAACAGTATCCCTCATTTGAAATAGCAAGGAATGACGATAAAGACAGAACCCAGGACTCCCTGTTCACTGTCATGTTTCTGAGGACAGCAAGATAAATATGTCTTACGTAAGGAGGGTGTGTGTGTCTGAGGACATTTGAGATTCAACACTGGTGTGACCTAGATTCCCTGTCGGGATGCCATTAGGGCTGTATACACCAACCTGGTGTGAAGAGGCTGTGGAGGTCACGGATAACGGCACGAAATGTGGGCCTGAATGTGGGCTCATAGTCCATGCAGCTGGTTATCAGATTCGCCAGTTCGGTCCACTTTGGTGCAGGAAGCTGGTGGTGGTCCTCATAGAACAGGGTTTTCTGTGAGACAGCATTAAGGGTTAGTCTAGTGACAATGTGTGACCATTTGTGTATTCCTGCTGAACTGATTTTTGTAGAGGGGTCACAGTCTAGTGCATGCAGCTGCATGCAGAATACATGGTATGTAGATTGATGCACATAATGTGAGAGCAAAGTTTACAAGTGTGTGATCCCCCGGAAACCTTTGGTCGTATGCTTGTAACAACATATGCTGAAGTTACTCAAGCAGATTGTCGTGCGAGTCAGTCACACTATGGCAAGTACAAATGAAACAACATTGCTGATGACGCCTGCAGGTTCCCAGACAGCAACAATAACAGAGAGAGAGTTGTATGTAAGACAAGGACGGTGTGTCAGTGTTACTCCACCACCGTGATGTGAATGGAAAGACATCCAACAAATAAACGCACATCTGACTGCATCACTGGGATAATAAATGTTTAAATACAGCCAAGGTGGAACTAACTAACAGATGCTTTTCAGTTTTATAGCCTGTTGTGATCTGTTGCGTTTTGGCAAAAGTTTGTTCAGTGTAATACAGAAGTGTTTGAAATATTCCTTATTTTTATAATGAAAATGGTTTACTAAAGTTGCCGGTGGCTAAAATGCTCTCAACCCCAGCAAGACTTTGCAAGAAATTTGATAAAATGTTTGTCGTAGTTTAGACCTCACAAATTCAAATATGACTTTTAAGGCCTTTTAGTTGCAACATTGAATTTAAGACATGTTAAGACTTTGTAAGGATCCTTAGACACCCTGAATATATATGTCAGGTCATACCACCCATCCCTACCTTAGAGTTGTCAAGTGTTGCTAAAGGTTTCTCCCCACCACTGCAGATCTCCCATAGTGTGGTGCCAAAGCTCCACTTGTCTGCAGCCAGGCTCAGGTTGGCAGTGTCCTCGACACACTCAGGGGGCACCCAAGGGATCCTCTCAATCAGGACTGAGCACACACAAAAACATTTAACCCACCAATGTTAGCATAATCTTCATTTTCAGTTAAAGCTCTGACAATTTTAGGGAAAAATTCAGTTGATTATGTCAAAGCTGCCAGTTTGATTAGATGCACTAAAGAATCCCTTGTTGTATAACAAAACTCTTCTTCTTCTTTATTCTAGTAGCCTACTACCTAATTTTACCCATGTTTTCTGTAACTAAGCAAGCACCAAAATGAAGCAATGTCATGTGGATTTAAGCAGGTACCATCTCATTGCATTCACAACCTTGTTAACAGCTGCCCCCTGCTGATTAAAGAGAAGCATTACAGTTCAGCTAAGGACAGACATGAACTCACTTTCTTTGGGTAGGACAGTGATGCTGATGCCAGGGTCACTCAGTTTGATGAACGGGGGGTTCCCAGCCCGTCGGTCGTCCTCTCTGATCAGAAGAACGTTTTTAGCACAGACATTCCCGTGGACGAGATGTTTTTCTTCCTGCAGGTTCAGAGAGGGAGAGATAAATCAGTCTCTTTGCAACACAGAGAAAGGAGTCGTTCTTCTTACAGTCCCTTTTTTTTTTGTACCAAATTAAATGCCAACAATCAGCATCAATCCATTGAATGAGCTGGTATCAAATATGGCACCACACACAGATTCCTACCAGGAAGTTCATGGCCCAGGCCAGCTGCTTAGCCACCTCCAGCTTCCACAGGATGTTTATTGAGTTCTTGTTCTTCTTCAGGTAGGTGTCCAGAGAACCAAACTTCACATACTCCTGCACCATGATATCTGAAAGAAAACAGTTTTTCAGTCAAGATTAAAAATCAGTGAAAGTTTGCAATTACAACCCCAGGTCTTAAACATATCCATCATAATGTTAGTACCCTCATGATCCACTTTGCAACCAAAGCCACAGAGAAGGAATAAAGTGTCTTTATAAAGGACAGCCGAGAATCTGACTAGGATATTTACATTATCTCTTTGTGTTTTGTGTTGTCATTGAAAAATGCATCAGAATGCAAAAGATATATATATCAAAATAAAGTAACGATCATTTTAATGCCTGTGTTTCATTTTTCAATATCAACTGTTATTTTCGACGTGCCCTTATGACACCAAAACACAATAGAGACTCTCAGCATAGTTTTTTATAACGCGCAGATATCCTTCCAAGATTTACTCCCCAAATGGAAAATTTACCTGCATTTGGCACTTGGCGGGTCTAAATTTCTGACTCTGCTTGGTTGATTTATAGTTAGTCAAGGGCGGCTCATCTAAATCCTCCACAATGGTTTTCTAACTTTAAAAGCAACACTGGAGTATTCAATATTTAGTTGTTAAACAGCTGTAAAATGTTATATTGTAATTAAGCTGGAAAATTATCACATCCTTATGGGTCTAGTACAGATAATTACCCCAGAATTTACATTTCAGGGTGCTTTCAGATCTAGAGTTGTCTTGCTTTGGTCTGAATCAGGGATTCATTTTGTTACAAAGGTGCATAATTGCCTAGAGTTGGTTCGTGTTCTCACGGCAGCATTTACAAACGGACCAGATAAAATGTCTTGTGTGAGAAAGCTGCTCTTGATTGGTCAGAATTTCCATGTGGGAAAAATAGGAAGTAAACAAAACACTGAAGAAGAGTACACTTGCAAGATAAATGTGACACTTTCTAATGTCACAATGGAGGGACAACTACGCAGGTTGATTTTAGCGCTGCTCATCGTGGACTATATTGCTGTCATTGTTCATTTTAGTCAAACCATACAGTTTGAAAACGAGGCGCGGCTCCAACTAGAAAACAATGTTTTGATGCATTGGATGTGCTGAATGTGCATATTAAGGCAGTACAGGAGGAGGTGCACATTAATAATCCTCCAGGACTGTAACATGCTCATGTTTAACCCAAACAATGTGTCATGTGACTGCAGTTGGTTCAGATCCAGGTCGAAACACGTTCTCACCACAAATGAACCGCACCAGAGTTCATTTGTAACCGGACCGAGACCACCTCTTCAAGAAGGTCTCGGTCCGGCTGTTTTGGTGCGCATCTGAGTGTGATTGCTGTGTTCACACCTGCCCAAACAAACCGCATTAGGGGGCAAACAAACTAGAGTTCGACTGAGCCAAACCAAACAAGGCAGGTGTGAAAGCACACTTAGTTACCAAATACGCAGAGAGAAACTCAATAAACAATAACAAAAATACTAATACAGTAAATAACAAGAATTTTTCTTTACAAGTCATACTGAAATTCCAATAAACTAATGCCAATTCTGATAATATCATAATATAAATAGTAATATAAACAGAGAGCAAAGCAGGCACGTGCGCCTAAACAAAAGCCTACAGTTTCTGCAGAAGTCCTCTGAGGTGAATAGCGGGGCAGGTCAAAGTTTCTGGGCAGGGTATTGTAATCCTCCTAAGAATAGCCCACCATGCCCATGGTTTTAATCACTGCTCTGAGCCTCAAGCTTATGGACTCTGGTCAAGACTATAGTGGAGCATGGTAGACTCTTGACATCATTAGATCGTAATGACATAAGCTCATAACCTTCGTCAGAGAAATGGGTATTAGGTCTCCTGTTTCTTCTGGCTGTGAGGACAAATGAGGACAGGATCCATAATATTGCTCACATAGCATGAGAAGTTGAGAGCGTGTCTGACTTACTTTCCTCTCCACAGACACACACACCATAGTTAAGGATCAGGTGCTTGTGGGACAACTGGCTCATCATGCTGGCAGCTTCAAAGAAAGACTGTAGGATGAGAGAAGATAGAAAAATAATTATTTATGTGTTCCTGACAGACAACAAGGTACACCAAAAACAGCTAATGATCATACTGGTCGTTAAAAAAATCCCTTTCTGATGCACATTCAATGTAAGTGATGGGAGACAAAATCGACAGTCAAAAGTCTCAGTTAGGGCCCTAACACACCAAGCTGTTGGTCAACTGTGAGTCAATGTTGGGCCAACGGAAAGCGTCTGTCACCCTTGGTTGGCACTAGTCAGTATCGTCTGCTACCCCCCCCCCTGCCCAGCTGATTCAACATGCTGACTTGGCATGGGAGACAGCGGAGTCCGTCAGTAAAGAAAAAAATTACTCTAATTGGCAGTTTAGCTCAGTGCACAAGAAGAGAAACAGAAGTGAGGAAAGTAAACGAAAGACCTAAATTCAAGAGGGCGTGAGATTAAAACAAACTTGTTATATTAGGTAATTATTTTTTTTAGCCATTGAACTTTTTAGCAGAAACAGATCGAAAATGTTTTAGTTACAAGTCATTTGTTCTTTTAACACTGGGTTGTGTTGTTAATGTGCTGACTGGCTGACGAGGGTCTTTAATACCTCATGTCGGTCTTCAGGTTTCCCTTTTTCAACGTTGAATACAAACTACTGCCGTCTGCTGTTACGGAGAGTTATTTCCTTTCCATTTCCAGAAATTACATACTGTTCGCTGTAGTCTCTGTGGTGTATATTCACATGCAACTTTTAGGATGTGGTGTGAGGCGACACAACTGTTGGCCTCTGTCACCACTGGTTCTTTGATGTCAATTTGGTTTGTCTGGGCATTTAGACACATTGTGTGGATGTCCTCCTACATTCAAGTTTTTTTCTTCTTCTATTTAGTATACAATTCCCTCTTAATGTTTTTACCAGACGTGTCTCCCTGTTGAGCTGCAGTGAAAGGATAGTAACAAAAAGAGGTTACTTGTACTTAAAACACTGCAACTTTGGAAGATATCTGCATGATTTGTATAAGCTTCATGTTAACTGTGGATTTTGTGCCCCATCACTCACATTAGAAGTTAATGAGGAATTTCTTAATGGTTCTAATTAAGTGGCAGCCTCTGGGGCTAAAAAATGGAGCCAACACAGGTGCCAAAAACTCAAACGGCTCAAAGCTCAAACGGCCACTTGAGACTGGCTCCAGAAGCCAGTCAATCCACATAGAACCCTATGTTAAAATACCCTATTTCACAGCAGAAATAAACATGTTTACAGCCTGGTACAAAAACAGTGATGATCTCTATAGTTAATTTCGTCCTTCCTGACAACTGTGTAGGGGGTACATTTTCTTATAACTCACTCATTTACATTTTATTAAGGCTTAAAGTTATGCATAATTAAGTCAGGCAGCTCTAAACAACAGGCTGTCTGCTGATAGTGTCCTCCGCTCAGTCAGATCCACCCCTCAGTCCTTCACAGCTCTAGCCTCTCACCCGAATATGGTCACTTCTGGCTTAAAAAACAACATGTAGACAGCTGACGTGATAAACTTGAGGCTTAAAAAAATTGTGAACCTAACCTTTAATCTATTGAGTATTTTCTTGATTAACGGTTTTGTCTATAAATGGCGGAAAATCATGAAAAATGGCTCAAAGCAGTGAATGTTTGACAAAATGCAACATTTTCTTGTTCATGGATAAAAAAAATCTGGTAAAGAAAATGATTGGATAAATAATTTCAGCTCTACACTGATGTGATTCACCGCAGACTTAATGCTAATAAAAGGAACACTGAGAAAAGGGCTACAAACCCACCAAAATGAAATACATGATCAGTCACTGCCTGAATAAAGCAGCAGTTTTCAGCCTAAATGCTCTGTAGGTAAATCTCCTTTAACTTTCAATATGTTTTACTCTTTGTGTTTTTACCAATAACCACATTCCCCCTGCAAATAAAACAATGTGCACAGCTCTTAAAGCCACAGACCTCAGAGTAGTTCCTGTGGGCCTTGTCCAGGACTTTCATGACAACTTCAGTTTGGTGGAGTCCATAATCTCCCAGCTCTTTGCGCACCCCTTTGAAGATCTTGGTAAATGTCCCTTGGCCAAGACTCTCCATCTGAAAGGAAGACCATTATGACAGTTTTAATTAAACAATCATGAAAATTCAATTCTAACCCTTAACAGGTGATTATTTTTTATTTAATTCAGAGCATGACTTGATGGTAAGATGCACATGTACAGAATTATTAGACAGATGAGGGACCACGGACTTATGACAGTCTTGAAAATGCAAACTAAGCTTACAAATTCCAGATCTTCTTTCCTGATCTTGTGAAAAACCATCTGACTGATGTTGTGTCGATGTAGAGACGGAGACAGAGGCACTTCGGAGCCCTTATTGTTCCTGCACACGAGTAGGCAGGACTTTTCTGTTGGTAAAAAGACAAGAATCTTATGTTAAATTTTGACGAGAACATTTATGGTTTCCTAAACTGAATCTCATCAATGTCAGAGTCCAGCTGACGAGAAACTTGAGAAACGATAATGTGAGTCAGACATGAAGTGTGTGACATGTTGAAACTCTGCATTTCTTCATCAATTTCTGTGGAAATGAAGACACATTATCAAATTCCCAGCACAGCCCAGTTCTGGTTTAATTACGTCATTTGATTTTTTTTTTGCTTATATGCGACTCAGATCTGTTTTGTCATGACAGTGTGAACAGCACAAATGGAATATGATCTTTTCAATTCTAATTTGTGCCACTTACATATGTGTACATCGCTTTAGATTGACATTTATTCAAATTCAGCACTAGCGGGAGTCTTGTGAGGAGGTGCTGACAGGTGTAGTGAAAAGTAGCCTTTGACATCAGTTTCAGTGAAGCCACTAAATTAAAAATCTCTCTCTTCTTCCTCATCCTTATAATCTGCTAGTGAATTTGCTGGCTTCTGCTGCACATCAACTTATAAATGAAACCAGACAGCATGCTGCATGTGACATCTTTGTTATTCTTTTGCCAGTGTGAGTCAGTTCTGGACTGCGACCAGTCCACACTGATATTTGATGTTTACCACATTTGAAAATAATGTGAACAGCCAAACAAAAAAATTGGATCTGAGCAGTAAATTCAAATTGAGCACTAAGGCTTGCAGTGTGAACGTAGCCTTTGAGTAATCGAGGCTGTAAATTTGTACCCCATGTATCACATTTTGGAAAATGAACACTTCATCTCACTATTGATGGATGGTCAGAGTTCTGCCTTTACTTAAAATTCATATCATATTAGGGTGTGCCACATGAACGTTATTATCTGCAGGACAGTTGATTACTTCTTTGGATGAGAGAGAGTCCAAACTGCTGTCTCTGTATTAAGCAGCAAATAACATCACAATACTTTAATTATACTATCATTAATCTTGCAGAAAATAATGGTTTTTATATGACACACATTTGCACACACAGCCTTTGCGAAAGTTTACTGATCTTTCACATTCAATAAATGCAGACTCTGCTAGTCTCACCTTTGGATTTAGGTGGACAGCACTTGCTGAACTGGAAAATGACGCTGTCAGAGCGCACAGTTTCTTTTTGGTAGCAGCTGAGAAGCTCCTGCAAGCTGCTGAAGTTTCTTTTGGTTCCACTGAGGTTAAATTCCCCGCTGGCAGACCTGGTTATCTGGCAGTGCTTGTATTCTACCGCATTATACACCTGAAGGAGCAGACACAGAGAGGATGCATTTAATTTCAGTTTCAGTCATGGAATAAACAATAATGTGACAACACCAAGTCTGACTTTGCGTGAGATGCTAGTCAGAGTGGACTGAGTTCTGCAATGAAAAGAATAAAACAAGAAGCTCTTGAATTATGCATTACTTTATATGAGGCGTTACATGGTACAGCTTGGAACTGAACCTCTCAAGCCGGCACAAAACAGTGGTCAGATGCTTCAGCCTTGTTTAATACCACAAAAGCATGAGATCAAAAAAGCCACTGTGTTGCTGTGGCATGCTGTTACGTTACAGGTACCACAATGAAATAAAAAACATGGAGTTCAGTTTGAATGCTCATCAAACACAAAGACGCTGCACTGCAGTTTATACTCTAATTTGAGGCAGGATTGCACAACTATACACCAATGTAATGCTACAAGGTAGTCTGCCTTGTTTGTCTCGCAGACATTGAGCCACAATCAACTTTTTTTGCCGGGGCCCTCTGTGTTGGCGTCATTAAAATGAGGAGGCTGTGATTTTGGACACAGAGTTATTGTCGGTCTGAGTGTGGCCATGATCTTGTTTACTTATCCTTCGATCAGATACTTCCTGATTTAAATTTTAAAATCAGCAACGACAGCTAAGTAACATACTAAAAGACGTTTTGGTGTTGCTACTGAAAAAAAAAAAGAAACTGTACAGCTGTACAGTGTAAACATACTTTCGAATGTGCCCAGCCTGAGTCTCATATACCAAGACCACAACAACAGAGGCACAAACACAGCTGATAACAAAAAAAGTCCATAGCAAGAACCTCTATCATAGATTTGTGCAACACAAAACAGGGGAACTTTTTACTGTATTTCAATCATTACTCTGCTCCAAGTCATTGATACACTGCAACAGTGTTACCTACCTCAACAGGGAAAGTGAGAAAATACTTGTTGAAGTCTTTCGGGCTGCATCTCAAAATGTACAATCCTCGCTTGTTTCCACACCTCTGAAGCCGGCTGATGGCAAACTCCATTCTGCAAAAACAAAATGCAGAACAGCCATCGCTGGTTATTGACCCACATCTCTGCCGAGAAATACACTTTTACCTGCAAGGAAATGTCACGAATACCAACCACCTGAGGAATACTTGTAAAGTTTGGCAGCAATTTTGAAATAGAGATATTCTGCCTGTGTAAGAATTTTGTATTAAAAGTGACAATTTTCACTGCTGCCAGCACTGAAACATGGAAAGTGGAAGAAGAAGGACTGTCAATAAAATATTAATATAATTCAAAGCTGTGCAAATTTAAACTTGATTTTGTGCCAATCACTGTGAAATGTTGGTTCAGTTTTTCAGTTATTTTAGAAAGTGACCACTCTCATTAATGCCATTGGTAAAATAGAACTTAAACTTTGTTACTGTTCACTTACGAGATGGGGCCATGGCAATGCGAAGTGATGGCTTCCACCAGCCTCGGGGGAGCCACTTCTTTACAAAGGTAGTGATGTGCGTCTGTAGTCAGTCGATAGTATCCATCAATGAGGGACACAAAGGAGAGCGCTTCAGAGAGGCTGGGAAACTCCAGCTCCTGAACCACACAAAAAAACACTTTCAGACATGATGTGTAAACTTCATTCATTCTCCAACTGTTATATTCCTTGTTCCACCGGGAGCTCATTAGGAAACTAAACACTTCTAAATCTTTGGCTAAAGTTTTTCGACTTTTACAGCCTGATCTGAGATGGCAAACCCATGTCACTGAAACTGGCCGCACACGGTGGTCAAAAAACTAGTTTCCATGCCTGGTTACAACAGAGTAGAAACAGACGTTCAGCAAGTGACATTACCAGATTCTTGCCATCTTGTTTGTTGATGGTGACCACCCGAGTCTCTGCAGCACCCTCCTTGCTGGCCTGTTTGATGCTGATGTCAGTGACGTCAGGGAAGTCACACAAGGTCTGCAGCTCCTGGACGAACAGCAGAAGAAACAAACGTTTGTGATAATATCATCAGCAATTCCTCCGAAGGAATGAAATCAACAAAGAACTCATCCAACTAACAAATGTCTGTATAGCTCCCTTATTTCATTTTGTAACATGTTTTCATTTAGATAGTTTGGGACTGATGATCCGAGCAGTGATGTTCATGTGTTGCCTTTTATGTTGGTGATCCAGGAACTAAAGGCCTTCTTTAAAAATGTGCTCAAAACACATCACTTGTCAAAACAGAACAACTCTTACTGACAGCACTCGTGACACCGACCTGGTCAGAATCTTTCAGCTTCTCTCGACACCACTGGATGCCACTGTCTGCTGCCACAAGGATGACGAGCTGTCCACTGGACTGGTCCCTGACCTGGAAGGTCTCTGTGTAGAAGGCCTTCTCCAGAGACTCCATGCTGATGAGATACTTGAGCTTGAGGTCGCGCGCTGTGGTCCGACACTGACTGAACTGCTGGATGAAGTGCTTGAAGCGGAAACGGATCCGCTTGCGTGTCAAGAAATTGCAGTCCTGGATCTGAGCTCTCATGTCCTTTGGCAGGAAGGACTTGTAGCTAGAAGTAAGCAAGAGGGATTTTTTTTTAATTATAAGCATAAATCCTTTGTTTAAAATGTTGTATTGCTTATGCATTTAAAAAAAACAACTATTTTTATCAGAGAAAGTGATCTTAAATTGAAATATGTAATGCTTATCATTTCAAAGGTACAGTGTGCAGGAATTGTTGGTCATAATTTGTAAACAATATCACCAGTTAAAGTGAAAGTGAAAGTCAACCCCAGGTTCAGTTTCTTTTGCAATAATTTTTTTTTTGTCACTGTCTGGTTTTTTGCTGTTTCCTCTAAGATGCTTGCTGCTTACGGTCTTGCATCTGCTCTTTACTTTTTTACGTACGCTGTGCCATCTAACATCCTAAACACAGAAAAATAAGTAGAAAATAAAAAAATACAGCCAAAAGGCAGAGTCTCTGCAGATACATACACTGCCACACACACTTCTAGTGGGTCATAAGTGATGACTGAGAGGGATTACTTTTGTAGTTTTGAGTTTATACATTTTTTTTAGCAAAATCCTGCATTGTGCATCTTTAAAGCTGTCTTGTACTCATAATAAGGCACTGTGTTAAACATTTAACAAGACATGTACAGAGAAGTAGAGATTAGAATTTGAACATTTAAGTTCCTCACAAACTTTTGTGTGAAAAAAGAACTTAATCTAACACTACGGAAGTCACTAGTACTGGTCTCTTTAATCTCAAAGTTTTTTTTAGTTCAAAAAGTACTGAAATTGGGAAAAACGTGTTTGTAGCACAGAAAATCAAAAACTGTAGATTTCTGAAAGTTAGCATTGAATGCCTTGTCATATTCTTAGTTTTGTTTACTTGTTCTCTGATCAGATATTTCCTGATTCAAGGCATAACTTTATGACTTTTATCTTGGCAAAGTTCTTGTACAGCTGTTTTTGTTAAAACAAGTAGCTGATATAAACTGTAGTCAGTAATCTCTAGGGCTAAGAATTTCCGACTTGGAATTATGTCAGTCGAATTCGGTTTGATTGTATAATACGAATATTCAATTATTCATTCCTTCAGTTTCATATCGAGTTTGCTGTCATCCTGCGGCACATACAGGGTGACGGCAACGTACCCATAATATAGTAAACAAGCCAAGCTAGCCCTCTGAGCTAATGTGTGCCAATTACGGCTGGAAATGTGCAACATTTATTGCAGACAACAGATATCAAACAAACACCTCAACTGAATTGTATCAAGTTGCTCTGAGCTGTAAATTCACCACTTCTCAGCAGATGGCTGAAGATAACGTTATCTCTGAACCTGACGGGGCAAAGCCTCTCCTCCTGCATGCAGCTGCCGCTGTCTCATTCACACTCAACCATGGTCCACGGCCGTCTGTAGCGGAGAGCAGCGTCAAAGCGAGGAACGCTAACCATGCAGCTTAACATGGAAAGCAAAACGTCCTCTAAAGTGTGCACACTGACTGACAAAAAAAAAAAGAGACTGCTCGACTTGAAGAATCTAAGTCGACTGAGGGGTCTGCGACCGATGATTGGAATCTTTGATGATCAGGTAGAAGTCCTAATATTCCAAGTATTCAAATTAATGTATCAAAAAAGCTTTTTTTTGTGTCAGTGCAGAAAATCAGTTAATGTTTTGGCACCAAATACACCATTAGATTAACTGGTGCTTAGCAGGTGATCATTTCACATAATTCCCCAAGAATCAGACCAAAAGCAGCTTTTGTCTTTTCACCCGTACCTTATCGTGTGGTAGATGTCCAGCGGTGACGTCTGTCTCTCTTTGGCTGTTCTTGTCATATCGAGCACAGCCATACCGAGACACTCTTCTTGAGTCTCGTGAGAGTTGGGGATCTTCACCAAGCCGTTGACAAAGTCATTCCTCCACTGCACACAGAGAGTAGTTTGTTTTTGTTGTTGTACTAGTTAACCTCCAACTGGCGAATGTAGAGACAAGCTTCCCCTCTAAAGTCACAACAGCCTCACTTAATCACAAACACAGTGGCTCAGATGAAGATTAGACTCCGTGGAATTTAACATATCCTTCAAACAGCAAAACACAACATCTGTCCAGTGTGAATGTGAGCATGTGTAATGGCTTAATGGCTACATACACACAGTGTGCCTCACCCTCAAATGACCTGCTGCAGCAGTGCTTCCCTTCTCCCTTTCAGGTTTGTCCCGTGCCACCAGGGCAAATTTCCACAAGCATAATTCCACATAATCCTTCAGTTCACTCAGGGTTCAGCTCCACTCATAATACTGGCTCCAGTTACCTGGATTTACCTACAGTATACTATACACCTCATTTCTACTGCAGTGTGGTTTGTTCAAATCCTGTCTTGACTGAGGGCATGCAGGGCTCTTATGATACATCTGAAGAAGTCTTTACTGTCCTTTTCTCATCCTGTCCTGCACAGATATTGTATAAGTGGTACTTCTACAATATCCGCAACACACAGACAGACAGACAGACAGACAGACACACACATCTCTGCTTTCCTTTGACCAAAAACGCAAAACAAATACTGAAGCAGCCAACAGAGACGTGTACTCCATTCAAACACATAAAACCAGAGGGGTTGTCTAAGGCTTTATGGCCAATGGGCACATTCACACCAAGATACAGTCAGGTCCATAATTATTTGGACAATGATACAGTTGTCATCATTTTGGCTCTGTACACCACCACAATGGGTTTTAAATGAAACAATGAATACCTGCTTAAAGTGCAGACTCTCAGCCTTCATTTAAGGCTTTTTTTCAAAAATGTAGTATGAACCGTGTAGGAATTACAACCATTTCTCACACAGTCNNNATTCAGGTCAGATGATATGACTTGACCATTGCAGAACATTCCACTTCTTTGCCTTAAAAAGGTCTTTGGTTGCTTTCGCAGTATGCTTCAGGTCATTGTCCATCTGCACTGTGAAGCATCGTCTAATGAGTTTCGAAGCATTTGGTTGAATCGGAGCAGATAATGTAGCCCTAAACACTTCAGCTTTCATCCTGCTGCAGTGCAGTTTTCTACTGATACTCTCAACTAACTCAAAAAATCCACGAGTGCAATATCACAGTCTTTTCTGACGTGTTTATTGTGCAAGTTGACATGGCTATTACAATAAAAACAATGATATATTGTGCAGCCCTAACTACAGCGCCCAGCTTTTTTAAGTAAATCCTTTCTTTAATGGCAGTTTATATTGTAACGCATTTTTGAAAATGTACGTCTTAAGTAATACCCGATGGGCTTGAGGAAGACAAAGTAAGACAAACCTGAAAATGTTCAAAGTTTGGAAGGTGCAGGGCGGCTTTCTGTTAGTGACATCCTGATGGTAACCTTTTTAATCAGTGCTGCTTTTTCCTGGTTTTAAAAGATGCATTACAGTGAAGTTATGTAGTTTTCTGAACTTACCAGACTGTTACAGCTGTTATATTATTTGTCTTTACCCACTTTATCATCATATCAACATCACTAATGATCATTAAAAATCTCATTGTGTCAATATTTTGTGAAAGCATCACAACATCAATATCGAGGTATGTGGTCAAAAAATTATCATTGAATATTCTCCCTTCATGTGGTTCTGCATGCTAGCTGCAACCCTGCTCCCAAAGACTTGCCTTTCACATGAGATCTATAACTGCACGCACTGAAAGCGTCAGTTCTCTTGTTGGTGCCATCTGTTTGGATGTGTGGCTGTCATTTTAAAGCACGGACTACAGTGTGTTGCCTGACTGAAATGCTTCTCACCAAAGACATCCATGGACAATATATAAAATAATAAATAAAATAATAGTACCTTTTCATGGTTTATTACTTGTCTATCTTTAACAGTGTCAGTGCGTTAAAATAACTGAAATTTGAAGATGTGCAGCCCCTAATTTGCAATCTAACAAAGTGACGTAACTGCATTTGTTAAGGATATGACCTGTTATGTCTAATCAACACTGGGTAATTACAACATGCTCTTGAATAGTTTTGTTTAACTGACCCACATATACAAAAGGTCTCACCTGAGCGAAGAGGTATGACATTACATAATCATCGAGGACAGGGCTTTCTGACCCCTTGGTGACCCCATATCGATACGCCCGAGACGCTCCACCACTGTACCAGCCAGGGAAGTAGTACCTGTGGTTAACAGAAATGAAGAAAATGCAGTGAGTCATGAGAGATTTTAAATTTCAATCTGGGAAAATCCTTCAGAGGCAATGCAGAAGCCACCTTATTCTGAAAAACACATCTTCAGAAGCCAGTTCATCAAGCTGAAAGATGTGGTTGGGTGAAAACCACAAGTGGTCGCACTCTCGGAAGAGACCAAAGAGGTTGCAGTACAGAGGTGATATACCTAAAGCAGACAGAGAATGCAAAACCACATTATGTTCACATTACGCACTCCATTCATTATGAAACAAGTACAGTGCAGGTTAGCTGGCTTGATCTAAATCAATATTCTTTGTTTATTCATACAAATAAAGTGGACAAACAAATGACTACAGAAACTGTCAACATAGGGGTAACTCAGAGGAGTACATTAGGATTATTCTTAAGGACACACATGAGAAAACTCTGTTTCTATTACAAACACAGGTGACCAAAAGGTCCCTAAAGATTGTCTAAAATGTCAGTTGTGTTTGGTTTATCATCAAACACACAACATGTGATTCCAACAACATGCAGGTTAGTCTAACCTCCCCTGAACGGCCCTGCTGTGTGTATTAGTTGCATCATACTTTTATTGACTCAAAATTGTACCTCAGCGCAAAAAAAAGAAGCCAAGCAAAGTAAAGCTACACCATTTTTGCTTATCCTTCAACAGAGTAAATAAGCTAAACAAATTCTGAATAAGGCACTGAGAACACTGAGCAAGTCAACGATTTTTCTGCTGATAGGTTTCACTGTGGCCTCTTGATAACCTTATCTCAGGACCTATGCCCCAAGTTACAGCACAACACGTGAATGGGGGTGCATTGTGTAGGCTTGCACGGCTGGAGTACTCACTGCACGCCTTGGCTGCATCTATACACAGCTCCTCAGCCACGTATTCTCCAGGCGGGTAGCTGAGGAAGCTGCAGCCGGCCCCTCCTTGGCTGCTGTGATAAAAATGAAGCTTCAGCACAGCAGCGGCTGGCCTTGTGTCTGAAGATTCCCGATGGGCGGTCCCATTTTGGTGCACCGCGGGGCATGTGTCAGTCACAGTGTCCATGGCTGGCAGGGAGGCCACCAACAACACGTAACCTTCAAAGAGATACGTGCTAAAAGTCAGTGGAAAGAATAGTAGCCCCCCTCTTTTTTTTTTTTTAGGCAAAGTGTTACGAATTTAACATCGTGATCAGCGAGGTTACATGGGCTCCACTGTTGCATAAACTGTTATCAAAATTCCATCATTACATAAAGCTGCACTGCAAAGAAACCATTGTCTGTAAAAGGGTTATAAAATCTGTAAATCTAATTCAAAAATAGGGCAACTCAGAGTGAGCGTTATAAAATACAATCAGAGATGTTTCACTGTAAATGGAGGATTGAGATTTTTAACCAGGCTGCATCACATTTTGTAATGTAGCTGATCAAATTTCAAATATATCATTAGTAACTTTGGTTTAAATGGACAGAAATCCATACACAACTCTTATTGGGAGATGCACACATTTTGAACTCAGCTCAGGCAAAGTAGAGTAATCAAATTCCCTCATCCAGACAGCTACTAATAAGCTCACCCTGCTACCCTTTCCTCACAGACAGTTTTATATCAGACTGAGGGCTGGTGTTGTATTCCTTACACGACCATAATCTAATATACATCAGCTACACCACTGCTAGGGTCGTGTCCTCGTATTTATGTGCAACCATAATTTATTTTTACTATCAAAAATGTTTGGCATGGGTATATTATAACAAGCAGGAGACCGCAATGACTGAACAAGTCATAAACTGCCATAATCATACATATTATACCAACTATTTGTTTTCCTTTTTTTATGTTACATCACTGATGTGGATGTAATTAGGATGTTTTCCCGACAGAAAAACAGAATGATTGTGAGACAAGGTGACTTAAAAGTACAAATCCAGACTTCAATCTGCATGGAGCAGACTGTCCTCAAAAACTGACTATTTGTTTAAGAGGAACACCTCTGGGGGAAGCCACCAACAGTTCTATGCACCTCTGAGGAAGCACAGGTTTCTATGGCCGACATAGGAGACAATGTGCAAACAAAAATTGTTGTCAAAGTACTTCACCAGTTGCACCAAGAGAATATAACATCCAGATTTGCAAAGCTGAGGCTATAATCACTGCCAAAGCCGCCCCCCTGCATATATTGAGTTGAGGGGGCGGTGAGTACTAACGCCACTCATTTAACTGCATTTCATATTCACGCTACATTTGGATCAATTTGTGGATTCGTTTTCCTTTTCCTTGGTTTAAAGTTGTGAAACATCTGAACACAAACGTCAGGGGTGAATATGATTATTGTCATTATTTATCAGCTCAATCCACTCATGGTGTCGCCTATAAAATGTCAGGAATATGGTGGCAAACACCCATCACAATCTTAAAAGAGATTCAAAAAGAGAGTGTTAATTCACAGCAAATTAAAACAAAGAAAAGCTGCAAATTCATTTGAGGAACTGAAAATATTTAAAGGTCTGCATTGTGACAGATGCGTGACTTAAACTAAACCAGTCATCGTAACTGTAAGTAATTTCTTGTCATCTCACTACCTCTTTAATGGACTAATTAGTTCGGATCCTATATATATGTTTATGTCTGGGAGCAGGGAAACAATACACTTAAATATCAAGCATGCTGTTTGGATCAATGACATTTCCCACAGAAAGTGAGAAAGAGGATATGGCACCTAAGACATTTGTGGAATTGGTATATTCTGCCAACCTCTGCAAAACAACACAAAGGATGCCTGGCAGTATGCCTCTTGTCATTTACACTGTCTCCCATGAAGCTCCAGGAGCACAAAATAGGTGCATAGCTGTATCTTAAATTGGGACAATTACAAAACTGAATAGTGTCAGGAGTAAAGGAAAGCATGCAACAGTTTCTGGACACTGTTCTGCGCTCACTTATAAGCTGTTATGTAAAGTCACAAATTATAAACTGGTAGTGAAGTGGACATATTCACTCAGATATCAGAAACTGGACTGCAGAACAAACTCATCAAGGCCGTTGCGTGCTCCCGTTAGCTAACATTATAGCTTCAATAGATTAACTTAACGCTACGAGGCTCACAGACCCACCTCCGTGCCAGTTAGCTACCATACAAACAGCACGCACATCCATGTCAGCAACTTGCCCAACAGCCGTTTAAGTATTACATTTGCGCACTTACGTAAATCAGATAAAGCTGTCAATGACTTATTAATGAGTGTAAACACTTACTTTTGTAGAAGAGCCAGCCGTGCGGCTAGCTAGCTAGCTAGCTGCTAGCTTCCTAGGCCAGCGCTGCAGCCAGGACGAGCGACAGTTGACAGCTACGGCCAGACACCGCTGCTTCACTACTTTAAAAACCACCACTCAGACTACAGCCCAAATTACACAACTTATTTTACGGTAGAAATCCATTTGGTGATATTCTTATTTCCATGTCGCACTTAGCTGGCTAACCTGCTACATGAACCACCTCCAGTCAGCCCAGCGTTACCCATCTCACTCCAGAGGAACTTTAGCCGTCTAACGTTATCTTGTCAATCTTATAACTTAAGCTAATGCTAGCTAAAACCACGTCGTGCTCGGTTACAAATTGGTCCGATAGCACGGGATTCGTCTGCAGGCGACCATCTTCTTGTGGCAGAAACTGTTGCTTTGGTCGTACAGCGACATTTACATTGTTGACATCTTGTCAACTGAATGGCTTCAACTCTGACAAGGTGGCTAGTTTGTCAGTGGCAGCTCGAGTCGGTCAACAAACCAGCCTCTCCCACCATACTAATGCTGCGTTCCAGGGCTGTCGGAGATGTCACAATTTCCGACAGCAGGAATGCCAATTGTATAAGTGTTCCAAATTTCACCAGTAAAATACTTGAGCAGTGTTGGAATATACTTACATTATGAAGTAAAACAATCAGTGTACTTGTACTTTACTATTTCAATTTTATGTATCTTTATACTTCTACCCCACTACATCTCAGAGGCAAATATTGCACTTTTTACACCTCTACATTTGCCTTACAGCTTTAGTTACTTTTCAGATTACATTTTTCATACCCTTACTGTCCATGGAAAACTATGTATCTCCAAATTTGATGATTTGGGATGTTAATGTTTATGATAAAATGAAGGACTGAGTGTTGCTTGACTAAATTCTCCCACTTCTTGAGCTAAATAAACCATTTAAAAACAGCTGTTTTCCAAAAAAGCTGATATTTCCTCACCACAAACATAATGATCTTACATAATATGATGCACTGCTGGATAGTTTAATCTACAGCAGTGCATATAAAGTAGTTAAAAGGCATAACCTCAAACATCCACAGCAGTACAATGCAACATACACATTAAAATATGTATATGTATGTATATTTAAAAAACATCATATACAATAATAAAACACTGACAGGGACCATTTTACTGCACAATACTATTACTTCTAATGCTTTAAGTACACTTTGCAGATACTTACTTTTTACCTGTGTACAGTTTATCTTGTATCTTGGCTCTGCCTTCCTTATGCTCTTTCTTACTTCTCCATCTAAGTAACCCCAGACAGCACTGTTACTCCCACTCACAGTCTCACACAGTATGTGAATCAGGGATGGTAACATCTAGTCCTAAACTGAACTTCTTTTTTTACTTGTTTACAGTTTGACTTGTACATTGAAACTGTGTGTACGTAATGTTTGTGCTTGTTGTGTTTATGTTAGCTCTGTTGTCCTTGTTTATAGCTGTATGTTCCTGTTTATGTTTCCTGTTCTTGATTTGTGTGCACTTGTATGTGTACACACCTTTGGCGAATAAAGCTGATTTTGATTCTGATTTCTGTAAAAGCACAGCATGTAAAAAATGCCTGAATACCTATAAACTGCTGCCAATACAGAAAGACAGAGTGAAGATCATCTTTTTGCCCCTTATGGCATTTAATCAAATATGCACACAAAAAATATGCAATTGTGCGAAATTATGTAACTATGCACAGAAATCCAGGCCAAGTTAGGTTTAATATGTTGGTCTTAAAAGCCAGTGGTTAAAAAGTAAGTGTCTTCATTGGCAAAACTACACATTGGGTAATGATTTTATAACCTGTCACTCAACTTGTGCACATAAATCACCTAGTTTGAGGTTATCTGGAATAATCAGAGATTGTTTTCCCCTCTCAGAGCACATCTCCTTTCTCCCACATATACATTTGCACCTACAGTTGGATTTATTGAATCTATGCCTTGTTATACAACAGCAGCATCTTCACACTAAATCAGTCCCTTGGCTTGAGAGCCAAGCAGCACCCACACCCACGCTCCGAAAGTACAATTAAACACCAGTTGCACAGAGTACTGCGCAGTTATACAAGGGAACAGGCTGAACACAATATAATAAAGACTTTTTACATGAAATGAAATACAGCGTAACAGATTTGAAACAATTATACTTTAGTGGAGCTGATTAAATTTGTCAGATGGGGTTTTGATTTAATTCTATAATAATATTTTGGAGCTGACATTGCTTGTTTTGCCTTTAATTTGTCCCCTTTTCTCACCATTTTAACATTTGATTCCTTTGTCGCCGTTGTTGTTTGCCATATTAATCATGGTTAGGACTGGTTTACCCTCACAGACATATACCTGCAAAACTGGTGCTCTCAAAGTGTAACTTTCACATCTATTAGGCCAACAGTGATGAAAACATTGAACAAGGACCCAAATAATAATTTAGTTATGTGGAAAAAGGAACAACTTGGTATTCAGGTGACTTAGTGGTTAGGGGAACCCGCAGTGAAGACAAGAGTTGAGCCTTTGGGAGGAAGTATGCTGAGTGAGTGATAGGGCATCTTCACGGTGCTTACCCAGGCATTGCTGTTACCTCTCCCCCCGAAAAATGGTCCGTCCATTACAGCCCACTGATTATAGACTTGCTGCTCTCACTCATTTCCCCATGAAACACCTGGAGGGAATAATAAGAGATCATTAGGGACACCAAGCATCCTCTGAGCCCAGAGCAGTTTGCATTTAAATATGTATTTAGCTACACTGTCAAAAGTCAATGTTGTGTTTCCTATAGCACTCCTAGTATGATTGTCATCCACTGACTGCACCTGAACATTAGCAGGGCTTTGCTCACATTCGGCAAAAGAGCATTATTGAGGTTGATCCCTGATGTTGTGTGATAAAGTCTGGCCAGCCCATTCTAACAGTGCAGGAAAAAGTTGATATCAAGGCTCTGTGCTAGACAGTAAGGTTCATCACACCCAACTGGGAGAACTTATTATTTACTGGGCATTGTTTTGTTGAAACAGGAAGTGGCCCTCCTCCCCTGACCGTTGGCACAGAGTTGGAAGCTTGTTTTTGTCCACAACAGTGGTTGCCACTCAGGGGGTCGAGACCCTTACAAGGTTTGTTTTCAAGAATCTCTCTTTATATATAAATTTATATATAGAGAGAGAGATTTTATAGATAGAATATATAGATTTTGGTCCATACTGACATGATAACATCACACAGTTGCTGCAGATTTGTCAACTGCACATCCCAAAGGTGCTCTATTGGACTGAGATCTGGTGACTGTGGAGGCCATTGGAGTACAGTGAACTCATTGTCATGTTCAAGAAACCAGTTTGAGATGATTTGAGCTTTGTGACATGGTGCGTTATCCTGCTGGAAGTAGCCATCAGAAGATGGGTACACTGTGGTCATAAAGGGATGGACACGGATAGCAACAATACTCAGGTAGGCTGTGGTGTTTAAACCATGTTCAGTTGGTACTAAGGGGCCCAAAGTGTGCCAAGAAAATACCCCCCACACCATTACACCACCAGCCTGAATGTTGTTTACACTTAATTCTGACCCTACCATCTGAATGTGCCATTCATTTTTCCAGTATTCTTTTGCCCAATTTTGGTGAGCTGGTGTGAATTGTAGCCTCAGTTTCCTGTTCTCAGCTGACAGGAGTGGCAGTATATATATGATATATCTCCAGTCAGACGATAACTGCATGTGATCCTTTTGGCACCCAGACCTAGAAAAAAAAATTAACTATTTGTATGGTTTTGCTCGCAGAGAATCACCACAGGCGTTCTTCGACATAGTGCAACATGTGATTGGCCCGATACTGAAGCAGCTACAACCCATACAGCCTGTGGTGTGAAGCTGACTGCAGTGAATTTGACGAAGTTGGCAGTTTAGCTTGTCGAAATGCTACCAGAACATTCGAGAGTATAGCTACACGACATGCCACTCCGTTCAAACGATGGGTATCGAATGAAGAAGGGAGAAAAAGTACATGAAGTACCTCAAGGGTACTGGTAAAACCTTTAAAACAATACGCTGCCCTTATATACTGTAATTTCTCCATGCCTTTGTACAGTATAAGAGCAACTGTAACGTGCCCCAGTGTCCCTCGGGGGATCAATTAAATCTTCTGATTTTATCTGATCTGATCTGAAAAGAAGAGTCACAGTCTGCAGCCACACTGGCAGCTCTGTGAGGCTGTACTTAGGTTCAACAGTTCAACTAAATGCTCACGTCAGCATGTTAACGTTCTCTCAGTGCCAGTGCTAATATGCACAGATTTAAAACTGTGACCACATAATGGTGCTAGATTGAAAGTCAGGGGATCACTGAAGTACGTTACAGTCATCCTGAGAAGGACATGAAAGTCGGTATCAATTTTAATGACACCCTGTCAATAGTTGTGGAGATATTTAACGTAAAATAATGAATGCCAGCCTCATGGTGGCACAAGAGGAAAAAGTCAGGGGTTCACCAAACTCAGTGGGCCTCATCCTCTTAAAACCACGAATGTCTGTTGAGAATTTCATGGCCACATATCCATTAGTTGTTGAGATATTTTAGTGTGGGACCGACCGACATTGCTGACCTAGAGCCTAAACTACAGGAATACCTTATTCTGAGATGAAACAACCAATATACATACATGTTACAGCTTTGTTTGTAGCATTAAGATTTTCCTTCATGGCTAGCTAGATAGCTCAACAGATAGATCAGAAGCTGCTGCAAGGCAAACATTTGTATCCCCTGGTGAAACCCATGGCCAAGCACCTGATACACACACACTTTGATGAATAAAGGCGTGAGGAGAGTCCTGGGGCATTCAGGTGACACTTGTCTTTGCTGCTGCTACACACACACACACACACACCCACACACACACTGACAAAATGTCTTAAGGATGTCCTCAGGTGACAGCACTCATGCTTGCCCACACACACACTCATACAGGAACAGGAGAGTCTGTTCTGCTCCAACACTTTATCCCTCTAGTGGATCTAAAACAGCATCACAGCCGGGTTGCCCACGGCAGACAGAGGAGATGGAGGGAGAGAAATGAGACAATAAGAGAGTGGGAGGCAGGCAGGGGAGGGAGGAAACGAAAGCACGGGAGGGACATAGAGGAAGAAGAACAAGCGGAGGAACCGAAAGAGCCGAAGACAAAACAAGGGTGGGGAAGAAAGGGAAGTTATAGGAGGGGAGGCAGGGGAGAAGGGCTTGAAGAGAGAGCAGAGGAAAAAGTTGTCATTCATCAAAATTATTATTATTCTACTCAGTTTGGTCTTAACTTTTTAATTAATATTTACTGGTGATGGTGTTTTTTTGCATTTTTATCTGATCCAGACAATCTAATAGTTGCTCTGCTATAACTTATCCTATTTTAATAACAAGATATATTTCACTGATCAATAACTCAGAACAACATGGCTTGCTTTTTAAGCTTCAGATTTCCTCCCCTAGTTACAGCACTGATTATGATCTACACAAAAAGTAGCTTTAAAGATATAAATTAGTATATCTTTTTTGGCATTTTCACCGCTAATAGATAAGATTATTTGTAAGTTAATTATCAACCATGACTTACATTGATTTCATGAATAAGAATGTTTTTCTCGCATGCCTCCACGATAAATGTAGAATCCAAAAACTGAGAAAATGCTTGATGCATTAAAGTCATAGGGGTCCGTGTTTAAGAGCAAAACTGCATGACAACATCTAGTAACAAACTCTCACATAACTTGTGCAGTATAAATATTATTCATCCAGTTGTATGCTCATCACATATCGACGTTTGGTTGATTCCACGTCCACATACGATGTGCAATATATCGTGGGTGCTTTGGTTGTTGACGTTCTGGGATGTCATGTTATGTTCTGCCTGTTACATACATTGTCTGTTTTCAAAACACATGTTTGTTTTCACAAGTATTTTAGTGTTTACATAGAGTGTCAACACAGCGCTGCAAATTAGGCAACAAAAGCATGTGGTTGGGTTTAGGAAAAAAGAGCAGGGTTTGGCTTTATAATCTTATGGGACACGAACACCACTCTCCCGGGTGAAAGCTGTAGTTTGTTGGATACATCCACCACCCCTCCCAACCACCCTACTCGGACTTTCACCACCTTAACGTTCTTGTCCCGTTGTGTTTCCCCTGACGCTGCCGGCCATTGTTTAACTAAAACGGCAACTGGCTGCGTATCACGCTGACGTTAAAAGACGTTTTTTTTCTTTGGTGTCTGATGTCAGAAGTCGCTGCCCAAGCACTGGATTTTGACGACTTCAGAGTGAGACCTGGTTGGCTCAGTACTTCCCAAACAGAAAGCCCATTCCAAGGGGGAACTGAGCTAAAAGTCAAACTTATCTATGCTCTCTTCAAAGCCAGACTCCATTGACAAAAACAGTAATTTTACCTTGCTGAACACAGACTGCTGATCTACCGCTGCCTGGATCTGTTAGTTAGTTAGGGGGCGATCACACAGAAATGAGACGCTAGAGACGCGGACGCTTCAAAGACGCTTGAAATGCTGGAAGCGCTTATTCAATGCGCGCTAGCTACTGGTGTCTGACGCTGAAAAAGTTGAAAAAAAAAAGTAACTTCTCAGCATCTACGTGCGTCTAAAAACATGCATCTAAAAAGAAGCGTCTACAAAAACGTGTGTCTAAAAAGATGCCGGAAAAACGCCCGTCTAAAAAGACGCTTGACGGGCTGTATCATAGGAAAACAATGGTTTTACTGGTGTCGCGTTTCTGGCGTTTCATCTCGGCGTGATCGCTCCCTTAGTGTTATTGCGTGACTTTGGTGTTTTAAAGGTTTAGTTCAGGTTCAGCAAAGTTAAACAATTACACAAACAAACCACCAATTGGGTAGACCAGAAGACCAGCAGCTCCCGTGTTCAGCGTTGTCTGCTCTCAGTTCAGTTTTGAATACTAAGGTTTTCTTGGAAATGCTTGTGTTTGGGAAGTATTGAGTATAGGACTGGATAAATGAGACATGGGTAACTCATGATGAGTTGTGTTTAGTTTAGCTGTTGTGAGACCCTTTTACTTCAATTCATCAAGAATTTTTGCATTCTCCATTCACTGCAGGCCTGCAAAACGGATTTTTTTTTTTACAAGAATTCAATGTAAAAGGGGGTAAGTAATTGATACACAAGTGGCCATTTGGGGGTGAAGTATTCCTTTAATATCTCATTGTATGAGCTATATAATCAGAGGTTTATTAGACATTTGGTGCAAATGTGTTTTCTAACAAATTTGATAGAGTTTTCCCAAACTAAAAAGAGTCCAATCCCCAGTCAGTGGTTTCTGACTTTCATAATGTAACAAAACTATACCTTTACAGACACCACAGCCTGAAAAATCACCATCTACAGGATTCACCACTAGATGGAGCTACGTGTACACAACTTGCATAAAGGAGAAAATTGTCAAGAAAGGAGGACATAAAGAAAATTTAAAAAAAGAAGAGAACATGGAGTGAAGAGGAGTACAATGAGAAAAAAGAGAGTGCGGAAATGAAATGAAAAATAAAAAGAACAGTGGTGGAAATGTTTTTCTTCTGGTCCCTGGTGGTTTGAACAGAGTCTCCAAAGGCTTTCCATGCCTGAAACTCACCACCTGCGCCTCCCTCTCTCCCAGCCAAACACACACACACACACACACACACACACACACACACACACACACGGCACTGTATCGACTACCACAGAAAAAGTCATTACCTGCAGTTCATCATTCTGTGTAGCAAGTAGCAAGCAAGGCAAAGGAGAACAACTGCTCTTCAAGGATGAACTAATTTCTTTCTCTTTTTAAAAAAAGCAATCACTGCGAAGAGAACGTGGCAGCGGGGCATCTGGATCTTCATTGTCGAAACCCGAGTTGTTGGATAAAAGCTTTACGGAGTGATGACAAATGAAGCTGCAAAGTTTTTACTGATTCCAGATGTGTTTCAAATGTGTATAACGACAACAATATGAATCAGTTCATCATAAATCAAACTGTTCCTCTTCAGGAAATTACAATCGCTTCTGAAGAATAACGAAGTTGGGGAAACTGTTGCCTGACCTTATTTTTCTCAGTAACACTTATGACATGACAGTGACTTTCATCCTGCATATGGATGTGAATATTAACGGATGAAAATAGACTCTTGGTTGTGCACAGTGACACACAGAGTGACATAATGTCAATACAGGAAGAAAGCAGCAGGATGTATTTCTCTCGACCGTTTGGACTTACTTTACTGGGCTTCTTATGAAAAGTTTTTTATCTTTTTGAACCACCCTGTTGAATTTTGTATTTTAAGTATCAAAACTTTGCATTAATTTTTCATTAATGCTCTTTTTTTGTGCTGGAACTGTTGCTAATGTGGGCCTGTAAAGTCCACTGAGGTAAATTTCATTGACTCAAATGGGCAAGAAATTATCTGTTTGTAGCACTGCTGACAGCATTTACTAGGAATGTGTTTTACCTCTGTTAGTTGATACATCCTTTCATTAATAGTGAAATGTTTGTGAAATATATACCGAGAAAACGTTTTTATCATTCTGTTTTGATTTGAAAAAAAAAGTGACTTTGAAGTGAAAGTTGTGACAACATGATTCCCTGCAATTACTTATAATCCTCATCAGGTGAACCCATGAACTTTATAAAAGAGGTGGACCTCGATGTCACCCATTGGTTTGTTTACTTTAGTTCAGTCAGGACCAATTTAGTCAAAAAAAAACTTTATTTCCATTTGCAGTATCATATTTGGCGGTATGGCTCTGTTCTGAGGCTGCTCTGCCTCTCCTTGGGCCTACGCAGGAAGCCTCTCCCACGCGCCTAAGTAGAAAGCATAAGGTGGAGAGAGCACACCTCTCTGCCCTTCCATGCGCCTGCCTGGAAAGCCATAAGACAGAGAGAGCACACCTGTCCGCCCTTCCATGTGCAAATGAGGAAGGCCTGACGTAGAGAGACCAAACCTCCCTGCCTTAAGCTTTCCATGTAGGCGCATGGAGGGGCAGGGAGGTTTGGTCTCTCTACGTCAGGTGCAAAGATCCCTCAGGAACAGAACAGAGCAGCATCAATGACAAACAGAAATGTCATTGATAAGTCAGACACAACATGAAAAGGAGGAGCTGGGGTGAGTGATGTCACAGTGGCTATGTCTATCATTTTTATACAGTCTGTGCTTGAAACTAGCTATTGATACCATAAACTCTTTGGGGAAATGTTGACTGAGGCAGCAAATCAAGTGAGAATTTGGCATTTTTTTCATAGACTTGTACACAGTCTGACTTCTTTTTGCAACCAGTGGTGTCACCTCCTGCTGACCAAAGAATACAGGTTTAAGGCACTTCCACACTGGCTTCACTTTTCAGGCCCGCGGACAATCCCTTGGGTGAACCAAGAGATGACTCTGCTATAAGCCCCCAGGAGCAGCGCTGGGCTGTGTGATCATTTTTACCTCATAGTCAAAAGATGCAGATCGGATGACGCTGACTGGCCCAGAAAACGTCTAAAAGACAGAAACATCACTCTTAAAGGATAAAGTGTAAGCAGTTGGCCGGGTTTCGCTGACTCCAAAGATCACACAGAAAAGTAGTTGTGTTACAGAAATGTATAATTGATGAGAGAAAACATTGTTCCAAAAAAGATATACTTTATTTTATCCATGATAATGTCAACCACATCTTAGTGTGGACTGGGACATAATCTCATCTATCTTTACCTGTCTCTCTGCACATCTCTCTTTCACACACACATTTGTACTCCTATCCTTACCTAACTTTAACCTAATTTGCACCTTAACCCACCCAAACACCCAAAACGTCCTCACTCTCTAAAAAAATGTCCTCACTCTCAAGGTCTACAATTCAGATCGGTCCTCACAGAGGTATAAGCACACGAACACACAAACACACATATAGATGCACACAATACCCAATACCTGAAACGACTCGCGCGGGCCGAGCTGGGAGGCACAATTATGAGTAGCTGCCTTCTTGACCTTCTATCTGCCAACCGATCAAATTGAATGATGATTATCATATGAGCGATAAGCTCCTTAAAGCACTTTTATATAACTTTGTCTTTTTCCTTCTGACTGTTTGTCTTTTTCTTTTCTGTACACTGATATCTTTCTCTCTGTGCTCTGCTCTCTCTCTGTCTACATATATATATACGTATATATATATTTTTATATCTCTCTCTGTCTCACTTGCTCTTTCCTTCCTTCCGGTAAAACGGCTCCCAAACTTTTACTTGGAAATGTCATATCACAGTTGATCTTATCCATCACGGTCATGCAAGAACTGCATTTCAACACTAACTTTCTCAGCTGATTTGTGACAAAAAATCCCTGAACAGAGCAGGTGTTATGTGATGCAGTACATTGCTGAGTCATGCTGAAAATACATTATGCCTCCCACTGAGGACAGTGAGGTCACGCCCTTGTATTTTTGTAATGTGGGAGCTTTAGCCAACTGGATAATTAGATTCAGTGCATTTAAAGTTGTATTACTTACTAGATTTTAGTGAAATCAAACCAATATATAGAACATACTTGCATCCAGTTATTATATCTATATATAGTAGTTTTTATTGGTAGTCTGCCACTCCCACACTGGATTCAGATGTCTATCTAAGTATGAGGGATTCACAGGAAATAATGCATGCATGTAATCTGGTAATTAAATTAACTTTTTGTGCGTGTAGTCGGCCATAAAAGTGAAAGTAATGATTTCTTTTTTTAAAAATTTACCATTGCTTCTTGACTGTCATTGAACCCCCTTTCACCACGATTAGTCAGAAGTATTGATTATTGCTATTTATCAACAAATGATGATGGACGTTGTATACAAAACCAAAGCTGACACTCCGTGCACTTCTCCATGAATATATATATCTGTTTTCTGTGTATGTTTTCTTATGTATATGTCTGTTTTCTGTGAAGTCACAATTAACTTATTGTGACTTCAGGGGTGGCTTTGGTATTTTTTGGCCTTGACCCTGTTTTGTCATGTTTCTGTGTCTAGGTAACCGGTTGGAACAACAGCTTTTGAACATGGTTGAGTGAGACGGCTGCACCTGTCTTTGCGGGGCGGGCTGCGATGGAGCTACTCGGGGCATTTGTGCACCATCAGTTTGCATCCACTGGGGGTGCTTGTTGTTGCCACTGACATGCTGAACAACACTGTGGAAAGGATCTCTGCAGAAAGAGATCTTTTTGTTGGAGAGTGGGATTCTTTGTTTCATTTTGTTTTGGTTTCTGTACGACCTGTAACCAAGTGGACACTCTGCATTAGACTCAACTTCTCTTTCAGCATTTCCTGCTAGCATATGACATTTAATGATTATTAATATGATGATTATATATATTTATAATTTCCCATCAGATGTGCTGTGTCAATTTGATCTGACGTTTTTTTGTAGTAGTAGTAGTTTGAACTACTTTGTCCATGTAGCTTTAGTTAACCAGACTTGATTTCTCTGGGGTAGCTTTGCTTTAAATCAACATCCAGTGTGATGTAAGTGGTGTGTCCAACTAACGTGGCTTTTAATGTGAAGCAGCCATTGAAAACATGATGTATTTGTCATCACAATTGGCGCTCACTGTAGTCATTCATTAAAAATGTGTCAACATATCAAGACACTGGCATATGCTGTAAACGCAGCTGCTACGGGCATGTGCATCATATGCTGTGCACAGGGCACTAGTGCCGGAGGGGGCACCACAACAGCTCAATGTGACCATCATCAATTATAATCATACATATTGCATTAACTCTCTCAGTTAAGGCCGTCTCAGACACAATGTGGCTTGAACTGTGCTGCTGGTTCAGTGAATGCAGCGCAGCAGCAGTGCAAGCTCGCTTTTAGGTTATTATTAGAGTTATTAATGCCAGTCAGTCGCCTCTGCTGAGGGAATTTTTTCAAAACTTAAGCTTATTAAAACACACCTATGTTCAAAAATGGGTCAGGAATTTCTCAGTGGTCTTGCTGTCATCATTATCAATGCAGAACTCAAAAGCTGTCACATAATGACCTAACAACATTGCAGCCAGTTACTGCAGATGTGTGACTTTGTGGAGCCTCTAGCAGCTGCTGGATATTGCCTGTTCTGTGGTTCTTCTGTAGTGGAACATACATGTAGAGTTTATAAAATTTTGTGACTTTTCCTCTGTTATGTGTGAGCATTACAACACAAAAATTAAGCTTCGGGCACCCACATGGCGATCAGCGGCTCCTCTTGATGTCACGTGAACCACAGGTGTAACCAAATCAACCTTGTTTGTCATCTTTGCAACTTTGAAGCCAATAGAAAATATAAATAAAAAGCATTTAAAAAATCTTCCACTGTTGATTAAACCCTTCAAAATGTTTCAAGCTTTCTAGCTTTAATTACAGCACTTGTCAGGCGTGAACATGTTTTGCAAACATGATGAACATATTATAAAGCTTCACGAGTGAATCATAATTGTATTTATTTAGTTTTTTTTCCACAGTTGGTCAGAAGCATTTCTCACTGCTGAGGCCTCTTTATCAAAGCTCATAATGCTGCTCTCAACACTGAAATGCTGTTTGACCAGACGGTTAAATTCAGACACTAAATGCAATAAAACTCCACCAAAGCGGCGGCTTCTGCCATCTGTTGAGCGGAGTGTGACAAAGAAAGTTCCGCAGTAAGCATTTATCTTATTGTATCTATATATGTGGATGAAATATATACATATGCTAATTTGATGTTGGTACAATAGCATGGCAACTCGGGGTTTCCAATATATAATTAAATAAAAATGAAAGAGTCACAGTAGAAATACCATAGCAAAAACTTGAGGAAATATTCAGTTTTTATAGGCTGTAATAATGTGGATTGGTCTTTTTTTATGCTTTCGAAATAGTAAAAAAATAGAAGCAGAAACAAATAATAATTGTCTAAATTTTATTTTGTTATAATAAAACAAAAGTGGCACTGTATGTCTGAATATCTGGTTGTAAAAATGCTTTTCACTCCACCCTTTAGTTTGTATTTTAGATGTAAGAGAACACTTTAGTTTGACTCTGCTTTGGAGCTGTGTACATCTTAATCGTGCTTGATTACAAGTGAGAAGTGTAATATTGAATTCTGAAAACTGTTCCCACCGCATATAATTAGAAGCAACACCTGCGATCTCTGCATGAAGGAAACCCCTCCCTCTTCACATGCGCCATTTTTGTCCTCGACGACATGAAACACCAGACTGATAAAACCCTCACAAAAGAAGTGACATGCGTGCGTTCCTTGAGAGCATGATGAATACAATAAAAGGTATTCGTCATGTGGAATGATTTTTCATATTTTCTACGGCTTGTGAAGAAGCACCTCAGCATGAAAGATCATGTTTACACCACTTCATTAGCTTTCAATGAAGCAAAATGCAACAGTGGTTTGGGAGAGACAGCACACGACAGAGCAGTCTGTGAGAAAGATGTGACTTCTGGCAGGAGGATGAATTGTGTGTGTGTGTGCTACGAATTCATCACGTGTTACAGACTGAAGTCAGTTTCTACATGTACTGACACACATTTAGTCTCTAAATTATAATTATTCTAATTATTTATTCATTTCAAATTATTATAATTATTCTAAATCTAATTATAATAAGCTTAAATTATTTGTGTACCTCTGTTAATCATGAGGGACAAAAAAATGGTTACACACTCAACGGCCACTTTATTAGGTACACTTGTTCAACTGCTTGTTAACACAAATAGCTAATCAGCCAATCACGTGGCAGCAACTCAATGCATTGAGGCATGGAGACATGGTCAAGACGAGCTGCTGAAGTTCAAACCGAGCATCCGAATGGGGGAGAAAGGTGATTTAAGTGACTTTGAATGTGGCATGGTTGTTGGTGCCAGACAGGCTGGTCTGTTTCAGAAACTGCTGATCTACTGGGATTTCCACACACGACCATCTCTAGGGTTTACAGAGGATGGTCCCAAAAAGAGAAAATATCCAGTGAGCAGCAGTTCTCTGGGTGAAAATGCCTTGTTGATGCCAGAGGTCAGAGGAGAATGGCCAGACTGGTTCAAGATGATAGAAAGACAACAGTAACTCAAATAACCACTGGTTACAACCAAGGTCTGCAGAAGACCATCTCTGAACCAACAACACGTCCAACCTTGGAGCAGATGGGCTACTGTGAGTGTAGTTATGAGGACTCACCCATGTGGGGACAAAAAACACGACTTTAGGTTCTAGTTAGAGGTTGCCATTAAAGGTATACTATGCAGAATGTTGGTTACTCTTTGTAAACATGCCTGCCAGCGAAAGTGGAAGTAAAAGTCAACCCCAGATTCACTTTTGTTGGGCGTTTTGCATCACTACATTTGTGTTTTTTGGTGCTGTGTCTTTTAGATGCCTGCTGCGTACAGTCTGACACCTGGTTGCTACCTTTTTATAAAGCCTCAACCTAACCTTAGTGCTGTGGGTGTACACGCCAAGAAACGTCCCGAACTGTCGGCTCACAGCAAGAGGGTTACAGGTTCGAATCCAGGGTGGGGGAGCCCTTCACTGTGGAGTTTGCATGTTCTCCCTGTGTCAGCGTGGGTTTTTTCCAGGTACTCCGGCTTCCTCCTACAGTCCAAAGACATGCAGATTAATTGGTGACTCTAAATTGGCCGAAGGTGTGAATGTGAGTGTGAATGGTTGTCTGTCTCTATGTGTCAGCCCTGTGATAGTCTGGTGACCTGTCCAGGGTGTAACCTGCCTCTCACCTCTTGTCAGCTGGGATAGGCTCCAGCCTCCCGTGACTCTCAAGAGGATAAGCGGTTACAGAAAAATGAAAGGCAGAGTCAAGACCGAGAGACACACAGCAAAGGGCCGCGAGGCACTCGCCGGCACTATCCACTACGCTACGTTAACTCAGTGTCCTCCTATGTGTCAAAAACAAGTTTGTGTACACTGATGTTGCTGGCCCTCTTTACGGTTGTGTCCGAAATCATTCACAAATTCACTACTCCCTACTCACTTTATGGGGAGATCTATAGAGGACTATATAGTGAGCTCATCTGGAACATGCATCTGTGGAATCTTCTGCAGAAGGACTTAAAGTTGCACTCTTTGGTTCCTCTCAGCCATTTCAAAGCACTGTCAGTAGGCCCGTTTCCACCGCAGGAACTTCGGGGTAATTTTACGGGGCCAGGGCCGTTGGTGCATGTCTCCACCGCAGGAACCACCCCCAAAGGACAGAGTACTGGAACTTTTACAGGGGCTAAACAAGTCCCTGCCTCGGAGTAGGTACTCAGAGGGGCTAAACAAGTCCCTGCCTCGGAGTAGGTACTCAGAACGGCCCTGAAAAACTCCTGGCTGGGGTTTGGGGTTTACTTGGTGCTGATTGGATATACTCAAGGCGGGATGTGACGTCAACAGAAAGCGACAAAATAGCCGGCATTTTTAAAACTCAGCGGACGAGGGTTAGCTCGTTAGCTTCCACCGCCATGAAAACGAAGAAACACGCCAAAAACCCAGCAACCACCTCTGCTCCTTCCATGTTGATTATCGTCTTTCTTATGTCTGCTTTCTTCTTCTTACTTCTGCTTCGTACTTGTGCTTCTTTTTATTTGTTGTTGTTCTTCTTTGTTTGTTTCTTTGCCGCGTCACCCCGGTTAAAATGGTCGCGCAACTATTACGTCACATCCAGAGCCCCGTAACTTTACAGGAACCTTCCTCCTGCATTGGATGTTGATGTTCTGGGACGCCGTGTCAAGTTATGCCTGTTACATGCATTGTCTTCTCTAAAATACACTTCGGTTTTCACAGGAAATTTACCGTTTACATACAGTCTCTTTCAAAATAAACGCACGACATCAGTAAAACAACGCAAATTTACTCCCCCCCCCCTTCAACAAAAAACGTATGAGGTCAGGTTTAGGGAAAAAAAGAACAGGGTGTGGCTTAATGATCTTATGGGACATGAACACCACTCTCCTGGTTGAAGGTTGGTGTTTGTTCGTGACATATGTAGGAATTTGGGTGCAATACTTTTCTTAGGGAAATGTACAAACAGTTTATGAGAACGGCTTGCTTTGGTCTATTCACTCCAACGGGAGAAGTAAATGTTAGCACAGACAGTGACCAGTTCTTTCATCTCATAGGCTTTGTCTTAATAAAATTTTGGACACTAAAATGTTATCTTTCAGACAGACAAATAAGGAGAAAATTAACTTTGCTTGAGACCTGTCTCTGTCTCTGCAGCACACTTTGGCAAGATCTGGCAACAGCTGATATGATCTTGTACTGGGTTGATATCAGATATTAAGGTGGCAGATAAAACAAGTGGCAAAATAAGGATCAAACATTAAATTGGTTTTGTATTGTTAAATTAAATCTGCTTTCATCCACACAATGCTCACAACATGCAGGGGAGAGGCGACCACAGGAAGACTTAAGACAGGAAGTGTGTACCATTCATACCATTGCGTGAGTGTCTTTGTATAGACTCATGTGTGCATCAGTTGTCTTCATGTGAGTCTGCAGCTGTCCACATCCGCCCTGGAGTATGACCAAGGCTTAGGTTCTGATCTGAATGTGTGTGTGTGTGTTTGTTCAGGGGGGTTAATGTGATCCTGGTGGTTGCTTAGCTTTTACCGTAATACTACGCAGTGTGTGATGCATCTGTCAGCGCCCGGGCACGTCTCCCAGGCTGTGTGTTCACAGAGACTGCTTGAAGAAGAGGAGGACCAATGGCAGGTCCATTTCTAAGTCATATCATCAAATATTTCCCTTAGGGGCTCATATGAAAGATAAGACACAGTTAACCTTTCACAGCGATGTTACTTTGCAGACTGCAGCTCGTGTCTTCTGTTGTGTCATTTTGCTTATCTTTTACTTTATGTCTGAAAGAATACAAGCATATCCATTACTTTGACATCTCTCTGAGTACTAGTAACAATCATAATCATATTTTGACATTGTATGTACTAAATGAATAATCAATTAATCAAAAATAACAATTGGAAAGTTAGTGAATAACCAAAATAAATGTCATTTGCAGTCTTAAAGATGTCCCTGGTTTAATTTAAAGGGAGAGTGTTTGCCAGTTTGTTTGATTTGATGAACATCACCAACAACACACCAAAGAGCATAAAACGTGTAATAGATACAGACACATTTGTTGGGTGTCCATCCAAATGTAGCACTGTTTTTTTTAGAAATTAGCAAAAGAGATGAGCAGTAGGTGGCGCTAATTCTTGAGGCATTGTACCACTGCAGAAGAAGACATAACAAAACGACAAAATGAATAGAGCACCAGTCAAACCTCAAACTGAAGGAACAACTGATGGATAATAATAGAGAGCACCAAGCTATGCACTATGAAACAGTTCTGGAAACAGCCATGTGTTCATCCATCCAGAGATAACAGAAAGCTTGCTGTGACCTTTGCCACATGTATGGTGACTGTAACTGGACATATTCCATTCGTTCACCAAGATCAGATCGGAAGAGCGGCGGTTTGATCCTTGACTGCTTCAGCCTGCATGGTGAAGTATCCTGGGCCCAGATACTGAACTGCGAATTGCTTCTGATGGCTGTTCCATTGGTGTTTGAGTGTGTGTGAATAGTTACTAGCCCTACACTAGATAGGAATTGTGCAAATTTGCAGGAAAGCCAAATCAGTCTTTTTTCAGCATTGGCAGTATAAATACAAAATCGGGGAGTGCAGCAAAATGCCGCCTACCTACTTTTGTTTATACAGAATGTGCCTTTTTCGGGGCAATGGGGGGCGTGAGCAAGTAACAAAACGTGTAGCTCAGCGTGTGACGTAAACAGTGACGTGGGAGGGAAGCCGCGGCTGGTCAGTCCTTCGGCGATTCTCTCGTAAGTCGGCCCGTTCTTCACCGTCCCCGTCATCTGACGGTTAATGGCCTCTTTGTTTGCGAGGGCAAGGAGGGCGCGCAATTCCTTGTCTCCCCAGTTGCTCATCTTTACAGTGTCTGTCAGGTTTGCGCTTCCCTCTTGCTACTAGCTGCTCATTCCTGCTATCAGCTGTTTCCTGTTAGTCCACCACCAGTGGGTCGCACGTGTGGCGTCATCAACAGCTCCTCCCACAAGTCTTCAATCGCACGTGTGGCGTCATCAACAGCTCCTCCCACAAGTCTTCAACAGCCCCTCCGGTTGCGGAAGGTGCACCTCGGTCTGTTTAAACTAAAAGGGTTCCGCCAATATGACTACCCTACGAGGTGGAAAATTGGGCACCTTGGATCAACTCGCCAATCCGGCTCTGTGTGTCTAAACACTCGCAGCTTGCCGGCAAAACGGCCCAACATTCACGGAAATTCTGGCAGTGTAAAAGGGGGTACTGAGTAGCAGGTGGCTCCTTGTGTGGTAGCCACCAGTGTGTGTCAATGAGTGAATGTGACCCTGTAGTGTACAATCTCTCTGAGCTGTCAGAAGACGAGAAAGGCACTATACAAATCCATTTATCATTTACCATAATTATCGTATCTGTATGATATACAATAATGGCTATATTCCCATAATGTGTAATTTGATCATTTTGACACTTAGTACAAAGCAACCTGCCGTCCAGTGCTGTGGCAAATTAAAAGCTCACATTTACAGCAAAGAGGAAAGACCGAACAAATTGTACTGTACAGTAGCTTAGACATCTGGAGAAACTTTCAAACATCACACTGTCTAAATAACTGAAACATGCAAGTTTTTATTTGCACAAAATGCCTCATTTGATAAGATATTTTGTATTAGTAAATTTAAAAAATGTTTTTAATTTGTATTTGTGACTGCAAATCTTCAAAGTGGGACTTTATGGCGCGTCTGTGAACGCAGCACGTGTTATGCCGGATTGTTCTCTTGGTTAGAGCTCATGTCAATAATTTCCTCAAAATATGATCATTTTTAGCCTCTGGAATGATTATTTATTTTTATTTTTTAATCTGGGAATGCTGGTCGTGACTGTACGTCATCATTTATTTGCAGAATCTGTTTCTACTGTATGTAGTCGCATTTAACCTTTATCGATAAAGCAACTTTTCCACCTCCTCCAAATGTCGAAACTCTTTTGCAATATTTCTAGATCCGCCAAAGTTTTTTCATGTGCAAATTGAAAAGGTGCATAAAAACAGGTGGATGAAAACACACTGTAAGATTTCCATTTCTAATATTATATAATGGTTGTGGCCAACTGATGGCCAACAGCCTGTAGAACCTTTGAGGGACACTTAATGTACAGTAGTTTAAGCGGTAATTGCCACACTGGCCACTGGAGATCATTTCAGTTCAGCTAAAACATTGCTTTGACATTTACAGCAGAACCTACAGAGCAACAGTGAACAGACACACAGAGGACTGATTATACTAAGTGAAACAGTGGAAGGAAAACCCACAGAGTCACATCCATAAACATTAAAGTCATCACAGGCAGAAACAACCACAGAGAAATGAAAGCCAAAAGTGTGGGCAGAGGTGAGGGAGAGGAAGTATGAATGAAACGGAGAAGAGGCTGTGATGGTTGAAGCTTATCACTCAGACTGACTCAAGCAACTAAAAGGTCTAAAAAAGGAACATCATCTCTCTGTGTAATGTGACCAAGTGGTCTTGTCCATCTTTTATTCATAGAAACGAGAGAAGAAAAACAGAGGGACACACTGGCTGGTTATTCTCGTCCATACGCCTGTCATTTACATGTTCACACCTAACCACCCACCCCCACTAAGTCTGTGTCTCATTTGTCCTCTCTGCTCGCACATTATTGCACTTGTGAGCGTCCATGCGACAGTGTATGTGTGTGTGTGAGACTGTGTGCCCATGTGTGTGTATGTCTGGCTTGCACAGCTAATTCCCTCTGCCAGAAAATGTCCTGCAGCAAGAATTTGGAGTTGAGAAAGTGTCCGCTGCTCTGTCGATACGTGACACGGTGCCAAAACGGGCACGCAGCCACTTTCGATTAGCATAGTCCAACACTGCCCATTCACAGCTACAGCACTGCCAGAAACTGCTCGAGAGTGCTGAGAGAAACTCCATATTGCCAAAAACAAGTTTGAGATGCTGCAAACAAAAACCCATCACCGCCAAAAATTTGTCCAGAATCCTGCACACAATAAAGACAATAATACGGAGATCATAATTGGAAATTATGTCGCCCATGGCAGTCTTGCAAAACTCCATAAGTGTTTGTTTGTTGTTTGTTTAGTGTTTGCCAACAATTAGTGAGCATTAGTGAGAATTATAACCACAGTCTCTTGGATAAAGTCGAAATTCAATTGTCAATAAATCTTTTCAAAACAATTCAAGGAACACACTAGTCATTTTGAATGTTAACAACCGGATGTCCAAGCGTTTTACTGTTGTAACTGCATGGTATAGACTCTACTGCAGGTTTAAGCAGGGAGCATTTTCACAATTTGTTGATAAAATCAGCATTTGAAAGTTTAAATTTGTCTGCTGAAAGTCAGTAAGAAACTATGTTGTCATAAGATATAATCCAGAAGCAAAACAGAAAGGAAACACAGACAACATGAGAAAGATAATGTGAATTTGGTGTTTGTTTTTTTTTCCATTATTTTGAAACAGATCTGAGATGTGAGTCATTAGCATGGGACACTTCCCAAAATTTATACAATGCTACAGTATATTATTATATAGCTTTGAGCAAGCCTGAATCAGATGGAGCAGTGAATGCCTCTTTTGTGATGGACCGCCATTCTCAGTCCAGTCTCTTCAGCTTCACTGTGAACTGAAATGAATGGCAACCAATGGAAACCAAGAGAGAGAAACACTGCATTCATTTGGCAGATGCAGACTTCTGAGTGCATTCAAACTCGAAAGGAACAAGAGCAAGATGTTATCAAAAACCAGAAATCCCACCCTCCCAAACAAACAGCTACAAGTGTGTTGAGAGAGCTACAATGCAACTCATTTTTTACTCAGTTAGTGCTAGCAGGGAGTTGAGGTGCTGTCTGGAAAGGTGGGTTTTTAGCCAACACATTCTCATTCCGACCTCGTCACATATCAACGTTGGCCATGGACTTTCAACATCCAGATACAACGTGCAAGGTACCGTAGGTGAGGTTCTGGGACGCTGTGTCAAGTTCTGCCTGTTACATGCATTGTCTGGTTTCAAAATACATTTCTGTTTTCACAGGAAATTTACCATTTACATACAGTCTCTTTGAAAATAACACCATGCATTGACGTTTTTTTCCTTCAACAACTAACATGTGGTTGGGTTTAGGACGAAAGAATAGGGTTTGGCTTAATAATCTTACCAGACATGAACACCACTCTCCTGGGTGAAAGTCAGTGTTTGTTGAACCCATCCTACACCCTTCCCGCTGGCCCTAGTTGGACTTTCCCCGCCTTAACTTTCGTTTTTGTCTTGCGTTTCACCCTGATGCTGCCGGGTGCTGTTGAACTACAATGCTGACTGGCTGCGTATCTTGCTGACGTTAAAGGACAGCACAAGTCACTGCCAAAGCGCTGGGTTTGGAAGACTTCGAAGTGAGACTGGGTTGCTCGGGATCGGCAGTGTCCACCTCTGTGGGAGGAAGTCTTCATGGGTCCAAAATGACAGACCGACACCCTGATGGGAATTTTGTTCGGAGGTCTGATTGGGTCCTAAAATACAACCTGGTCTGCGTCCGAGAGTACCTTGGATCTATGTTATTAACCTGACAAACCCGGTCATTAAAATCGCAACCCAAAATGCTGTTCTACTGCTAACTTTATCATACAGGATACAACATACTGTTCTTCCACTTCATAATGTAGATAATGTTTAATAATGTGTCAGAAGTCTTTTGTTTTATTTTTACTTCTTTTGTTGTTTTAAGCTGTTTCCTCTACTTGCCATCCATTTCTGCTCCACTACACCTCCAACCACTGGGGCTACGGCTACGTTCACATTGGCTACAGGGCTTAATGTTCAATTTAAATTATTTCCACAAAGTCTACCTCTCTGCCTAGTCGGAAGGCCTGATGATGTCACTCAGCATCATAAAAAGACATGAGCTTCTGTTTGGGAGAGTATGTAGTGCATCTAAAAAAAAAAAAAAAGACCAATACTTCTGTTGGCGCCTCACGACAATGCTGTCACGGCACGTGGGCAAGCTGGCCCCGTCAGACGGTGCCTGGCAGTTGCGCTCTTTTGGCTGGCGGCTGTGGCGGTCTACCACAGTCAGTGGCTTTCTGTAGATTTCTACATACTGCTCTGACACTGCATGGTGAGTGATCTGCACCTGTGAATTGAAGCATGATGCGACAAAACCATGGATGTAAGGGGGAAAAAAAACACATGAATTCCAGTATGACTGTTCTCCCAGCAGTCACATGGCCAGTGATTGTAAATGTATCGGAAAAAAGGGCCCAGATCTGATTTCCGTGTCCACACTCCTCCAGAAAAAATCAGGTCTTTGTCACATGAGAGAAAAAAAATCACACATTTGCTTATAACGTAAACGTAGCCTAAGACAGCCTCATCATCATTTAGTTTACACACACAGCCAAACCCATACGGGTACGCTACCTGGCCTAGAGTCCAGATAGACCCATGAAGACCTATAACTGCAGTAGTCTAGGTAGATAACAAGTGCCTAGATGAGCGCCATGAGCCACCTCCCTACAAGGGAAGAGGCAGATCCTCCTTTTGTTGTACAGGAGCACAGAAGAGAGCCTCTGCTGTCATGTTTGGTGAGAATGACAGTTCATCCTCTGGGGTCACACACAGGTTCCTTGCTGTCCAAGCTAGTAGCATCACAGTATTGTCAGTGGTGATAGATAGGTCTCATCCTTTTCCCTGAAGCAACACAAGCTCAGCCTTGTCCAGGTTGAGCTTTAGGTGGTGCCTTGACGTTCGCTCAGAGATATCTGACAGGTAAGCAGTGATGCGTGTCTCCATCGAGTGTCAGGAGGAGGCAGAGTTGGGGTGGGGTGGGGGGATAACAAGAATAACGGGGTTGTTGTCAGCATAGCAGTGGTAGGAGAGGCCATGCCACTGTACGACAGCAGCAAAGGTCCTTGTGTAGGGGGAGAAAATGTATATGTATGTTGTGTTAAATTGTTCCACAGTGAGGAAAAACAAGTGATGTGTAGTCGATAGAAACATGCACAATCAGAAGGTCCTTGAAGACCTGTTGAGCGTCAGACCACCTGTATGCCCCTTTCCACTGTCGGCCTGTTTCGTCTGATTTGCTCTGTGCTTTTGATCCTCTTCTGCTCTCTCCATGTCTTGCTGTATCAGCTAATAAAAGATCAAGTCATTTTTCCTCTCCCTTTACTTTCACTTATCACCTTTCCATCCTCTGACTTTCCCTCCCTCGCTCTCAGCTCTGGTTCTGTCAGTGTTTTGGCGCCTCCCTCCCCGTCTCTGCTTCCTTTCCCCCTGTTCCTTTCCATCGTACTGCCAGTATTTAGGGGCCCGGTTAACAAGCCATTTAAGCTCCATCTTCTCTGCTCCCTAATCACACATGCAATATTCACACATGGCTGTCACTCATGCAGACACATTAGGGCTGTCATTCCGTCTCTGCTCTGCTATCTTCCCACTTCTTTTTCTTCACTCCCTCCCTCATCTCCTCTACTTCGCCGCTCTCCTTCCTCCTCTCCTGCCCACTCTCATCTTTCTGTCTCCCGCTTCCATTTTCTCCCACTTCCTCTCTGCCCTCCCTCCCTCTCACCCATTCAATCTCCTCCTCTGTTCCCATCTGCGCGCACAGAAAGAGCGAGACATCTTCACTCTTTTCATGTGATCGACTGAGAGGGGCCGCGTTGAAAACTGTTTATCTTTTCAAAGAGATGCTATGTACAGGATCTGCTTATTAATACTAATTTGCTGTGATTCTCTGCCATGATGATACATTCTAAAAACAAATATGCCTCTCACATTCAAGTGTAAACCCTGAGGACCTGCTTGGCGTTTTAATTTGGGTGAATATGGAAGACTGTACGCTTGATTGCCTGCAAAATCTATTGTTGATGTATCCGCCAACAGCATCTTGAGGGTGGAAATAGTGAAATGTGGCCTTAAAAACAAGTCACAGTTAGCCAACATTGGCATATTGAAATAAATACTTAAATGGGTTATTATTTGCAAAGGTGTTGAGTGATATAAAGTGGAATATTAGCTCAAAACATCCATCTATCTGGTTTTCTGCTTGATTATTTTAACCTGGTTTGAATTCAGCCCAACAATGTTGGATGGGGTTGAGGTCAGGACACTGTGCAGACCAGTCAACTTCATCCACACTAAACTGAGAAAACCTTCCTTTATGGACCTGACTTCGGGGTACTGCCATGCTGAAACAGTAAAGGGTGTTCTTAAAACAGTTACGCCAAAGTTGGAAGCACAGCTTTATCTTAAATATCACCATATGCTGTAGTATTATAATTTTCCTTCTTTGCAACTACGGGACCTAAATCAATACCGCCTCCACCAAACTTTGCTCTTGGCACTTTGCATTCAGGCATCCGTCACACCCAGATTCATCTATCAGACTGCCACGTAGTAAAGTGTGATTCATCAACTTGAGACGTTTCCACTTCTCCAGTGTCTAATGGTATACAATGTATTTACACAACAAGTCCTCCAAACCATATGACTACACAAGATGTTTGTTCCTACCCTAATATGACCCACAGTTTCATTTCCTACAACAATTTTCCACTGGTGTCAAACCTAAACAACAGAATAGGCTGTACATGACCATTAATGGTCACTGTTCTAAAGATGTGGTTGATGTTGTGAAACTAACACAGATGCAACACAACTACTTGGTTAGGCTTAGAAAAAAGATCATGGTTTGGATTAAATAAGTATGTTTGTTACAACATAACCTAATTTGACATTCAAAATCATTCAAAAAATCATATTTGTACCATCAACTCCTGTCTCTTAACTGTTTGCAAACCTTTCTTATTTTATACAAGTTATACTCTGGCAGAGGAGGTTAGATAAAAGTGGTTAAAGTGAAGTTTAAAGGCCCATTTATGCTCCCTTTACGTACGAAAATGTATACGTCCGTTTCAAACGATGTTACCGTCACTGCCCACATACTTCCATGCGCCCTTTACGTTGGCATGGATGTTAACCAATATATCCACCAGGAGGCAGCCCAGCGTCAAAAGTTTATGACAACAACAAACTCAAAAACAAACATGGCGACTGTGGAGGAGATATTGATAATGTACCTCTTGCATAAAAGACAAAAACAGAGGCAGCGTTGTAGGAGGCGGTGGTCGGTGAGGCCGTTAAATACATCGCGACTGGAGGACGGAGAATTCTTTTCTCTAGTACTGCCGATGAGAGAAATTGAATTGTTATTTCTTCTTCGTGTCTCACTAGAGCTACGTATCAGGTAGTGACAGCAACACTGCCCCCACGGTTACCGGTGGTACTGCTCCGTTTGGCCCGTATCCATAAGCTTTATGGAAACGTGCAGAAATATGGATGAAATGAACGCGGAGCACGGACAGAAGGCTCCGTCCATATCCGGATGCGGAGCACGGACAGAAGGCTCCGTCCATATCCGGATCCGTATTTAACGTTGAGCATAAATGGGCCTTTACACAGCTAATAAGTGATAGTTTCCTTGATAGAACGGAGGCATCATTCAGCAACACCATTGCTTATTCGTCGATGACAAGTTATAAATGCTACTGAGAAAGCAGATTACTGTGCAGCTCTGTCCGCCTTGAAGGACAACCCGTTCTCATCCTCAGTTCATCAAATACTGACCAAGTGGCAACCTCTGCGGCTGAAAATGAAAGCCAGTGTTGAAGTGCCAAAAACTGCAGTTCCTTGAATGGCCATTTGAGGCTGGCTTCAGAAGTGAGTCAATCCCCATAAACCCCCATGTTAAAATGCCCAACTCTACAGCAGAAATAAACATGTTTACAGCCTGGTACAAAAAAATATGTTTAATTCATTCATATAATTTAATTCATGACAGCTGTATGGAGTGAATTTTTATAAAGCTCAATCATTTACACATTATCAAGGGTTAAAGTTACACATAATTAAGAGCATAGCCACTTTGAATGACAGACTGTCTGCGGATAGTGTCCTCTGGTTCTCAGTCAGTCAGGCACCACTTGTTCCTCCACAGCGCCAGCCTCTCATCTCAGAATGGTCACTTCTGGCTGCAAAAAACCAACATGGTGACATATGGCTTCAGAATGGAAGTTAACCAACCATTGGGCAACGTCGCGGTAGGTACGTCCATTATTTTAAGCAGTCTATGACACAGACAGTTTGTCACGCCCCTTAGCATGTGATATCTATGCCAATAGCACTCTTTGACGTCTTAATGAGATGCACCAGGCTTTCAACTCACTCCAGTGCAAACCCATCTGTGGCAATACTTGACACTGAGAGCAACTGACATAAAGAGCAAGACAGTTTGTGTAAAAGAGCGGTGGATGGGTCCGACAAAACAGGACTTTTACCAAGGAGACCGCAGTTCATGTCCGGTGTGAAACCTCAAGTAAATGTCGTTTTAACTTAACATTATGAAGCTTGTGTACAGTTCTCATGATGTCAGTTTGCACTCCAGTGCACTGACATCATGACATAGTTACATCATTATATGTCATTGTAATGTAACAAATGTACCTATTTTAACCCACAACATGATCTTTTTTTCTAAATCTAACCAATGCGGTCTCACTCCGAAGTCCAACACTTGGGCAGTGACTTGCGGTGTCAGACACTGACGATGACACTTGGCTAGTTGCTGTTATAGTTTAACGACACTTGGTGGCATTGGGGGAAACCGATAGTTGGGTTGGTGGATGGGTCCAGCTAACACTGACTTTCACCTGGGAGAGCTGTGTTTGTGTCCCTAAAGATTATAAAGCCAAACCCTGTTCTTTTTCCTAAACCTGACCACGTATTTTTGTTGCCGAAACCCAACCACGTCAACAACCAATGCACCCAGGATACCTTGCACATCTAACTGGACATGGTTGCAATCTGCCATCACCACTGGATGCCGCTTTATCCCCCTAAATCTTACACACTGCTCCTTTAAGCTGCATAACTGAACACTGGCAGCTGTATTGCAGTTATTTTCTGTGTGCAAATACATTGGGCTGCTGCTCACTGGATCCAGACTCACTTTAATTGGTTAAAATTTCTCATTAATAGCAATATGCAGACAACTGTGCGAGCTAATAAGTCTCCCTCGCTCACTCTCTGTTTCTCCATCCCTTGTTCGCTCTGCAGTTCTCTCTCCGTTAACGCCACATTGCTAATCAGCATGAGTGTGGATGGGTATCCAAATGCAATCACAGACAATTATACTCCACGCTGTGCCTGTGTGCATTTTTGTGTGTTTGTGTGTGCGTGCGTGTGACTGCATATGCGAGTACGTGTGTGGATTTTAGCCCATTAGGAAGTGACGCACTGATTAGCCGTCAACTCTCATGCTGCCCGACTGCCAGTCACACAGACAGCAAACAAAAAGCAACATCGCCTGACACACACACACACTCACAGAAACACACACAGTTTGCTTTCCACCCATTATGCACTCAGGATACTTGTCACAGTCATGGTCACAACAGCAGGATAAACTGCAGCTAATTCAGTTGAATAAAATAACTGAAAGAGTGGGGAAACAACACCCCTCATCAGCAGAATACAATATTTTTCAGTCTCAGAGTCACTCTCTAAGCTTCCTCCAGCTTGCTTTGCCTTCCTTGTTTTTATATATTACACCCTTATAGCCTTTATTGTGCAAGTTCAGCTGCAGTCATCCATTCCAGCTGCACTGTGTCTCATTCTACCGTGCAGTCTGGTCCATATTCTCACATGCTGACCCATTTGTGTGACATGCTCGCCCACCATCTGCCCCACTCTTTTTATTGTTATTTATATGTTATTACGTTGATTCTGCTACATCAGGATACTGCGCAAGGTTATGGTGGAGGAGCTGCTGTAGTCGGTGAGATGCTTTCTGCTCTCAAAATGGCAACAAGTAAGATTTGTGTTGCCTCACAGCACAAAATGACCACACTGAAATACCGTGTACGAGTGGGAGTTTGTTGCTGATCAGCACCAATGACTCAACACCAAGTGCTCGCTGAGATTCTTTCGGATTTCATAACTCACTTCCCAGCCTGTACTCTGTTTTGGAACGAAAACTCCCCACCCACTGGCATTTCAAGAGCACCCCCTCATGCCACAACACACACACAAGACTGACACACACACAGCTGATGCTACAACACAATCTAACCTCTGGAGGTTAACATGACATTTTTTCAGCCCCAGTGAGCAAATTCTTAACAGTTTTTTTTGTCTCGTTTTTCCCTCAGTTTTACATTGTGTTATATCACTGCTTCATTTCTAATCTATTACAAGTGAACTACAGTAAATTATGGGCACTTTATCAGGTACACCTGTACGATCTAATGCAATCCAATACCACTGTTCTGCCACAGAGTCTACTTTATGATTCCCATAATGCAGTGGAGGTGTTGTACTGGAATGCATTATACTGAGAGGTGCTTCTAATCTTTTGTCCTTCTCATTTTCATAAGGGGAGCAGAATATTTGAAATGCCTCTCAGTATAATACATTAACTACGACCTCAGTAATAAACAATAATTCATTTTCCAAATTTGTGAATTTATAAATTTTGTAAAGGTAGAATTAATGTCAGAGCCGTTGCTTTGAATTGCAATAGATCACTAGGCACATCTGTATCGTAAGTGGCCATTGAGTATATGTGGTTCAATAGCTGTATCATCACTCATGTGATGATAATTAATTGTGTTGAATATACATAATTACAGCTTCCTTGAAACTATTCTAAACAGTTCTTTTTAAATGCTACCACCTGAGGGCACCAACATCTAATTTAACATTTTGGGAAGTGTGCTTATTTGCTTTCATGCTGGGAGTTGTATCATAAGGTTGATACCACTTTCATGTCTGTGCATTACATGTGAAACTACAGCCAGCAGCCAGTTAGCTTAGCTTAGTTTAGTTTAGCACAAAGACTGAAAACAAGGGGAAACAGCTAACCTGGCTCTGCCCGAAAGAGACTAAATCTGTCTATCAACACCTCTAAAGCTCACTAATCAACTAATTACTTCTCATTTGTTTAAATCGTGCAAAAAGTGAAGTGTAAAAATAACGTGGTGGATTTACTGTGTGCAGGATTATATATTTTATCTACGCAAATGTGAGTTACATGAAGTTTATAAACTTTCTGTGATCACAAAAGAAAGAAAATCTTTGCACTACAACACTAATTGTCCTCTGATATTAAATGCATTGAGAACACACACATTAACATCAGTGTTTGGCAGTAACGCGTTACAGTAACCACATTACTTTCCCCAGTAACGAGTAGTATGACAAATTACTATTATACAACAAGTAGTTTCGACCAAGTAATCTGATGGGTCAACATTTAGAATACGCTCAAATCAGCATAGCAGCACACCTGGCTCACTAAAAATATTACCCCGCCATTTCCATGGCAACATTGTAACTGCCAAAACAAACACCAGAAGGCTACAAAACGGCTACAAAATGGATGGTTTTGTTATTGATTTTGATCTATACAGCGGACTTAGTTTAATGAATGATTGGAAGAAGATGAGGCTGCTGCTACTGTTGCTCTAGTACATACTGGACACACACATGCCCTATATATTTTCATGTTTCTGGGGTCAAATCTATAAAAAATCTCTTCACAATCCTTCACAAAATATTATTTTACCCTAATATGTAGCCTAAATATAAGCACACTGGAAGTCAACATTTATTATCTAACATATCTTAAACATTTATTTTCCTTTATTTCAAATGATGCGTACAGACCTTGGCACAAGCACCTCGGTCCTGACTGCATCACTGTCGTACCACAAATGATGTTAAAGCACACCCTCTCTTTAAATATTGCTTAAATTAAATTTCAATAATAATATTACACACATGTAATTTGATTTAATCCAATTTGATTTAAAAAACCAACATGGGGAATATATTTTCACCATGAATGCACCATTCACACAAGGGAATTTTAAGTATGTGACACATCACATCATCTTACATTATTTTGTTTATGTTTTTAATTTTCCTGCAGGAGTCACTGTGCCCAAGAAGGTGCTGCTTTTATTTCCTGTTGGTGGACGTCTTGTTTAGCAATGGAGCTCTGTGTTTCTAAAGTGGTACACATGTAGTACATTGTGATAATGAGTCTTAGCGAGCTCATTGAGCAGCTGTTGAGAGTAATTAGTATTTAATCTTGGAGAGGAGAGTGCTGTGAATATTCACACTTTGATCAACGCAACCAGCCCATCATCTCCTGTCCTCTCATTTCATTTTCTCCTCTCCTCATTTATTCGTCTCCTCCTCCTCTTCCTCCTCTCCTCGCCTCTCCCACTTGTTTGCGCTCCCAGAGGAGCGGGAGCAGTTTGCATCTTAATGGAGGAGAAATTCCCTTCCTTTCCCCCCTCTGTTTGTTTCTTCCTCTCCCTCTCTGTCTCTTTGCTGTGTTTGTCTCTGAGGGATGATAACAGCTTTAGTACATTATTGTACAATCAGCATGATAATATCTTTACACGCCAAAGGCCAAAATGTGGCACACAGTTGTAACTGGTGCCCCGTGGAAAGCTGCAGTCTCTAAAAAGAATGCTTCTCTGCAACTCATAAAAAGAAGAAAAAGTTGTTATTCTCCCAGGCACACCTTTGACACGTGCTTTTCTTTTTGCAGTGAATTACCAGTGGTTTGTGGTGATCTTGGGGTTATGAAACACTTTGAATGTACTACAGAGAAACTGTGGCAGCAGTCACTTAGAGTGGAAAACAACAACAACAACACTTGTGTTTTTATGGAAATTTTAAGGAGACAAACTGAAAAGCAGATACAAGAGATATTTTCCCTCCTACAAATAATTAAGGCTGTTCTGGACCTTTTGCGAGACAGGTTTTGAGGTGACGAGACAGATGTCACAGTCAAGATCAATAAAAACCTAGATACTTTGGTGATTTGATACCTTGGAGGTTTGAGGAACAAGGGATCCAACAGCTATTTGTGCCACAGTGCTAATCAGTAGAAGCATGGGCAGCTATTCAAATGCAATCACTGACAATTACAGTCGGCGTATGAGTTTGTGTATGTGTGTGTTTGATTAGCCAGTGTCTTGCTGATTAGTCATCAATCCTCATGGTGCCAACTGACTGTCAGTCAGACAACAAACAGAAAGCAGGAACCACAAATCGATGACTCGAGTACGTTCTTGTCCATAAATCAAATCTTGACAAATCAGTATCGTATCTTCAATCGCTTCTGAAATGTATTTTTATCATAGCACATTTTAATAACCATATTCAATTTGTGTATTTATGAGTGCATGCAAATTGGCTTATCTTTGAAGTTCATATGTAACTAGGGCTGTCACAGTGAAGGAATTTCCCCTGTGGTGATTAAAGAAGTATTTCACTGGTGTAAGGATGGTCTTTTCATTAAACTCGGCTGTCTATGCAACAGAAAGACACAAATACTTCTAACATTAATGCTTCATGACCAGAGAAAACAGAGGAACAGAGCTGTGGCGTTTGCTTTTGCTCAAGAGGTAGAAAAACTACAACCACCACAATGCACTACGCCCCACAGGTCCAATAAATGCTTCTGCTAGAGGGTGATGTACAGAGAGTTTATCCGTTTGACACGATGGCAGTTGGCTAGTAACATGTTTCTGAAAATATTTGGGGCACGAAAAAGATATATCTGATCAGCGCCGCTTAGTTGTACTGTTTGATTTAAGTTTTTTCAGCCTCTGTTTTCATTATGCAGGAAACAATATGGCGCCCACTTCCTGTTGACAAACTCTTGCTATTACAGCTAAACAGGGCGCTAAAATATGTTTCTAAACACATATTGGGTGAAAACCAGGCAATGCAGGAGCAAAATTGTAGTTTATATTTGATCAGCAGTGCATAGTTTCACTGTTTGATCTCAGTTTTTTCAGCCTCTGTTTTTATTATGCAGGAAACAATATGGCACCCACTCCCTGTTGACAAACTCTCACTATCACAGCTAAACAGGGCGCTAAAATATGTTTCTAAAAACATTTTAGGTGAAAAACAGACAGTGCAGTAACAGAATCTTGGTTTATATTTGATCAGCACTGCCTAGTTTCACCGTCTGATTAGAGTTTGGTCTGAGTTTGACAGAAAGAGAGGGGCATGTGTCTCTCATAATGCACTTATATACTCTTTGTGTTCATGGTGGCGGGCAATACAAAAATGTGGTGTACAATCTGTAGTTCGAGCAACATCTCCAGAACAGGGAGAGAGCATGACGATCTGGTAAGATGGAGGGAAGCTTACCACAGTTCATTTGCACATACTACCCACACTGTTTTGACACAAAGCAAGTTGAAAATTGGGGAAGTACCCTTTAAGAGTGGCTCAACAGCACGATGTGGGATATTGCTGCCAGTTTTTAATGTTTTTGCAAATATGTAATTCATCCTATTTTTAGTGCTCTGAAAACATGCTTTATTGGCAGGCTAGCATTTAATATATTGCGGCTGTCTGCACAGAGCTTTTCCAGCCGAGACGCTTTGGTTGTGTTTGTATGAAAAAATGTCAGCACAAGGTTGAACCACATAGGGCAGGCTGTTCTCTATTTGTGTATAACACATAATCAGGAAGGCTGCAATCACATCAACGCCAATGCATTGACGGGAGTACAGATGGAAGCAGTCCCTGTAAGACAGCAGGGTGGGTGGGTCACAAAACACAGGACTTTCACTGAGAAGACCAGTGTCTGGGACCATGGGAAACCAAGTGAGCTTTGAGACATTTTTAGGTTCGTAGTCACCACGTTTCTTTTCCTAAACATAACCTATATACTTCATGTTAAATACGCAAGGTCATTTGAGGGGCGCTAATTCATTACATATCATACGAACCAGTGTATGAGGACACGTTATGTAGGGAAAAGAGGAGGGATCTGTGTGGGGGTTCAGTATTAATTTCTCCTTGATTGTTGTTCTTCAGGTATGTGACGGTTGGTCTTTGTGGTATTTGCCCACCTTCTTCTCCTCTGTAATGAAGGGCTAGTTAAAAAGTGACAATGACAAATGGCTGTGGCGTTTTACCCAGAGTTGAATATTTTTCAACTCTCAGCAATCAGAAAAAAAAACGACTATCGTGTAGTGCTCATCACACGGGTGGCATTTGTTGCATGGTACAAATACAGGGGCCAGCTCACGAGAATTGCCTTCAGACCTAGAAGGCCCCAAACCACCTGGCGGAGAGCTGTGACACTGGAGTTAGAAAAGTCATCAAAAATCATGGTGAGAGGTGCAACATGCTGCCAAGGATAGCATGCAATGGAAAGAGCTCATTGGGGTTAACGAGGAGTAATGTAAAAAAGGCAAATACAAAGTTTTCCCATGAAAAAAAAAGAAAAAATATTAATATAGCAGAAGTGGCGATTTTTTGCAATTCCCTGCGGTTGGTTTGTTGACAACACAGTATTGCATTATTGCAGTTATTGCGACAGCCCAATATGTAATGTGCCATTCTTGTGAAACACTTTGTAATCCCTGACAAGTGCTATATTAATAAACTCCATTAGTGTTCTCCATTTACCCTCATGTAGCACATTCACGCCTCTACACACTGGGCTGTCACTTGTGTTTTTTTGGGTTTGCTGCCATACTTGTTTGCAGGTATGCTTGCACATCTGTATTTTAGCCTTTCAGCTGGTGTTATTTTGTTGCAGTGGGTGATTTCCATGGTTTCCGTTGAGCTTCATGTTGTTCAGCACGCAGCTAAAACAACAGAGTGAGTGCTGATAGAGAGAGAAAGCAGAGGGATGAGTGGGGAGAGTGAGAGGTGGAAAGCCAGACAGAAGCCAGTGCTTTGTGCAAGGTGATGTTGGCTGAAAAATGAAAGCATCTGCACAATAAAAAAAAAAGAAAGAAAAAAAAATCAACATTTGCTGGCTTGTCCCTTTTAATTTTGTGTACACTCGGTAATGATGATTACCATTTGTGCTGCTGTTGCTTCCACTCGTTTGTTACAGACTGGCTATGATTAATTAACGTGCAAATGTTGCAGTGCTTTTAAAAGCAGCATTCATCTCAGACTATTATTAAATTTAAAATTAATTTACTTTTTAAATTACTTTCCCTCCTTCATCATGCCACTGTATTTTGAGTCAAAGGTGTACTGGGTACAAAAGGAGCTCAAGGACTATCTGGTAGATCAGACGAATTCTGATCTACCAGACGGTAATGAAGCAACAAACTCAGAGACAAAAAAATTAAGCCATTGTGTAAGTGCCAAAACCTGCAGTGCCTCAAATTGCCACTTGAGGCCGGCTCCAAAAGCAAATTAATCTCCACAGACCCCCATGTTAAAATGCCCAACCTCATGGGAGAAATAACCGTGTTTACAGCCTGGTTCAAAAATGATTTTGGTCTCTATTGCTAATTTCCCCATTCATGACAACTGCACAGACAATTTCTAAGTAACTCACCCTTTTAAACTTTATTACGGCTAAAAGTTATGCATAATTAAGGGCGGGGCAGTTTAGAGCATCAGGCTCTCCTTTTACACAGCCAGTTCAGAGCGGGAATGTCAAACTGTTATTCTGCCTCACCGTTCTGTATAAAAGGTACAGCAGAGGTAGCAACAGCACTCAGTTGACGTCTGTGTAAAACGGAAAGCTGGCAGGACAAGACGAGTGTGACATTTTGTCGTCGTATAATGCGTGCAACCCACGCTGGGACATTTAAAAAGCAGTTAGTAGTAGTTAGCAGGTAACTCAAAGAAGAACAGCAACTTAAAGTGTCCGCAAGACAATACAATTCAAAGGAATTCAATTCAACAGAACCATTTATCCCAGAGGAGATTCTTGTGCCAGAGAATGCTTCAAATTACAGTAACACTAAGTACAGTAACCACAATTTAATGTTCACAACCAGACAACTAGTAGGTTCCCCAGGTCAGGGTCACTCACTGGGCCCAGTTTTACGACAGAGTATTAAATATCTGGCAAAATATACAAAGATAGGCCCAGCAGCTCCTCACCTTCCCAGCACAGGACAAGATCAACTGCCATATAACAGGGACATTCATTCATTCATTCATTGTCCATAACCACTTATCCTGTTGGGGGTGGCAGGGGGTCTGGAGCCAATCCCAGCTGACACTGGGCAAGAGGTGGGGTACATCCTGGGCAGGTGGCCAGACTATCAAAGGACTGACACATCCAACCCCCCTAGGTTTGAATCATGAAGCCTCTTGCTGTGAGGCAACAATGCTAACCACTGCACCACCATGCCGCCATAACTGGGACAGCACATGGTTATTATCGCTGTGTTTTTTCATTGTTATTGTTTGGAAAGCACTGTCGACATGCATGTTAAACGTCACACAAGAGGCTGATGCTGTTGTTTTACACGTCACGGCTCTTTCGCTTTGGGAACGCCAGCATGCGATCTGAAATCACACAATGGAGCATCATTATGCCGACATTGTTTGGTTATGTATAAAATATCAGAGTGGCATAAAAAGGGTCTTTATTGTTGTCCTATCTCAGCATCTCGGTGTAAAAAAGGCTCATGAGTCAGATCCAACCGTCAGTCCTCCACAGCTCCAACCTCTCCTCCAAATTTTGTCACTTTGGCTCTAAAATTCCAAGCTAGCAACGGCCAAAATATCAAACGTGTCAAGACGTGAGTCGACAAACCAATGGGTGACATCACGATGGTTTCGTCCATTATTGTAACACAGTCTGTGGATTCAATAACCCCACAGTTCAGGAGCCAAATCCACTATGACACAGTAGTTCTGCTTTGTTATCGTATGACATATGTAAAATGGAAAAATCCCTTTGCACACACTCACATCATCAGTCAGTCTGACATTGTCACTAATGAACGTGTAATTTGCTCACTGAATCAAACATTTTGTCTTGTTGTCAGTGCAGACTGCCTGCTGCGTTGCTCTCTTTGTCGTGTGAAAGTTCAGATGCCAATCGTGACGATGAATCTTTAACTGTCGTGGGAGGTGACCCCTTGATTTCATTGCTGTCAGCGCTGCCTTCTGTGATGTCTGCCACTGCGAAATATAATGAAGCGACAGGCAGGTAAAAGAGATCCAATTAATCAGGCAAATAGGGAGACAAGTGATGAAGCATAGAGAAAGGAAGATAGACAGTTAGCCAAATCTCCTTTTTAAAGTTTCCGTCACAGGATGTATAACCCAGAGTCTCCTGACTTTTTTGGGAGGTGATCAAAGGTTTGTTTATGCTGCTTCTGAACAACCTACCAAATGAAAGAAACAGGAAATAGAGAGGAAAAAAAACATAAATAGAGGATTCTCTGTCAGATGAGACAGAGAGAAAAAAAGAAAACGACAGGGAACAAAAATAATGTTATTCACTGCTGATGTTCATTAGTTTTAGTTTGAGTTGTGGAACGGAGCAGAACTGATATAGCCTCATAATTACCCAAACTGCTTTTGGGAAGCAATAACATGAAGTGACATGAACTGTGAGCCACGCAGCTCACACATGTGACATGAAGCGACGCTCAACTTGATGATTTCACAGTATGATTTTCTTTTTTTGGCACTAGTGCTGTTAACAGGCTGCTTTACAAAGACTTTTAACCCATTTTATGGCAGCTCGTTGTCCACCACATTACAAAGAGGGAGAAAAACAGGATGTATGACATGAAATGTGTATTGAAACTGATAAAAAAATAACAGTAATGCATCAGAAGTGATCTCCAGTATTGTCTATCAATCCATTTATGTCTATTTTTGTCATCAAGTCTGTGCAATGTCACACACTTAGAACATGCCACTTCTGGATACACTAAAATCTGACTTCCCCTCTTCATCTTTTTTTTCATATATTTTGTATTTATTTCCTTATTTTGCACAATTCCCCTTTTCAATCCCATGACAGTGACTGAGGTATAGTTGGTGGAGCGAGGTGTCTGTCAGATGGATCACACACACTCAAAACATACTCTCCCTCCTCGCTCTGATTGTCAACTAAGGTGCTTCCTGACGGCACATATTTCTTATGCTTCTCAGAAACAGGTGCTTCATTTTGCCCTTAGACTTAAAGTAGGTTGCACTGAAAAAACCCCCCACCTTAATAACAAATAGGATTTTAAGTCAATATCACAAGAATTGAAAGAGCCAGCTAAATTTGATCTTGTACTTCTGTTTGCTCATCTTTAGCTCAATATGGATTTATCAGCAAATATGAGAGCCTAAGGAGAAAGAAAAGAGCTGGACTGTTCTCTAATATTAGGTTTTCCTGTTCTTTACGTTTTATGATACCTTCTTTGATGCTTTATTGATATCTGCTTTAGCTCGTTCTCATCCACTGGGAGATCTGTGAAAGCTACAAAGCAAAATTATTGTTTGATACTACAGCAGGATGTCTGTACCTAGGCAGTTTCACTACACTAACCTGCTTCCCAAACACACTCACCACCCCCCATATGACTATTTATATAGTCGTTACCAACATGTTCGCGTCTCAAGTTGTCCCATATTGCCACTTTGTCAGTGGCTTTTCACGTCTACATATTACGCGTTCGGTATCCTTGACATTCCTGGACATGCTACCAATGCCAGAATGTAAACAAAAGCATGTGGTTGGGTTTAGAAAAAAAGAAACATCTTGGTTTGGCATGCGGTTAGTGAATACCAGGCTCTAGCGTGAAAGTCTGGGGTTTGTTGGACCTATACACCACCCCTCCTACTCACCTTATTGGGTCTTCCAGCTCCTTATATTATGTTGTTACCGTCGGCGTTTCAACCTGACACATTGTCCAGTGGCGTACCATACCGCCTCAACAGGTGCTGTCCTGGTCGACTGGCGGTATATCACCACAACCGAACTGACTGCAAATTAAAGAAAAAAAAAAAAAAAAAAAGTAATTCCAAATCCAGCAGAAAAGATTTAAAAATGATTGTTGAACTCAAACTATTACAAACAATTATAATATTGGGACAGTTTGAAATAAGCATTGAATGATCTGAAAAGTGGATAAAATAAAATAATTGCCATTCACGATTTTATCCCTTTAATCATCTAAGTACTCTGAAAACTTCTTAAGTGGCACTGAAACACACTGGAATCACGTAACTTTACATTTTGTTTACAAAAACAAATATTAGATTTGTATTGCATCACAGACCTTTAAAAAAAAACCCCAAAAAACCCCAAACATCATTTCTAGCTCAAAACAAGTAATCTAAAAAATCCAGGCTTTTAAACCCTTTGAAACCTTTGCAAACTGACTTGAATTCTTTCAAAAACATGGGAAGAGGAAAATAGCCCACAATTTGCATAAAATTAGTAAAAAGAAAAGGGAAGAAAATTACCTAAAAAAGGAAAAAATAGAAATAGAAATAATTAATAATATTATTATTATTGATAAAAAAAATTATATATATACAGTATATATTTAATAGTAATATAAATAATAAATTTTGACCCAAAAAAGTGCTAAAAAATAATAATAATTCTATAACAAATTTATATATATATTTATATGATAATTATAAATACAGTTTCATGGTCTTTTTTTCCGCAAGTTTTTTTTTATAAACAATTTTCTTAATCTACTAATTTCTTGCAGTTTGTGAGACATTTCCATTTTTTCCCATGTTTTCTAAAGAAATCAAACTAATTTCAAATGTTTAGATACTTGTGAAAGGCTTCTAAACGCAGCACAAGAAAATGGATGTCAATCCAGGTTTCAAAGGGTTAACTGGCATCATACTTTCAATATGAAATATTTCACCGCTTGATTAAAATCTATTGCGTTTTTTGAGGTTGGTGTGTTTGCAGCCTGTTTTGCAGAGTCTCTGTTATTGTTGGTTGCCCAGGAGTCTCTTTGGGTGCTGCTGGACACGACATTCATGATCATACCAATGATGGAAATTGTGTGGAAGTGAATGTTTTTTTATTGCTGTCTGCGATAAAATCGTATATCACCCCATCTCTTTGTTCCTTTTGATACAATTTAGTGTCACTGAGTCAAATTAGATCTCAGTTTGTCTGACCTCAGCTCTATCAAACACATCCAAATGCGTCCACCACTCAAAAACAGACATGCACGCATAATTACAGCTTTGTACTAACATCCATGAGCACATGCTAATAACAGACCTCAGGGGGGAAGTCATGCTCTCATGCTCTCACACACATAGTGTTTGTCCAATTTGTGTAAGGTCCTCTAACCCTTTCCAACCTGGAGTCATCTGTACATAATAACACACACACCCTCAGGTAGCACTGTGACTCACTAGCGCATGCTAATCCATACCTGAGGCAGCTGAAGCCCTCCACTAACAATAGTTGGAGGGTGTTATAAACAAAGCTGAGGCCTTTTCTCGCCTTCCTGCCTCTGTTTCCTCCAGGTGAACCTACCGTCCTCTCCTTCTCCGTCTCCCTAGATTTTCTTTCTTTAATCCTACCCACTACTTGTCTCTCTTCCTTTTCATTTTCTCATCCCTCATCACCTCCCCTCACACCGCCTCTCTTCCTCCCCCCTCCCCCTCTCTCCCATGGTTCTCCTGTTGCATTTTGGATCCATCTGTTGGGAAATAAAGTAATAACGGCAAAGCTGAAAAACAACACGAGGAATCAAGCAGAAACACACTTCAGGGTTTAAACAGGATCCAGGTGTAATGCCCGACTACCTCGCCTTCGGGTTCTACTCAGCACCTATCATAACAAACACAGGAGCAAATAAACTGAGGGGTTTGTTCAGCCTTTTTTTTTCTCTTATCAACATCTGTGAGGGCCACTGAAAGGTATTAAAACCTGACATTACGTGAGCAAGCTATTGCAGCCAGGCAGTGAGTTTTTCTTTCCTGCTTTGTGGCAGTTGTTTAGTGATTTTCTGCCCTACTTCTCCTTGGTGAGATGCGTGGAAGTTTTTAAAAGAAGGCCACATTAAGTTGTTTTCAACCTTGAGTTATTCTGGAAGTTGGCACACCTTCACTGTCAGTTGTTCAATGCATTGTTTCTAAACAGGTCACAGCTCCTCCCTTGTCCGGTAATACAGCAGGATACTCTGACGCGATGGCCTTGTTTTCACCACAGCTTAATAATCGATTTTATGTCAACTTCACTTGCACAACAACTGAAATTTTTGACCCATTTTAGCAGCGAGTGTTGTATAATAAATGACTCCTGTTAAAGGTGCTGCACCCTGAGGTTTCTGGATGCAATGTGGTCTCAATGCAAAGGGTGCTTTATATTTAGGGCTGGGTATCTTTTAAAGCATTACGATTATAGTACCAATACTAGCACCCTTATAGGAAGTGCTTCAATCGATACACTTAATGTGAACAAAATGCTGTGTAGTATACTTTCAAACATTTCAGTCACATCTTGGCATGCTGAGCTGCCAGCTCAAATACACAGTGCTGGATTTCACCACACTACATGCCTCATGGGTTGAAGCTGCTGCGGGGGTAAGAGCTCTGCACCATGGACAGTTGTAAGGGTCCGCCTGGTCGCACACACATAATGACAGGGTTAACTGGGCTAACAGGGCAAACAAAAAGGATCAAATGCAGGCATCATTTGACTGCAGAAGGTGTGATACTAGACGGTACTAGGTAATTTTGGTCGATGCCTTAATAATGGCGTAGGCAGAAATCTGGAAAAGGCAAAAAAATAATGCACCCTTGTTCCGCAGCTCTTTCCCCTTTGTCCTAAGGCCCTCTCGCCATACGATGACAAGTGTATGCACACACTTCATACAGTAACCTGGTGGTTCCTGTACGTTATCTTATCTTATTTCATTGTAGAGTTGCGGTGCATTTGCTCAGTCCCCTCTTGCCCCGCTCTTTCTCCCTGTTAATCAGACCACAAATGGGACAATAATTAACTAGCCACGTCACCACCCCTCCGCCTCACTCCCCCCGTCTGTGGACTAACCTCCAGAGAGGAGATCTGAAAGGTAGGTGGGAGACGGACCCTCAGTTGGCAGCTGTAGCACCTTGAATTCGGCCTGCACAAACCTCCAAGCACTGCCTGTCACAGCAGGCTGATGGCCAGTGTCACAGCAGCAACAGAAAGTTTGCTGATATGGCAAAGAGCTGGGGTTTGCACTGGAGTTGAGTTTTTGGGTTGCTTTGCAGTGTAGCCAATGCTGGAGCAGCAACTTTCTCTGCAGGAGTCTCCACCAGTGAATCAGACTTTTACTGAAGGACTGTGCATCCGCATCTGTAGAACGACCAATAGGAACACCCTCTCTCTGAAATGACCTGAAGTCTGTCGGCATGGCCTAGATTTTCTAAAGCCTGAAAACAGAGCCAAGAGGAGGTGCAGAAGTCCAGTGCTCTCTCACACCGCTTGAATTAGAAAATGCTTAAAGTTTATTATGGGATGTTGTCACATGATGGCAAAAGAAAACTGCCTATAAGGCTTAAAAGGTATCAAGTTCCAATAAACAGCCCTAACTATGAGCACTGATAAAAAAGCATCTCAACAATGAAACATACACAGTTAATACAGGAGAATTAAACTCTTTTTCATTGCCTCCATTCGCATTCAGGTAAAGTCAACAATTTTACATGATTACAATCTGCAGAACATACGGATGGATAAGACTGCTTTCATCTAAACACCGTTGGCAACAAGCTTCCATGCAAGGCACCAGCCTAACTATCGGGAGCATTTGGAGGTTCAGTATCTTGCTCAAAGACACTTTGACATGTAGGGAGGAGAACATGAGGAGCCGGGGATCGTACCGCCAAACCTGTGAGTAATGGATGACTTACTTTTAACTGTCAGCCCACATATGACGCCCTCTATCCTGAGAACTTTCCAGTTCAGTTTTGGATGAGAAAAGAAAACTTAACCAAAGCACAAGGAGAAACTGCAATTTTTACTACCGCAAACAAGCCACGAAGTTCCTAAAGTGATAAGCTCATTTTTTAAAAAACCAAACTTACAGGATCAACAAACCACTGAGTGAAAACAAACTTTTTGCCACAGGTGAGGCAGCTGCCTGCGGCTTCACATTGAAAAGTGCGTATAAAATTTTGTACACTCGCACAAACACAAATGGGAAAGACAAAATTATGAAGTTTGGAGGAAGTTTGATGGGAAAGTAAAGAGAAGAAAGTAAGGCTTGAAATTTACTTGCCGTATCATTATTGTCAGCAGAAGTAAAATTGGCATTTCTTTAGTTAAAAATGTCACACACTTTTCAAAACTCTATTTTGCTTTGTCTGATTGTTTGTCAGGTAATGTTCCCATGGCAACAGAGGGCCATTGGTTTTTGCCATTTTCCTTGATGCCTTTTATTCCAGTGGTGGGAAAAACACAATATACAAAGGGAAGAGCAATAATAAAGAAAAGTTAAGTGGGGACAGAAAAAGAAAATGAATAGCACTGAGAAAATAGAGGTAGCAGAGAAACATCTATTATGGTAAATCTTTCTTCACACTGACAACAGATATCGCTCCCCTCGTTTCAGCTGTGATGGAGAAATAGACAGCTTGTGTTATGTGACTCACAAAAAGCCCCATCACAATTAGACACGACGTGTGTGTGTGTGTGTGTGTGAGTGCTGTGCAGGTACAGCTGGTGATTTCAGCGGGGAAATCAAAAACGGTGCTGAGCAGGACCTGATCTGAGAGCAGTGACCCGCAGACACACACACACACACACACACACACACACACACACACACACACACCTGATTGTAATAGCCTTCCAAGACACATTGGACACTTACCAGCTTCTGTTACTCTGGGCTGCTACTTCACCGCAAACACCTTCCCATGACAGCAGTGCCTGATGGAAGGATGGTTACAAAAGCTGGGCTAAAACACAGAATATATATCCTGATGTGTGGGCTTAAATTACCTCCTGATTATATGTTGGTACTTGATGCTTTGTGTGTTTGCGTGGCTACATCTTTTGTATGTGGCTGTGAATCACTTCATGATTGCTTTCTTGCATTTAATTTGCTCGATGTAGTGTGTGTTTGTGTGTGTGTGTGTGGATGTGTATGTGCGAGTGTGAATAGAGTGCAGGCCGTATATGCGTTGAACTGACGCAGGTCGGGTAAACAAGCATTCTGTTGTTTATTCTGTATAGCTTTCAAATACATTGTTCCTTCAAGGTCTCACATGCACACACAAAATACTTCTGGGAAACATCGTTGACATGATGCAGCCGCAAGCCCCAAACATCGAACAAAAGGTTTGCTCAGGCTGAACACAACAACACGTCACAGGCGGCATGATTGCATATGAAGACGAGAGTGAATGTAAACACACATTTCTTACTCTGTGCAATACAAACTGAGGCATGACCGCACAATGATGTTCGAGTTGAGTGAAACATTGACACTCATAATGAGGCTTTATGACAGTTCATGAGTGTAAAGATGTAAGAAGAAAAGGGCAGCAATCTGAAGGAATATCAACACAAAGAACGTCCTGGTAAGTTTTCAGATAAGAAGCTAAGCTGTTTTGTTTTTTTACTGTCGGGAGTTTCCTTAATATCTCCTCTGAATGCCCCCTCATGTCTTATGTAAAGCCCATTTAAATTGCTTTATTGTTGAAAGGTGCTATTTAAATAAACCATGCCTAACAGCTAATGTCTTTACAGTTGGTACACTGGCTGTTTGGGGCAAATAAACAGGGACTGTAAAAACACTCCAGCAGTTAATATTGCTGGATTTATACCTGTGCATTGGCCAGTTATGGTGTAGCAATTGAGAATGAGACTCAATCCCATTTCTTATTTATACCCATACCCCTCATTTTCGAGTGCCACCATGCCGCTAGTAGGTAGTGCTAGTGGCTAAAATCTTCCCCAATGACATGGGACAACCCTTTAAAACCCTGATACGTCATCAGTAGTTGTTGATGCTGGCGTTTACGTAAACACACTCAACGAGTGTGGCCAGACATTGCAAATATGCTGTCGTCTGCTGAGTTGATTTCTCGTGCAGCCTTTTGCTGTTGTCAGGATGCTTGTTTGTTCACACCTGAGGTTTTGCGCTACCAATCGATCAAACAAGTCATAAAATACAAAAGAACTTCATTATCAGGCAACTAGCAGTGCTCTGACAGCAGTGTTGGGCAGTAATGCGTTACTAGGTGGAGACGATTACCTTAGCAGCTGAAAATATTGCCATCACTTTAATTATGTTGGGAGGAAAGATGACAAAAACACTGCGGTCTGTCGGACTAAAACTCTTTCCACTGCAAAAAACACATGCTCAAAACTCGGTCTGAAACATCTTGGCTTTACGACAGCACAACAATGTGAAGCTCCAGGAAATACACCCCACCAAAGGTGAGCCCAGGTCAGCTGTTGCCCTGCACTGGCTCAACAACCAAAACTGGATTTTAATGGTGGACAGCTGCAGCAACAAAGAAGTAATGAAGCTTGTGGTTGGATATGTGGTGGAGGAAATGTTGCTCCATGAATGAATCTCCATCTTTCAGGCAGAGCCTTGGGAAAATACTGGTTATAGGCAACAGAAAACCCCCAGGCAAAAAAGAAGCTATCCAGCCTTAGCTACACTCAACGGCGATTGCAATGACATTGACACAGAGGCAATTTTATGGGGTGTAACGGAAAAGTAATATAACGAGTAGTGCAATTAACTATTGTTGGCAGGGAGTAATAAGTAAAGTAATATTATTAGTTTTGAAAAGGGTAACGAGTAATATAGTACATTTTTAGAGTAACGAGCCCAACACTGTCTGTAGGCTAACGTTAGCAACCTGCACTGATATTACAGAAGTGGTAACTAGTGCAGAAACTTTGCTGCTGAGCTTGAAATTCCAGGCGTCATATGCCATTAATTGGTTGGTGGTGGATGCGACATGGAATTATCATATGTAATACTGGACTGTCATGCTCAAATCAGCAATGTTATAGCAGCTAGTACGCTACCTAGACATCGGAAAACTAGCAATTTCTTTTGTTATCATTGCCTTAGATGTAAACATGCAAAACTGAGGAGTAAAGGCTCAGTGGTTGGGATAACGGGTCGTCCGCACAGAGCTACCAAATTTTCAGTGTTGGTGGAGATTGTTGATAAGAAAGACAAAACAAAGCAAGTTGTAGAAACACATTCAGCAAAGCCATGTCCTTGGCACACCTTATTCTCACTAGGGTCATGGCTTCAGTATTTGTAATGAAACCAAACACTAAATCAATCCCTTCACTGGAGACACAACAGGACTGAACAAGTAACCTTCTACCTTTTATTTTAAGATCATTAATTGACTTTATTTGCTTTCACTTGCCTGTTTAAGCAGAGACAAAAAGGATAAGTGGGGAGAGAGTTAACACGATGACATGTAACAAAGGTCTCCAGCTGGATTCAGGAATTTTGTGATTATATGGCATAATTTACAGACCATTAGGCCACCTTAACCCTAACATGTTGTATTGTGGCATGGTTTCGGAACTTGAATCTGGCCAATACGAATAGCCTTGGTCGGCTTCGAGACCAGCAAAGTTATTGGGGTGAGTCAACAGCAGCTCTCTGCCCTCTACTATAGGCAGGTCCTAAGGAAGGCCCAGGCCACACTGACCTGTCCTGGTCACCCCTGCAGAGGGAGTTTAAGCTCCTTAGTTCCTTAAGTTCCTGCTCAGAAGACAAAAATTTGCTCCTGACTTCGGCACCAAAGCACTTTATGTATTTTAGCATTCAATTGTTTCTTACGCTTTCTTTATTTGAAGAGATCTCACAAACACCAAAATGCCTTACACACAATGTAAAGACCAACCTTAAGCCTAAATCCAAGTCTTAACCCTCAAACTGCCTCTGAAGATGTGAGAAACTGACAAAATATTCCCACTCTCCCAAAAATGTCCTCACTCACAAGGGGTTAGAATCGGTCCTCATAAAGATAGAATACTAGATAAACACACACCACCTGCCTGCCCCATTCATACTACAAACTCCTTCTACAGCAAGCACACACATGCACGTACACACACACACACACACACACACACACACACACTGAGACAGAATGTGCATGGTACTGTGAATGAAAATCGATAGAGCAAGTTTAGTGTAATTGAATGATTATGTGTGTGTGAGTGTGTATGTGTGTGAGTGTGTGTGCGCGTGTGTGTACCGGCTTGTATAGTGAATAGATAGAGGTAATTGAATGTTAGAGAGACTGCGTGTGTGTGTGTGAGCCTTTATAGAGAAGAGATAGAGGTAATCTGTATAAGTGCTACTACACTCTGAAACCTTTTAAAGCCTTGTCTGTGTGTGTCTGTGGGTATGTGTGTGTATAGGTGTGTGTGTCTGTGTGTGTGTGAGAGAGATCGTGAGTGTCAGTCTGCCCTCAACACCACTGAGATGCCATTTTAAACAGACTTTACATCAGCAAGTAAAGCAGAGACAGGAAAATCACACATACACAAATTGCATTCACAGTCTTGAAAAGTGAAGCTTGCATCTCCATTTTACACTTTGGAAATCAAAGATGTTACTTTGTGTAGAGCAGACTTCTGTCTACTCACATCTAAGGTCTCATACATGTTTGTTTAATCTTATTGTTATCAGCGCTGTGAAATACTTCATGGAAAAATTTAATGGGAACTGTGTTGTTGCTTTTTTTTGTCTGATAATTGGTGTTAAACTTTGTTCAAATCAAACTCTAATCCTAAATTGTGTATTAGAAAATAATCTATCTTTGAATGTAGTTCGTTAAAACCCAGGATCACATTTTGTTTCCTGAGAAACATAAATCAAAGAAACCTTTAATGAGAGACTGCACTGAGTTTTAGAAGCTAGTGAAACAGCAGCTAGCCCCGGGTGACGTCAGTATTTTGGCTCTCTATACATGAATCCTGTGATTGATTTATGTGTTGCTCTCAAGCACCGCAGCTGTGGTGGCAGAGTGGAACTCAACACATGGACACTGCCAGTGAAAGCAGAGATGTTTGGGTTAATATTAGTCGGCAGTCATCCTCTTCAACAGATGGAGGTCGTCTGTGTTCATCAGGAAGTTTTTTGGTCTTAAAGTCTAAAATTGGTTAAGAAACAGACTTTGGGGAAAAAAATAACATCAGTGTATTGCTTCCTCTGACCTCTACAGTCTGGATGGGTGGAGTAGCCAAGGAGCAACATCCGGGGTTAAAAAAAGACGCAAATACAGAAGTGCCAGAAACTGTTATTGAATGGCCACTTGAGGCAGGCTCTAGACGTGAGTCAGTCCCCATAGACACCCATGTTAAGAGGCCCAACTGTAGCACCAAATGAAATCCATATATTATGGATTACATTATTTACAAAACATAATACAGTGTTATTCGTGGGCTTATAAGTAAAGTGCCACCACAGTAAAGGCAGCTTTTCTACTTTGAAACATGGCTGTGCAGCACAAATTGACCATTTCTCCCTCCCGCATAAAGGCCATTGACTCACATCAACTCTAACATCAACATGTTAATGGTGTTTACTCCACAGCATCTCAGTGGATTATTTTCCTAGAGCAACTGACGGTTCACTTGTCCTTCATTATATTTTATCTGTAGCTCGTCATGACTCTGGAGGACAAAAATTGATGAAAGTATCAATAAACAGATAGATAAGTAAATAAATAGAGTAATACAGATTAATACAGAAATAAATAGAAAAATGTGTAAATAAATACAGGAATAAATAAGTAAATATGGAAATAATTCAACGTATAAATAAATATATAAATAAAAAAATCCAGAAATAAAATAAATAAATCCAGAAATAAATTAAAAATAAGCAAATAATAAATCCATGTAAAAATAAATCCAGAAATAAAATAAATAAATTCATGAATAAATTAAAAATAAACAAAAAGAAATAAAATAAATAAATCCATGAATAAATTAGAAATAAACAAATAAATACAAAAAATGAAAAGAGAAAGAGAGAAGGAAAGAAAAATAAATGCTGAAAAAAATGCATAATTAAATGAAAGATTGAATGAATAAAAAATATTTAATATGGAAAAGATAGATCAAGGCATTAATAAATAATCAAAAAATGCTAATTAAAAAGGACATAAATAAATGAATATCTTAAACTACATTTTTACAAACAACATTTTATAATTATGTTTCTGATTTCTGTGTTTGTACATTAATGAGGTTGGAGGCCCTAACCTCTGCATTTATTTATTTATTTTTGCACGTTTTATTTTCTATGATTTTTTATTTATTTATTTATTCACATAATTTTTTATTTATACCTGTATTTATTTACTCATTTATTTATCAATTGATACTTAGTGACTGATATTTATTTGACACATCTGGCTGCACTGAGAATATTTCACAGGAACAATGAACTGTATACGTGAGACGTGACATCGAACCCTGCGGAAAAGGACTGTGACCAAGCTCAGTAAAAATGGCTCCAGGGATCACAAACACATCATCAGGGGCATTATTTATCCAGAGCAAACAGATCAATAGCATAAACAGATCAATGCTTGATGTAGACCGGGCCTTAATGTTTAGTATAGTCGTAATTACTTTGTATTGTGGTTCATCCGTATGGTTGAAGGCAATGTTTCCTGTTGTGTACTCTCCTCTGGTGTCCGCAGAGATAAATCAAGCACAAACACAAACTTTTAATGCGTTTTAATTTTGGAAATCAAATTTTTTAAGCCCCTGTTCTCTTAACCAGGTCTGTTTTCAGATCCACAAAAATCAAATATCTGTTGTTGTCAGCTGGACTGAATGTTGTTGCAGTTATTTTCTGTCTCTCCAGTTTTTGGCTGCATATTTGTGTGTATGTTCCAACCTGTTCACCAAGCACTATCTGTGTGTGTTTGAGTGTGTGTGTGTGTGTGTGTACGTATGTGTGAGTGTGATACAGGTCGCAGAGTGTCAACAATGGAGAGAGATGAGTTCCACATGAACGGTTCACCACCTCTGCTGCCTCTGCCTTTCTTTTCTCACTCCATCCATCCATTCCTCTCTCCCTCTTTCTCTTCCCTCTCTCGACAACTCTTCCTATCTCACACTCGATGCTGCTGCTTTTTTCTCCACCTCGTCCTCTCTGTGTTTTCTTCTTTTGGCCCACATCCTTCTTGCTCCCCTATTTTCTCTGCCCACTTAACCTTTATCCCTACACCCTCTTTTTCAGTGTCTTACAGCTCTCCTTCTATCTTTCTGTCCATCTTCCCTTGCTAGTTTTCACTTTGTCTGTAGTTTTCTCCACTTCTCTTTTCATGTCACCCCCTCTCTCTTTTATTCTTTCTCCCCCTCTCCAGTGACATCTTGTCCTAATCTTTTTTCCCACTCTTAATTTTGTTCTGCCCTTCTTTGCATATCCTCCCTTCTTTCTCTTTCCCTGCACGTTCGTTTCTTTCTTGAGGCTCTCGATAAACCTGCTTTTTCCGACACTGAGACACAGACAAGTGGCTTGGACATGATTTACGTACCTGCCAGCGCACTCTTTTTACCTGGAGAATAGGAGATCAGAGCCAAAGCGTCTTTAGAACTTCTTTAGAACAAATTTGCAGTGGATGTATTAACAGAGCTCTACAAGGTTAGTAAGCCTCACTACTTATTTGTCCACATGGTCAACTGCAGTACTGTGATGACAAAAATAAAAATATATATAAAAAATCAGTAACTGACAATTCCTGCATAGTACACCTTTAAAGGTTCTGTATACACTGGTAGGGGTGCTGGATGGGTCCAACAAACACTGACTTTCACCCAGGAGAGCGGTGGTTGTGTCCTGTGAGATTATAAAGCCAAACCCAGGGTACCTTGCACATTGTATCTGGATGTAGAAAGTCCATGACCAAACGTCGATATGTGACGAGGTTGGAGTGAGAATATGTTGTTCTGTTTGACGGTCAGGCAGTGCATGCATGTTGGTGCAGGCGAGTCCCTGCATGTGTATATCAGTGGCTAGCTCATCACCACCACTCCTGAGTCATGAAGAGTTTTTTTTTGCGTTCCTGTTATGATTAAGGCAGGAGAAGCGGCAACGCAACAAGCTGTACTCGTTTCTCCTCAAAACCTTCCACCAGAGTCTGCTGCTGTCCGTATGTCACACAGTGATATACTGCCCATACCATTCATGAACTTAACTGCAATTTGTGATTGTGAAAAACAAATGCTCCAAAGTAGCACAGAATAAAAAGGAGTGCCCATTACCTACTGTGTATCAGCACTTTCACCATTCTCTGTCTTTACAGGAACTCTATACAAAATTCAGAACGTATCTTTGATTCAGAATCTGATTCAGGTTGTCTGCACACTGCTCTAAACATGGAGGTGGCTGAGCCGACAGCTAGCAGCTAACAGTGCTAACAGTGCTGACAGAGCAAACAGTGTAGGGGAACTGGAGGATGGGTGTTGTGCCACCACAAATACACCATCCTGACATCAGCAGTAATCAATCTGAGTGCAGTGCAGAGTGGCGGTGATAAGCTAGCCAGAAGGATATACACACACAGGGACTCACATGCACTACCATGCATGTGTGGCCAGGCTGACTACCACAGCAATGAACATTGGATTACATCACACAGAGGTAGCATGACTTCCATTACTCACTTCATAACAAATTATTTTTTGCAGCTATTTTAATGCTCTAAATGTTGTATACAGAACCTTTAAATCTAAATCATGGCCCGAGGTCAATCCATTAAAGGTAAATTTCGGTTTATTTCAACCTGTCTCCTATCGTCCTAAATTTGTTTCAAGTGACTAGTGACATAAAGATAATAGTTAGCATGTTAGCCGTTAGCCTAGATACAGCCGGGGCGCATAGTAGACCTGTTAAAACGTAAGTGAACGGGCATACTTCAAGTGCAAAGTTAGTCCACTAAACAAGCTTTTTTTCCCACAAAGACCGCCTCATATCGTTAGGATAAATGTCAGAGAACATATAGAAAACGATATGTAAACGTGTTGTCTTACCTTACCGGTGTGCTGCCATGTTTGTTTATCCCTTTAGCTCTGCTTTCCAAAGCGCGGCCGAAATATCTCGAGAACAAGCAGCGATCTCATAGCGTGCCTGAACAAGCAGCAGCAGCTGGAAGGCAGAACCGGACAGTAGCCTGAAAAGTTCATTCATTTATTTTATGAAAGATTTATAGAATAATGGCTGACTTTTTGCCAGACTTCGACTTTGTGGAGGAGGAATTTGATTTTGCAGAGTTTGATGGCCGCCCTTATTTATTTGAGCCAGAATACACTGACGAAGAGCTTCGTGAAATTGAAGAACGGAGGAGGAGAGAGAGAGAGGCGCAACAGGTAGAGGACGAGAGAGGAGGAATGGCTGCTGCAAGGCTGCGTAGCTCTGGAGATTGGTGGTGTACCTGTGAATGCTGTACCCCAGTGCCCACCGAAGAGGAATGCCTCTGTTGCAAGGAATGGGACCGGTTGCAGCCTTATTTTCAAGGTCCGGATGTGACCGAGGGCGAGACACCTCCACCTGGAGTAGTATCCAGCTGAGCTTTATCTAGAGCTCGCGAGATATATTTCGGCCGCACTTTGGAAAGCAGAGCTAAAGGGGTAAACAAACATGGCAGCACACCGGTAAGGTAAGACAACACGTTTACATGTCGTTTTCTATATGTTCTTTGACATTTATCCTAACGATATGAGGCGGTCTTTGTGGGAAAAAAGCTTGTTTAGTGGACTAACTTTCCACTTGAAGTATGCCCGTTCACTTACGTTTTAACAGGTCTGACGCTACTATGTGCCCTGGCTGATATCTAGGCTAACGGCTAACATACTAACTATTATTTTTATGTCACTAGTCACTTGAAACAAATTTAGGACGATAGGAGACGGGTTGAAATAAACTGAAATTTCCCTTTAAGGAAGTTAGGGTGCCAACACAAAGGACTCCAGTAGAAGAAGCGCAGGGCTCCCCAACAAAAAAGTTGAATGTGACTCAACTTGTGCCGGACAGCAACACAACGTCATCTAACAAAGAGCTGTGTTGGTCAATTGGACCAATCAAGTGCACAATCCAGGTAGATTACACACCGTTTCTCAAACTGGACGTCATATTTCATTGTCTCACCAGTATCTAAAGTAACATGCTCCCACCAATGGAGCCCCTTGCATTCTTTTTAAATGCCCACAAACTCAAGTGCTTTTTCAATTCGGCCTCATGCCGCCACTCCCCCGTTCCACGCCTCTACCACCACTTCCACCTCTGCACCACAGTGTTTGTATATTTGTTCGTTTTGCTCTACCGCTCCCTCTCTATCCGCTAATCTCTAGTTTAAATAAGAGGCATGGGCATGCACAGTGCACACGCACACACACATTCATCTTCACACACACACGCACACACTCTATTTCACACCTAGACACACGCTCAGAGACATGCAAGCAAGCGTGACGTACAAACACACACAGCGGCGCAGAAGAGAGTAAGACCCAAATACAAATATGTGTAGACATAAACACAGCTACACAATGTCATATTGCAAACAGCTTCCTGTACCTCTCAGGTACGTCCTGCCTGTTCTGTATTTTACCACTTGAGGGTAGTAGAGGGCTTTGGCTCGGCGATATATTGATCCGCACATACACACACACACATACGTGAATATCCTCACACTGGAGTGATACTGGGAGGTGTACAGTCAAGACCTGGAGCAGTGGCACTCACTCACTGTGTGACCAATCACAAGCCTTTTATGCGCTCAGGCTACTGTAAATGTATATGAAAGGCTCCGGCATTGTTTGGCTGTGAAATTTAGTCTCTGAGTCAAAACATGATGTGAAGTGAAGGGATGTGGATTTTTTATTTAGTTCAGCAGTCTCTTTTTCAACTCGGGGTGCGGGGAGGCTGGCTTTACAGAGGCCCTCCATAACCAAAACAGGTCAATTTTTTAAAGATTATTTCACGGCACTGGGATTTACTTTTCAATAGCATACGGCAGAGGGTGACAGGAATGAGAGCGGCGGGAAACATGCGAGAGGTGGTGAGTGCTGGTCTTAACCTTGTGACAATGAGTGTAGACTTTATGCACACACACATACACACACACTTTTAAATCTTGATCAAGACAGAAAGCTCCATTCCTTCCCTGCCGCTTGATCCTACAGCAAACACAGCAGAAACCGGAGTGCTTGATTTACTTTAATCTCACCAGTAATGTGTCTGCGTTGGCGGCTGTTCCAGTCTGCTGAGGTAAATCAAGTGCCCCTGAACTAGTCCAAATATTTGAATTTGAAGTGACATTGTTAACACAGACAAACAGATTTTGGCTTTTGAGAGAAGAAGGGTAAGGGAACGTCAATTCTAGATATAAATCTCAGTTTATACTTTTGAAGCTCAGCCAGCCAGTTACCAGATCGCACTTTTGTGGAATAAAAAGCAGTTCAGGAAGCGTTCAATCACACGTGGATCTTTCCTCACTGGAATCTCATGTTTTAAGCATGGGTTTTCTTCTTCCTGTCTGTCCACATATTTGCTGCCTTTTGCTCTTTTTCAGTCCCAGGACAGCCGACGGTTTGCAATTCAGGAAAAGCCACACATTAGAACATCTGATTTTATTATTCATCACAGCTATAATCTTTTAGCATCCAATCAGAAAACACATCACAGCCCGTTCCTGTTTTAATAATTGCCTTGCTTGGACAATAAAACAAACACGACGACGCTGCATACAGAATCAATGTAAATTCCAACTGGCCAGCAGGGACCTGCTACACAGCAGAAATGAGAAATTGTAATAAGGCTAGAGTAATTGACACCTGCGATTCTGCTGAGATTTGTTGTTTTTAAAGCTCATCCGTGGGTAAGTTCGATTAGGTAGGAGCTTATAGGATATGTAACCAGCAAGTGCACAAGCAGGTGGTCATTCAGGATGACCAGAGCAAGCACAAAAGTTCAGTATTATCAGGTTATTGCACCTTCACTTCATATGAGTTTTTACACAGCTATTTATGTTCCAGCTTCATGCAGGCACAAACTACTGTACAGACAGTGACAGATTTAATCTTACAGTTACTTTAATTGCTGCACTTAATTTATACATTTTCATTGTATAATGTATGAATGCTGAACAATTAATCATTAAGCTGTTCGACACTGGCTTGACCCCAGCTGGGCTGTTGCAAGCGATTAATATCTTAATTATAGTCTGGATTTATTGGTTAATCATTTGGTCTATAAAATATCAGAAAGTAAAAAGAAATGTACATTCAATTTTCCCAGGGTGCATTGCAATGTCGTCACACAACTTGATTTGTCTGACAAACAGTCCAAAACATAACAATATTAAATTTAACATGAAAAATTTAGTTTAAATAAAAAGTTAAACATGAGGTCTTTCTTTAATGTGTGCTTTTCAGTGACAACTGGTTTATTGATTGTTGCTTAATTTCCTGCTGTTCAACTAGTAAACTGGTTATCAACTAATTTTTTTTAGGGTATTTACAAACTGTTAGAACTGTTACAACGTTAAAGCTGCTCAAATCAATAATTTCAGATCAGCAATGTTCAAAATGACAATGGGAAAGTTTTGTGATGAAACCACGAAGAACCCGACTCTACTGTTCCCTTTAACCACACAGAGCATTTTAGTGTCTTTTGGCTCATTGTTTTGGTTTTACGTCTTGCTTTTACGGATCAAAACTTTACTGTTTTGGTGAACTCTTGCGGCTCTCATTTACATTAAAAAAGCTCACTGACGAAACAGACTGTATATTGCTGACTCAGCACCAAAGAGTAGACAAAGTAAGCAACTAGCTGGTAAACATCAGCCCAGGCGCCAGAGGAAAATGTAGGCATTGCATGTGTCTGTTATACCTTACATTTGTATGTTTCATATGTATCATCAATGTTTTTGAAGTGATGCGAGATAGAGGGGATGGTGGATGCCACGCCACCTAGGCAAGAGTATTATTCAAGGCCAGCAAACAACAAAAACAGTTGTGTTTTAGCGAGTCATTTCTTTCATAGCCACCAAAATGGGTGTGTTGCTGTTTTTCCACAGCAACGGTACCACAAAAAGTGACATTGCTGTGTTTCCAGCCTGGATTGTGCCAGGAAAAGTGGATATTTTAAGCCAAAACATGATCTTTTTCTAAACATAACCAAATGGTTTTTGCGTCTTACCCTAACCACACGTTATCATAAGTGTTGTCTGTTGTTTTGTGCAATAAATGATTGGCCGATGTGCAATACTGTTTTGTGTAGTACGTGTTTTTATGGTTTTTTGGTGTATGGTTTTAATTTCTTCTGGACTATTATTGTAAGGCAGCAATATTTGTGAAGCTCCTGAGTACAAGACAAATTTCCCTACGAGGATAATAAAGTTTATCGTATTGTATCATATCGTATTGCATCATATCTGTCGGATTGTATCGTATCATATCGTAAATGTGGAGTTTAAACATATCCGCTCTGTCATAATGTACAAATGGAAAGTACCTGTGCTGTGCAGAAACATACAATGCCAACATTTTTTTCTGGTGATTAGGTTGTGAACACAGTGAAGCATTTAGCAGCTAAAGAGACCCCTCAGGAGTTGGTGGAAAAAAATAGAAGAGTGAATTTCTGATTTGCATTCACCAAGTGGCCAAAAAACCCAAAATGGATGCTAAAGTTGCAAAGCTACATGTCTGCTGGACTGATATGGTAAATAGGCAACTGTTTGCTAACACGTTCATCATAACTTTACAAAATGATAATATGTCAGTGTTAGCAACAAATGCTTTTTTTTTTTAATTCCCTTGACTCTTTAATGTTGCAGGTTCTGTAAAAAAAAACAAAAATGCAGCTTTGACTTCCTCCATGATGTCACATTTGCTGACATTGTTGACACTTTTAACACCTCTTTGAAGTCCCAGCTGTTCAGACAGGCTGTTAATCCTCAGAAGGTTCAAAGAAGTAGCTCCGTAGAGAAACGTTGGATTAACTATTTATTGGTTTTTAAAATGATGGTAAAATATGAGAAATATTTTTAACCGTTTTCACATACTTTTAATTACAACGTACTAAAAATATTTAAATGTTTTACTAAGTTGCAATATAATGAATAATTAACATTACTAAACTGATTGAAAACCAGGCAAACATTAGCCCTCCTTCCTTTCTTTCTTTTTGGCTAATCTGTCCAGACCTCCATGACTATGTGCATTTCTTCTCTCTCCATGGTGTGTGTGTGTGTGTGTGTGTGTGTGTGTGTATGCATGCCCAGGGCGCCTTGTGCTGAAGTGCTAATGGACATAGGTGTGATTAACACCACACCACATGGTCTGATAGTGCTAGCCATACTGCTAACCACACTGCTCCATGTGTATATGTGTGTGTGTGTGTATGTGTGTGTGCGTGTGAATGAAACAGAATGAAAGCAGGAGAGTGTGACTGAGTGTGTGTACGTGTGTTATCCAAGCTGTCACGCAGCCTCCAGACATCTGACTCTGCTGAGAGAAAAGTCCTTGACCTGGAACGCTCCATTCATCCCCAAACTTGTAAAGTTAAAGATCCAGGAAGTCACCTCTCCGTGTCAATAAATCAATATCTCTGTGCTATCCTTTCTAATGCATTGTTTCATTCTGATAGAGTTTATTAACTCTGTAATCAATTTCGAATGGGATCACTCTTGACCTTGGAAACAGCAGTTGTAAAAAACAGTCTTGCTGAAGCTCTTCTGGAGCTTTCAGTCATATCACAAGATCTTCATCAGCAGACAGATGTTGCAGTTTTTTATCCTGGAATTGTTGTGGTTAATTTTTTCATTTTTATGTGCATTTTAAGAACAAAAAAAAGGATAAATTTAATATGGAAATTTTAAATAATGACAACAGTCAAACTGAATCCACTGATGAATATCAAGAGATATGATAGAGAGCTACAAAACAGGCCTTGAGGTGACATTGTTGTGTCCAAAGACGCAATGTTTTATTTCATTTTCAGTGTGTTCCATATGTTTCACTTCTCTGTGTAGTTGCAGATGAATAACTTGATAGTGAGGGGAGAAAATAGTAAATGGACTTGCACTTGTATAGCACCTTTCTAGTCTTCCGAACACTCAAAGTGCTTTTACACTACAAAGCCTCATTCACACAAACATTCACACACTGGTGTCCAAGGCTACCATACAAGGTACCACCTGTTACTGAGTTACACATTCACACACAATTTGGGGTCCAGTATCTTGCCCAAGGACAATCTGCAGACTGAAGAAGGCCGGGATCGAACCATAGAACTTTCCATAAGTGGACGACCTGCCCTGAAATAAATGAACAAATCTTTTTCAACAACTCTTTAAAGTGTAGCGGGTTAGCCTGTCGAATGTTCGAGTGCTTATGAATCTGTAACGTGTAATAAAGTAGTGCAGCAACAGCAATGAGTGAGTAAGGGCTGATTAAATTGGACCCACACCAGCCAAGGCAAATGGTGCATTCACTTGATCCTCAGGTGATTGCCTGACTTTGTTCTGTTCATGAGCTTTAAGGTGTAATGTGGAAACAACATAGACACTACAAAGAAGATACTTTGTATTTTACTGCTTGGAGCATTTAAACAACATCTTGATAAGAAAACACAAAGGAAACCGATCCGATGAGTTATTAATATTACCAAGTACTAATTTTCAGATTATTCAGACACCATTAAATGCAGCACAAGGATGTAGAGGTAACTGGGATGTCTGCTGCTTGCCCCTCAAAGAAGGACAGTTGGTTGGTGACATTTCTGTGACATTGTATAGAGCCTACATAGCCTACCCACATACAAATCGGATGCTGAATCAATGCATTAAAATGAATATTTTATCTTTATTAAGGTAAACTTATAAATAATGACTGGTAATATATTGAAAAGTAGTTTTGTGGAGTACGCAGTACTAGCTGACAGATGTGCACTACAGTGGAGTGTCACAGAGAAACTGACACCATATTTTGCTATGGTATCAAAATTCGAAAGGTTCAATACAGATGTGTCCCTTGTCTCTGATTTTGTTTGTGATATTCATGGACAGGATCTCAAGGTGCAGCCAGGGGGAGGAAAGGGTCCGTCCGGTTTGGTGACCTCAGATTTGCATTTCTGCTTTTTGCAGATGATGTGGTTCTGTTGACCTCCAGCCTTCTCTGCCGGAAAATGGTGGATTGCCCCCTCCAGTATCTTGGGGTCTTGTTCATAAGAGAGTGTGGTGTGGAGCATGAGATGGATCGGCGGTTTGGGTGCTGCGTCTGCAGTGATGCGGACGCTGTTCCGGACTGTCACAGTGAAGAAGGAGCTGAGCCAGAAGGCAAAGCTTTCGGATTTCTGGTCCATCTATGTCTTGACCCTCACCTACGGTCATGACCATTGGGGATTTATGACCGAAAGAATGAGGTTGCAGATACAAGCCAAAAGGAGTTTCCTCCAAAAGATGGCTGGGCTCAGCTTTAGAGATAAGTTGAGGAACTCTGGAGACATCTGCGGGGAGCTCAGAGTAGAGTTGCTGCTCCCTCACTTCGAAAGGGGTCAGTTGAGGTGGTCTGGACATATGGGCAGGGTGCCTCTGGGGTGCCTCCCATTAGAGGTGTTCAACTGGTAGGAGGCCCCAGGGCAGACCCAGAACACACTGGAGGTATTATATATCTTGTCTGGCCTGAGAACACCTCCGGATCCCCCAGGAGGAGCTGGAAAGCGTTGCTGGGGAGAGGGATGTCTGGAATACTTTGCTCAGCCTGCTGCCCCCACGACCTGGCTTTGGATAAGTGGTTAAAATGGATGGATGGACATTCTCGTATATCAACTCGAACTAATGGCATGAATAGAATTGGGCCTACCATCACTATAACTTGAGCCCGACCCCATACTTTTCCCTTCAATCTAGATGACTTCTGCCACCTCGGTGGGTCCATGTTGTCCTATTCTTACATTTTCCTACAGTTGGATCATTTGGGCTCTGAGAAACCGCAATGAGAGCTCATGATGGAGTCCCAGTGTGGGCAGTTTTTCACACCATGGAAATGTTTATTTTAAGTCACTGGTTCATTTCTTACGGACTGGAGTTAGCCTAAATGTTGAAAAGGTAAAAGGTACCCTTAAAACAGGATAAACTGACATTTCATATATGCAACTGATACACACAACATATAAGGTATTCACAAATTACAGTACAGTAAACATCCACCAATAAATGATGCCACTGTGTAACAAAATTGAAGGTAGTTATTTGCATACTGAAGAAGTAAGAAAGAAAAAAAACAAACATGTAAGGTAAAAAAATAAGAACGAACTGATCAAGACAGACAACACAATAGAACGCTGTAGTTACTGAATGAGTCACATATACTTACAAAGGGGCTGATCTTCAACCCTCCAAATTATATCACCTGCACTTGTTTGTTTTAATCATTTCTATGTGCACCTAAACTAAAGCACAGACTATGTTACTTGAGACTAACTAGATGGATTACACTGATGATTACACTGCACCAGAATACATTTTAAAAGTTACCTCCACCACCCAGATCACATCAATCTAAAACGCCCAAGGCTCCAAACTCATTAAGCCCTGGGAAAGTTCTCTCATCGAAGCAGAAAGACATGCGGAGAAGACATAAAACAGTCGGGTAAACACAACTTTGAATCTCTCTCGCTGCATAACTAACTGTCAGTTGCTCTCCATCATCATAACTGCTTACTAATTCACCCATTTTTTTCCCTCACTCCCTGTAGCAATGTGCAACTCGCGAGTGATTAGTTCATTTGCAACTAATCTCTTTCGCGAATAGGGTCATTAGGAGTATTGTGAGTGATGTCATGTTATGCGGGCGCCACTAGATGCCAGGATGTGGTGAATTGCTGCTTGAATTTGGACATTAAGTTGCTTTTGATGACTAAGACTGCTGAAGAGGCACTGATTCGTTTGTGTCTCATTTAGTGGTCTTATAAGTTGAAGCCCTTATCCAGTCATGTGTTAAGCCACTGGATGAAATGAAAAAATAAAGTTTAATTTCTCTTCAAACTCCTAAAAAAGTTATTTTGTTAGATTTGTCAAAGAAAAGTCCATCAAAGTGACAAAAAAAAGAGCAAAAATAATCTGTCCATCACCACTATTAATGTTTTCCTCAGACTGACTTTAACTGTGATGTGTCAGGAAAAAAAGGGGGAAAAATCTTCTCTGTCTATCCACCAATCACACAGCTAATGTCCCGCGACCTGGCAACTGGGATCCAATCAGAGCACACAATCAGTCAGTCACTGAGCTGCAACACTATGGTGACAGGTGAAAGGGATGCACACACTTAGACGCACCAACTACAGCTCAGATTACACTTGTGGTGTGTGTTAATGTGTGATTATGAGAGACCACAGTTGAGAAACAGTTTATCATTAAACTAGCACTGCTTTAATTTCTCATCCCAATTTCAATTACACATTGCATCCCAAATGTATGATCTATTGACAATAACACAAGTTAAATTCCAAGTTGGTTTTTGTTGAGTGTAAGTCCAGCGATGGTTTGGTGCAAAACAGAATTATTGATATAATTTAGAATGGTGTCCATATCTCACATCCTGGCGAAGGAGCCGACATCTCGGTAATGAGATGAGGAAAGAATCTACTTGATTTATTTTGGAGTTGCGTGAAGCATTCAGTTTCAAGATGAGTTCTGAGAAAAACTTGAAATGAAGTCGGAGCTAAACTCATTTAAGATAGACAATTAGTAAAGTCCTGTGAAGTTGGGAGGGGAGGAGGGTTGATCTTATCTTCAGTTTACACTCCTTCCACAGAAATATCTTGAACATTTATGTGAGTTGTCTTAAACAAAAACCACAAGTACAACAATCTGTGAACCTATCGGCTATTGTCTAACAACGATAAGCGTCTGGGGCAATGTACATTATTTTAGAAGATCTGGTGTAGCTAGCGAATGTCTGGGCCAAGACTTCCTCTTCTGTGTGCTGCTCATTGTTTACTGTTCGGTTAGCCACCTTAGACCGGTCCAGACATTTAGGCTAATCTCTAAAAACAGAAATCAGCATATGAATGGAGATTAACTAGGAAAAAAGACAATATAACAACACACTCTCACTCCAACCTCGTCACATATCAACGTTTTGTCATGGACTTTCTGCATCCACATACGACATGCAAGGTACCCTGGGTGCGTTGGTTGCTGACGTTCTGGGACACTGTGTCAAGTTTTGCCTGTTATATGCATTGTCTTCGTTCAAAATATACTTCAGATTTCACAGGAAATTTACCATTTACATACAGTCTTTTTCAAAATAAACGTACTACATCAGTACAACACCATGAATCCTTCAACAACAAACACACATGGTTGGGTTTAGTCAACAAAAACATGTGGTTGGGTTTAGGTAAAAAGAACAGGGTTTGGCTTTAAAATCTTACAGGATACGAACACCGCTCTCCTGGGTGAAAGTCCGTGTTTGTTGGACCCATCCACCCGCCCGTTCCACCATCCCTACTTGGTCTTTCGCTGCCTTAACTTTCGTCCCTGTCCCGCTGCGTTTGCCCCGACACTGCCGAACGCTGGTAAACTATAACGGCAACCAGCCGTGTATCGTGCCGACGTTAGAGGACAGCTTTTTCCATCAGTGTGTGACGCCACAAGTCACTGCCCATGCACCAGATTTCAACGACTTCGGAGTGAGAACGGGTTAAATATAAAGCTAAATCGTCATCAGATGACAGACTTTGGGTTCAGAGATTGCATTTTGGCCAATGTATTCCACTTCTTTTGCTCTCCATGTGGACTGTTTACCTGCAGGCATCCAAAGCCTGCCCAGACACTACATCTCGGATTACAAAGGGAAACTACAGATCACTGGGATCACTCCAGCAAAGGTACAGGGTTCAGCTATTCAAAGCACTTCCTTCCTTCCTTAACTATACACGTAAAGTTTCAGGAGCCAGGGGCGTAAAGTGGGGGGCAATGGTGATTCCCTACATCCTATTGTGCCCTACTTCCTGCCCCCTCACTCAGCCCAAACCCATCTTCAAAGTTGACCTGCAAACCTCAACTTCACACCTGTGAAGCTTCATGGCTGCATCTTGCATGGTTGTGAAGTTATCGAATTGACAAAATCTGGTCACAGACAGACATTACAAATACTTTAACACCATTGTAAACTACAGCTTCAATAATAAACATATCATTGTAATTAATACCTCTCTGCTTCTGTGTTCACTGTACATGCTTCATTGTAGAGGCCTAAAGAGACCTAACAAGAGAAGCTGGTCACTGGTGCTCCTGTCAATATGCACAGGAACAAGAGATGTTCGTCTCAATGAGGCTACCTGTTTATATAAATAATTAGAAGAAAGATCCAAAGAATTATTCACCTTGCTGGGTGAAAAGCCAACCTGCTGGAGTATCTTCAAAGATGAGCTGGTGTCCAGTATGAGGCAGGTCTGGTTCCCATAGTGGTGCAGAACAGAACTGTGTTTGGAATAAATGTCACCAGGCTGTGAGAAAGTTGGCTCCCTAACTTTGTTCCTGAGTGCCAAAACCACGTCTGAAGCGAGTCCCAGCTGAATCACACATGGATGATTTTTGCGACAGGATACAGATTGCGTTGCTCTGGCTGATTACATTTCAACACTATATTTCACCTGTACCCTGGAATCTGGATGAAATAAAGTTAAACCAAATGAATAATGTAAAGGTTAGTCTCATGTTTTTTCTCACCCACTCTTTCTCTCCTGTGGGCTTTGTTTTACTCTTTTTCTAGCTTGTTTTTTCAAAGAAATTCCCATGCCTAGTTTTAGTAGTATAACAAACTTGGCAAATGCTTTTTTGTGTGTTTTTATACGGGGCAGAAATAAAGAGGGAGAGAGAACAAAAACATGCACAACTTTTGAAACAAGCATGTGTACTTATTGTATTCAGCTTTCTGTGGGTGCTCTGCTCTGGCTTCAAGGTGTAAACTTTCAGGAAATGGGACACATAATACAATAAAATGTTAGCTAATGAGCAGAAAGCAGAAAGTAAAGACCCACTGAAAGAGGCACGACATGGAGTTCGTCCTCATTCACTTTAGAGAGGAAATTGCTTTGCATAAACGAAATGCTGCTTAGCACAACGTCACATAAATCATTTGAGGCAGTGTAGGTTGCCTGTTAAGCCCCTGAAAGTTGCTATTTGGCTAAAAAACTAAATATTTGTCTCTAGCCCTTTTAAGATAGGAATTGTGCAAATTTGCAGGAAAGCCCAATCAGTCTTTTTTCAGCATTGGCAGTATAAAAACAAAATCAGGGAGTGCAGCAAAATGCCGCCTGCCTACTTTTGTTTATACAGAATGTGCCTTTTTTGGGGCAATGGGGGGCGTGAGCAAGTAACAAAACGTGTAGCTCAGCGTGTGACGTAAACAGTGACGTGGGAGGGAAGCCGCGGCTGGTCAGTCTTTCGGCGATTCTCTCATAAGTTGGCCCGTCCTTCACCGTCCCTGTCATCTGACGGTTAATGGCCTCTTCGTTTGCGAGGGCAAGGAGGGTGGGCAATTCCTTGTCTCCCCACGTTGCTCATCTTTACAGTGTCTGTCAGGTTTGCGTTTCCCTCTTGCTACTAGCTGCTCGCTAATTCCTGCTATCAGCTGTTTCCTGTTTATCCACCGCCAGTGGCTCGCACGTGGGGCGTCATCAGCAGCTCCTCCCACAAGTCTTCAACAGCCCCTCCTGTTGCGGAAGGCCGCCTTGGTCTTTTTAAACTAAAAGCGGTCCGCCAATATGACTACCCTTCAAGGCAGAAAATTGGGCACCTTGGATCAACTCGCCAATCCGCTTCTGTGTGTATAAACGCTCGCAACTTGCCGGCAAAACGGCCCAACATTCGCGGAAAATCTGGCAGTGTAAAAGGGGCTCCTGATAGCCACAGTGCACACAGATTGGCCATTTGGCAATATCTGTCAAACTATATGGTATAAGAGGTAACTTGTACCCTGGATTTCCAGGCTAGGTAACTTGTGGGGACGTGCCTTAATCCAAATCAATTATTCAGGAAAGCAAGAATAACATGATGGAAACAACCATTGGGAGCAATATGGGGTTCAGTATCTTGCCCAAGGATACTTTGATGTTCAGAGTTGGGGAGCCGAAGATCAAACTGCCAATCTTCTGATTAGTGGACGACCTACTCTTCCTCTGAGCCACTTGCAGCCAATGTATTTACCAAGCGTGCCAAACTGAATGCACATTATCTCCTTTCACACTCAGTCTAATAAAACACTTCATGCAAAACTTTAAACATTGGTCTCTACATGCACTATTTTGCCAATTGCCTTTCCACATTGACACATGAAAACACTTTTAGATAATGAGTTCACTGACAAATCAGAGCTGGAGCGCCAGAAATCGTTTACTGGTAAACACTGGGACAACAGTGGAGGCCAATGTTGGACAGAGCGATGCTGATGAAGTCTTCAGGTCAGATACAGGGAGGTAATTCTGTTGGTTTAACAGACACTTCTAATAACTTGAAAGTACCTTCTAGAGCAACCCAGCATTTTCTAATCTCTTCTGATCTGAGGTTTTGTGGTGTTATATAACAGTGTCACACGACTTCTGCCTCTGCTTCAGGGACTCAAAAGGCATCATTTACATGGCCACTAAAGGCTGATGTTTTCTGTTTTGACAATTAAGTTCGTTCCCTCTAAAATAACCTTTGCCATGTCCTTCTAGTCATGTCTCTGGTTCACTCTTTGATCTCCATCTAACGTTAGTGTCATTACAGAAACAAATCCCAGTCACAGTCGTTTGCACACAGTGCCGTATTTGATTTGAACGCTACAAATTTGATTTGTTTGAAGCACACTGCCAGCCTTGCTGTTTTATGATGCAATTTCTCTCTCTGTCGTGCTCTTTCCTCCACTCTTTCTCCCACGCCTTTCTTTCTCCCCTACAATGAGCTGAAGTGACTCTTGTTTTAATTCTTTAGTTGGACAGTGAGGCTTATAAAGACTCATAACCAGAAGCTGACGGTTTGTTATTTGCCTCATATCTTTTGATGGAAAATCCATACTTTTATACAAATGGGTCAACAGTGAATAGGTTTAGCATCCTGTCCTGATGCCACAGCACTGGATTCTAACTGGAGTTTTAAGTACATACCACTAAATTTTCATATGCTACTTTTGTTTTTATATCTTAAATAATTCTCAAATATTGATTTGTTAACAATAATACGAATATTATAGCCGCAGAGTTTCATTTTAGCTGCATGCACATGTCCCTCTGTTGCATTTAAACTGCTCCATCTCAAAGAGAAATTTTAAATGTGCATGTCCTACTTAGTCAAGAGCTAATGACACATGTGTTAAGTAGCACACCAGCATTTCAAGCAACGAAAGCATATTATTAAAGCAGAATTGCAAACTGACAGTCAGAAGGCTCACTAGCTGAGCCTTTTTTCTGCCCCTTCAATAACTCTTTATTAAATAAAATACTGTACAACACTGAGAAAAAAAGAAAATAAATGAAAGAGTTATTGTGACTGACTAGCATAGCATGTTCTCAACAGATACATTTTTCTGTGCCACTTTTTGGGCTTTTTGGGATAGTCCTTTTTTACTGTCCATTATTTCTATTTATTTATTTAATTCTTTGAGTTTTTTTATATCATTCTGTAGCTTCCTAAAAGTATTTCTTATGTATTCACATCCAAACATTAAAATTCAGGTTGAAGTACCCATGTTTTAGCGTAAAAATGCTATTTACCAAAGCCCTTAAAAACATTTTTCCACATGATCTGTTGTAGATTTCTGCATGATGACATTAGTACATTTAAACCCCCCAGCCTGCCTTATGTGCCTCTTTGTAACTGAGCCAAGCCTATTTTGAGAATTGTGTGTTATCAATGTTCCAAATTAGTTATTGTAGCGTCCCTTAAAGGGATAGTGCACCCAAAAATGAAAATTCAGCCATTATCTACTCACCCATATGCCGATGGAGGCTCAGGTGAGTCCTCACAACACTTGCAGAGATCCAAGGGGAGAGGAGGTAGCAACACAACTCCACCTAATGGAGGCTTAGGGTGCCCCAGATTCAAACGTCCAAAAACACATAATTGAAACCACAAAATATCTCCATACTGCTCGTCCGTAGTGATCCAAGTGTCCTGAAGCCCCGACATAAAAGAGAAGCAGTTAGAGCTACAGGTTACAATGAGGATAAAAACAGAATTCAAATGACATTTTTCCAAACAACTTTTTATGTCGGGGCTTCAGGACACTTGGATCACTACGGACGAGCAGTATGGAGATATTTTGTGGTTTCAATTGTGTGTTTTTGGACGTTTGAATCTGGGGCGCCGTAAGCCTCAATTAGGTGGAGTTGTGTTGCTACCTCCTCTCCCCTTGGATCTCTGCAAGTGTTGTGAGGACTCTAAAACTTCACCTGAGCCTCCCTCGGCATATGGGTGAGTAGATAATGGCTGAATTTTCATTTTTGGGTGCACTATCCCTTTAACAATGAGGCTACAAAGCCTTATTCCTTATCTTTAACACAGGTTATTGTGGGCCATAGTCAACACCAAAAACTGTTAGCTTTATAAGGTGTCTCTGCACTAGCGGCTTCTTCAACAACTCCCGCTCCTTGGCTTACACACACCGCTCGAACTAGCAGGAATAACACCAACCCTCCCTACTCAAACCTCTGCCAAACACAAGTGGCTATCTCACACAAATCACTGTCTTAGGTGCTAGTATTGACTGACAGGCTTCACAGTGTCTAAAAACACAAACCTTCGCCAGCAGTAACACATTCACTGGCATTACGGAAAACTCAATAACTGCCATAACAGACCGTTTTACTGTAGGTGAACATAAGACATTCTTAACAGTGACAGAATCCATACGGTTAACATCACATCACCCATTACAGTAAACTACATTCCTCTAAGACCCTAACCAACACGGAAGCTAAGCAATGTACTACCGTCATGTTGGTTTGGATACAAAAGTTGCATAACACAAACCAACCGAGACCAGCGGTGGACCAGCAAAACTCTTGTGTTGCAAGATAAAATTACTGTTTTTGTAAAATGAGTTGGGTGGCTTTGATGAGAGTTATTTCACTGCTTCATTTTCCTGTCAGAAAGGGCCGTCTGATGGCAAGGTAAAGCGGACTATGAATAAGTACCTCATACAATCACGCATCAAAAAATCCAAACTAACCCTTTCAATTATTATTATGATTATCAGTATTCTCTGCTCTTGCCTACATCACAGTTTTTTTGTAGCTAATGGCTAAAACACATGGGCGGCTAACACTGCCGGTCAAAAAATAAGCCCCTATTACTTTCAATGTACAACCCCACACCTATGGCAGCTGGACACACCACTCCACGGCACTTAACACTTCTGTCCCATGTCCTGCCTCGTCGCCCTCGGAATTAAATGCATTTTTCCCCCGCTCGGTCTTTGCTTGTACAAACCAGCTCCCATAGCAGCTCTTTTTCTCTGCTCCTATGGCTGCTTGACTCCTCTCCTCACCTCATGGATGCATAAAGAGAACTCTGTAGCCGTTGCTGTCTTGTGTGTGACAAAGACTGGATGACGAGAGACTAATTGTTGAGGTTGAGAAATATCCCGAGCTAAACGACCCACAAACCCATCATTATAAAGACAATGGCCAGAAAGACATTGCCTGGTGAGTCATAGCTCTGGAGATCGGCTCTTCAGATGAGAAATCAAGTTCAATTAGTGGCTCTCCACACATGATTTTAAGCTAAGGTTCGAGGAAGTACAGATGTTTCAGTAAAAGTAGCAATAACTTTGTGTGGTCGTCTGTTAAAGAGCTGCAGCGTGACACGTCCAGTGTGTGCCAGGGGCGGCACGTCACGTGTGTCACATGATATACCATGTTGCGATGTGTTGCTAAAGTAAGCATTTCCATTTGAAAAACATGAAAAAGAACACAAATGGACATGGCCTTAAAAAAAGATTATTCCCAATTAATGCAGAGCAAAAGCAGAATAAGTACTTTTGACATGACAGAGAAATAAAAATGTTTTAATACCATTAAGATATAAATCAGCTCAGATCAGATGTTCAACTTTAAATACACACACACACACACACACACACACACACACATGCAGTACAAGATACATGTATCATACTGTACAACTATGATTCAGAGAGAACAAGAGAGAAAGGAAGAAGAGCTAAGATGCTATCAAAATGCATGAGGCTTTCCAGACTGATGCTGCCCTGCAATCTGACAGTCACACAGCAATCGCTGCAATCACACACTTGAGCAAGGGGGACCGAAGTGTGTTTGTTGTGTGTATGCGTGGCTGTTTGTGAGCGGGGGGAAAAAATCTGTTTGTGAGTGCATGTATATGCGTGAGAGTGAGGGTGTGAATCTGTGTCCATATCCAAGCTAGAAGGCTTGTTCCCATTCAGTGGTTTGTCATTATGTCAACACATAACAGGACATGCATGTCCAAATCAATGCTGAGGTCACGACACTGATTTCACTTCGGCTGCCTCTCCTCCTCCTGCTCAGTTTCCTTACACAGAAATACTGTAGTATTCCATTTCTCTTTCTCTCTACCTCTCTCAAAACACACACACACACACACACACACACACATAGACACACACATGCACACAGGTGCTACAGATTTCATAAACTGAAGTCCAGGGTGTCATGCAGCATTTTCTTTTCCCTGCATTGTTTTCTATGCATTGTATCCTGTTTATTGGGTAGTTAAAGTAAAGACAAAAGGTATCTATCTATCTGTCTGTCTGTCTGTCTGTCTGTCTATGTGTTGTGCTGAAGCTTTTTAAAACTGCCTGTCATGATGCTTTGTGCTTATAAAGGAAACTGTCAGCCCTGGTAAAATGCTAACTTAAACGAATCTTACACAGGAGTGGACAGATTGGTATGTGTGTGTGTGTCTGTGTGTGTATGTGCTGGTCTTACACACCCGTCAGGCAGACAGAACAGATTGAAGCCCCATAACCAAGATGGACGCCCCTGGACTGCCCACAATATCCACACACCACACAAACAGAGAGAAAAAATAAAATGGACTATTATTCTGAAAACTTGCTGCCCTTATGTCTCCCCTCGCCCCTTCTTCTTCTGTCCTTCCCCCCTTTCTTCCTCTCAAGAGAAGTAATGTGAAGATCGATCTATGACCAGGAACATCAATTAACTCTGTTGTTCACAAGCATGTTTACAGAAATCATTTGGAAAGTTACAGTTTATTTTAATCACAGCCTGTGCTTACACTCTTCACTGGCTGGAGAGCAGGGCAGCACTAACATTAGGGGACATGTTTGCTCCTTATTTTAAATTTCACAGGCACTTCATGAACTTTCAAGGACAGTTCTGCCCTGAGACCCCATTAATTTCTACCCTGGAGTGTGTGTATTTGTGTGCTTCCCGTTTAGCCATTTGAGTAAAGTGTAAAAAGGCCTACATTTGATATTTAACTGATGAAACAGTAGAGGCAACTCTATCAAGCTGAATCTGGGCTTTGAGAGCTTCAGGAGGATGTGAACTTTAGATCAGAAACAGCAGATCAGTCAAGAAGACGACAAAGAGAAGAACAACAGTGGCAGTTCTGGTCCATTCAAACCACAGGGGCCAGACTAGGGCCAGCTGTCAGTTTAACCAGACAAATTCATCCTGCAACTAAGAATACTTACTATAATGGCACTGAATAATAAAAAGAAGGACATATATTTGTGCTGACGGATTTCTCATCATTCAGATCACCTTTTCATGTTTCTTCAGTCAAATGCACCATGATGCTGTGTCAGTCAGCCAACTCACGTGATTTGAATCAAGTCGAATATACAGCACTGATGCTTGGCATCGAGGCCTGACCTGATCACTCACTACAGGGAAGCAACAAATTCAGCATGGAGTGTGGGGTGGATTGGCGGTTTGGCACAGCGTCTGCAGTGATGTGGGCGCTGTGCTGGATTGTCATGGTGAAGACGGAGCTGAGCCACAAGCCAAAGCTTTCAATTTACTGGTCCACCTACATCCCAACCCTCACCCATGGTCATGAGCTCTGGGTAGTGACTGAAAAAATGAGGTTGTGGATACAAGCGGCTGAAATGAGTTTCCTCAAAAGGGTGGCTGGGCTCAGCCTTAGAGAGTAAGGAGCTCGGCCTTCTGGGGGGAACTCGGAGTAGAGCCGCTGCTCCTTCACGTCGAAAGGGGTCAGTTGAATTGGTTCGGGCATCTGATCAGGATGCCTCCTGGGTGTCTCCTGTTAGAGGTGTTTCAGGCTCGTCCCACTGGGAGGAGGCCCCGGAGCAGACCCAGAACACACTGGAGGGATTACATATCTCGTCTGGCCTGGGAACACCTTGGGGTCCCCCAGAGGAGCTGGAAAGCGTTGACAGGGAGAGAAATGTCTGGAAAACTTTGCTCAGCCTGCTGCTCCCACAACCCGGCTTTGGATAAGGGTTTAAAAATGGATGGATAGACTAGTTGTCTATCCTGGTTAGCCAGGTAAGTCAAGCTCAGTGGACAACATTTTGTGTCTAAATGTAGGAAGACAGCTGAAGTTAGATTTATCTGTGGAAACACGAGTCTTTCTCCCCGCAGCGTTTAGGCAGCATAGCCGCAACCGTATTCTGGTATACATTGTAAAGAAGACAGAATTAGCATGGTCAAGGTGCTTGGGCTTGGCGACAATGTGCCTTCAAGTTTGCATTTTAGCCAGTCAGTTGTGCCTGCTCTGTGGAAACCAGCACAAACTGCAGGCCAGGAAGTATCAACAGATCAGAGTCTTATGATGGAGCATTAATTTTACATTGCATTTCCAACATTTTTGCTATTTTTTCTTAATTATTTAATCTTATTAGCAATATGACCTGCTGTAACCGACAACATACCAAATCTGACGCATATACTGAACTGTGAATTTTGGGCAATGATGCACCCCTACCCCGCCATAGAAGGTTTATGACGGAAACATGCTGATGCTAAATAATATTTTTTCTTCTTATAGTTTCAGTAATTAAACACCATTTGAAACTCAAGTTGCTCCAGTGTTGTTGCTAGACAGATTGTTGGGATTATCTATTCCTCTGTCTGTTGTTTTCTTTCATTTCCTCTGTTGGGAATTATCAGTCAGAGGACCACCACACCAGATATATGTGCTGAAGTCACTGAACTGAACTCAGTGATCTATTGCACATTAATATAGGATGAATGCATGATGCTGCAACTCCGTGGTTGTGAATGTACAAACAGGTTCATACGGGTACATGTCCTCTGTGTTTGTGTATATTCCTGTTGATGACTGTGCATTTATAATTTGTATCTCAATGTGTGTGTGTGTTTTACCACTTGTTAATTAGGCAAATGTTCAACGCCTGACTCAGTTGCATCTCAAGGCCACAAGCACCTCATCACTCTGGGAGTTGAAGGCAGAGAGAGGAGGTGGCATGAAAAGATTAGCATATTTTTTCATTATTGCTACTACAATCCTAACTTCCTCTGTTCTCTTTTTTTATTTGTTCTCGCCTCACTTTTCTGTCAGACTCACTGCACTCACTTTTCCCTCCTTTTCCCTCTCTCTCTCTCTCTCTTGCTTTGTAATGGCTACCTTTCAAACATCTCTAACAGGCACTTCGCAGCCTTTTTAAATTCCATTTCTCCCGCAGGCACATGTTGAAACCCTTGGATCTATTTAGATGCACACTTAATGACAATTTCCTCAAACACTTGACGTATCTCCATTTTAGTGGAATGCAGATTTGTCTAAACTGTGTTTCAAAGTGAAACGACACTCCCTGCTGTGCCTGGTAATTACACTCTGGTGACTTGGCAGCAGCATGGCCACTCAGCGACAACTGCCTAATTTAAACTGCAGCTTATATGAAATTATTTCATTGCTATAGTTGCAGAACAAGGGTGAAAAAATTGCACCAAGGGAACTACAAAGAACACAGAAATCCAACAGCTAGGGGACACACAAAAGAACCGGAAATACATGAAGAGACAGACATATATATACTACAATTTCTTCAAATATAATGCAGCCATTTTGTGGATAATTACTCTGTGAGGAACAATGAGTTGCTGATGTTGATTTAAGGTTGTTTCACACAAGACACTGTGTCTCTCTTCACCAAAGCTGAGCAGAAAATTGAGAAGGAGAACACTGAGCTATCCTTCAACCGTCTTAACATTGTTTTCACTATCAACAATCTCTGCCAGCATCGCACAACCAATCACAGCCCCCATGAATATCTCTGTAGCCGTTGTTCATCATACCAGCCACGGTGTAGCCTATTATGTTGCTTCGGTGGCTATGTGCACAGGCTCCATAACATCATAACACAAAACTATAAACTGAGCTTAACAAGGACGCCAATATCAACCCTGTCTCCTAGAAATGACATCACACATATACAACTAATACATTTTGCCAGTAAGGTTTTTTTATGTGCAGAGTGCAGTGAATGAACTTCTGTGTTTTTGTACCTACAAAAAAACACAGAGTTGGTCAGGCTGGACAGTGGACATGAAAAGCTGAGGACTTTAACACAGAAGCAGGGCTTTGCATCCTCCTTGTCATCAGATTTAGTGATGGGAAAATCATTGTTTCAGTTAAATGTTCATGTAAACATTTCATATCCCTCTGCTTCAAATCGCAGTCAGCTTTTTAAACATTTAACCAAGACCATGATTCTTCCCCAGCCTTCACCACAGGCTGTGAGTGATAACGATGGAAAATGTTTCAGCTGGTATGAGTGAATATTGTATGACAAAAGCAGATATTGCAGGAAAATGCAGGACAGATGTATGTGTGACTTAACAGATACTGTTTTTTATGTTTTTTTTGCCATGTCAAGTGCATCCCCGAACACCAATAGGACAACACGTTCTCATCCTAACTTGTCAAATAACGCAACATTGCCAGTGGACGTAAACGTTAAAATATGATGTGCTCGGTAGCCTCCTGCGTCTGTTTGAACGTGCAAAGATGGTGTGTCGATCGACGCTTGTTACATGCATTGTGTTTTTTCAAAATACATTTCCATTTTCACAGGAAATGTACAGGTTCTGCTTGTTACATGTATACAGTCTTTTTCATAATAAACTTACTACGCATGTTACTACTACTACATTAGTGAGCTCGCCCTAATGGGACTTTCTTGTTCTTTATACTACGGTAGTTGCCGATGGTATCAGAATTAGCTGCTGTGAAGGTGAAGAGTGTCTTGGTGCTTCAGTGTCTGACACCGACATCCACTGACAAAGTGGCGGTATTTGACGACTTTGGTTGTGGCCAGCGGCATCAGAGATACCCCCTGCCTGGTGCCTATCATACTGCCATGAAAAGTGCATCTGTACGTTGGTATCTGATGCCGAAATCACTCACACAGTGGCAGTATTTGATGGGAGTGAGTAGATAGCGTTGTGCTGCAGCATATCAGCAACAGTTATTACTACTTTTACTAAAGTTCAAGATCTGAGCACTTCTTCAACCTCTGCATTACCTGAAAAATCATATGTGGACACCTCCAGTACAACACAAACATGACTTCTCAGCTGAAGAGCCATTCTCCAGAGCTCTGGCTCACCAGGCAATATTTATTCAGTGCCCCTCAAGACACATAAGAGACAGCGACAGCAAGAGGTGAGTAGAGGAGTCGAGTTGCTGCAGGAGCAGAGAAGAGGAGCTGCTACAGGAGCTGGGATGTGCAAGCAGTGAGTAAGCTGGTGGGGGGGCATTTTTTTTAGGGGCAGCGAGGCTGAAAATAGGACAGTAATGTGAAGTGTCGTGGGGCAGTGCATCTACGGTGTGAGGGGTGTACTTAGAAAATAAAGGGGGCAGCGTTACGTTAGTTGTCATGTGTTGTGTTGATTCAATGTGTTTGCGGATATGGGTGTGTGTGTGTGTCTACAGGGTGGATGGATTTAAAAAAAAAATGGGGTGAGGCAAACTAAGGTAAAACATAAAAGAAATTAAAAATAAAATAATTTAAAAAAATAGCTCCTCGTGCGACGCTGATTGATCTGAACCACTGTTTGTGCTGACACACATTACTTCCAGCCACAAGATGGATTTTCATGTGATCTTTTGATATTGTGAGAATTCAGCTGCAGTGCAAGGTGGGTTTTGTGTACTTTCTTTACTTTTTCTACGTCACATTAACTTATTCATTTTTCTCCCCAAAGGTTCTCAGGTGCCATCATATTTTGTAAAATGGATCCATGGTATTTTGAAAGGAGACCCTTTATGTGACATTTTCATAACATTTTCAAAAGTCTGTCTCCTCTTTTAAAATATTAGTCTTTTAAATGAATGGCTTGTGTGTGTGTGTGTGTGTGTGCGTGTGTGTGTGTGTGTGTGTGTGTGTGTGTGTGTGTGTATGTATGTGTGTGTACAGAGAAGCCGGGTGCTTGTGAGTGTTTTTCTACAGACATTGCTTTGTGAGAAGCAAAGACGAAGAACTGTGAGTAGCTGACGCTGGTTGGAAAGGGTGGTTGGATGAAAGTGATGAGGCCTTTTGTATAAAATCTGCAACCAAAAGTACAACAGAAGCAGCGTCTCATTCTGTCCTCACTGCATTTAGATTGCCTAATTTGCACATGAAATGAAGGAGCATCATATCCCTGCGTAAGTACTGTGTATGTTGCACTGATAAGTGACTTTATAATGCACCCTGTTGAACTATTACCTGCTGATGATTGTATATGGCTTGTAATATGTAAGTAAGTGTTTTCACTGTGTACTTTGGTTTTTTATGTTCTGTTTTATTGTAAATTATAAATTCTAGGACATTTCTAACTGGAAATAAATATTAAAAAATACTTACTAATAAACAAAAACAGATGATTTTAAAGCATCTGGTTTGTAAAATAAACCAATCAGAAACCATTGCTCGCTCCTGCTCTCTCTTCCTATTAGTCCACAACACTGACCTTCTATTCCCGCATCTCCATGGTAACCAATCAAGCAGACAATTCAGCCTCCACACCTCTTCAAAAGCTGTGGGCTCTTGACAGTAATTGGCAGCATATGTATGTAAATGTTAAAGTTTTACATTAAGACCCATCTTAATGAGCAAAGGGAGAGGAGATAGTATATCTTAAGGGTCCTGCTGAGTGAACCAGTGTTGCCAGTAATTGAACCAGTGACCTTTTTAAGTGTTATCTTGAGGGGGTTGCTCTGAAGCCCGGTGACTCAGGGCTGGAGGTTGGTCAGACTGCAGCGCTGAGACCAAAACAGAATCAATATGAGGGCTCGGCCAGTGGGTGAGTTGACTATTTTGAAAGGCAACTGAGCGGCATTAAAATCCACTGAGGGGACAACAGCAGGAGCACGACGCTGAATCAACACAAGAGGTTGACAATCGCCACGTAGCTTTTTGTAAACCAGATTAGAATACCACCCTATGTATTGTAAAAGGAATACTCACTTACACTCACTTAATTACTCACTCTGTGTTATACTGAATTCATAAAGACAATGTTTTTTTTTTCTCATGTGCCTCCATGGCAAACAAAGAATCCAATTTCCATTGTTATGCGGATGATACTCAGTTGTATTTATCGATGAAGCCAGAAGACAGTAATCAATTAACTAAACTCCATAACTGCCTTAAAGACATAAAAACTTGGATGAGCACCAATTTCCTGATGTTAAATTCAGACAAAACTGAAGTTATTGTTCTTGGCCCCAAACGACTCAGAGACTCTTTATCTGATGACATAGTTTCTCTAGATGGCATTGCTCTGGCCTCTAGCACTACCGTAAGAAACCTCGGAGTAATATTTGATCAAGATTTGTCTTTTAATTCTCATTTAAAACAAACCTCACGGACTGCATTTTTTCATCTGCGTAATATTGCGAAAATT
>NC_065513.1:34091994-34123625 GCF_006386435.1 Epinephelus moara | reverse complement strand
TGCCAGCTGTTTAGATGTTGATGGCTGTGTTTTGAGTACTTTTCAGAGGAAGGTAAATCTATACTACTATACAAGCTGTACACTGACTACTTTAAGTTATATCAAAGTGTCATTTCTATAGTGTTGTCCCATGAAAAGATATAATGAAATATTTGCAAAAATGGGAGGGGTGTACTCACTTATGTGAGATACTGTAGATGGACCGGTACATAAAAAGCTTTCTGGCTCAGCTCCCTCTTCACCACGACGAACTGCCAAAGAGCCTGCATTACTGCTGACACTGCGCCAAACCGCCTGTCCATCTCACGCTCCATTTTACCCCAACTTGTGAACATGACCCCAAAATACAATAACAAGGATGGCAATAAATTATTATTATTATTTTTTTTTTTTTAATATGTTTTTTGCTACAATAGCGGTAGCTGTCTGTCCACTACTTTGACCAAGAATGAAACATCTCAATAACTATCATATGGATTGCCATTAAATCTGGTATTTAAAATCTGACTTTTAATTGCAGGGGATGTCCGCAGTGTCTGCTGGAGCTCTTCTGGCACATCTGTTTCATTTCCGTACTCTTAAAGTGTTGACATAAGTGCTGTGTGTATGATAAAAAAAAAAGGTTAAGATCCACAAATGAATCCATCAATTTCCCAAGCTAAACATTTCAGAAATGTGCCAAAACAAAAGAGCAGACAACTAAATGGCTAAAGGCTTTTGAAAACAAGTTTTGCTTGAAGTGTTTGAAGTGCAGGACACTCTGATCCCAAGACAGGTTTTGTTTCTACTCATGAACAAATCCCTCTGACACAATTTGACAAAAACTAATATGGTTACAATTTTATAAAACCTCTATAAAAGCTTTTCTTCATGCATCAATCCAGCATCTATCCTGCAGAAGTAATATGCAAAATTATTATTTGAATATCACAAATTGCTCTTCAACCAACCAAACGTTTAACCAACTAGTTACCAGATAATATAACTAATGGCTCACACCTTCCTAAATATCTCTTCTGTTGCATGGCAGCAGCAGCAGCTCAGTAAGCATGCAGCTCAGAGTGGAATAATGCCTTCATCTGTATGATAAAGCAGTAAAACACACACAAACTGAAGGCTGCCGACAGTGTTTCAATTCCAATTTATGCCCTTCTGAACTTTATTGCAGCGCATTGGGAGCCACAAGGTAAACAAAACTGATTGTAAACAACAAGAAAACCAGTAACCTGTGAAGGTAAACAACAGCGATATCGGATGAAGAGGAAAAAAAGAACACGTATTCACTCTCAGAACGGCAAAAACGCAAATCAAGAAGGACTTTCTACAAACAAAATGTATTCGCATAAGATAAATAAATTAATCTCAGTGGCTTATGAAAACACAGTGGGAAAATATTGACCTGCAGAATGTGTAAATTACACACACCGCCATCTAATCCATCCCACAGACCCCTCTGTGTATTTTTCTGCGTGTGCACGACTACCACAGTGTGATTATATTAAGGATCTAACACACACACTCACACTCTCTCACTCTCACACAGATTTTGGAAATATTGCCCGCTGTGGTTGTTTATATAACCAACAAATGAAGAATATTGTCCACAAACCCCCAAACTACCATGTGTGTTCACACACTTCTTAACACACGTCAACGCTCTTCTCCTCAATTCCCTGCATGTCACCATCAACCAATGAGGTACATCTCATTGCAATTTAAGTGCAGCACACACTCACACCTCTCCCTTCCTCCGTCGCTGCTTGACTTTCTCTCTCAGCGTGATAGTATTAGCAGTCTAGGACTCCTGCTGATAATGTTATGAGCGGTCCAGACCAGCTCGTATACAACTCAACATGCCTCTGAGAGGAGGCAGCCTCTTAAGCCCTCTTACCCACAGAGAGCCTCATATCCAAGGTACTCATGACCTGGCCTCTTTATGGCACTTAAAATGATGAGGGGAAAGATGAAAGAGGCTTGTGGAAGGGGCAAAGAAAGCCCACTACTTACACACGAACAGATCATCCGATGTTCATGTGTGCATCTTTAGAAAACATCTCGGATGAAGACAAGAAAGATTGGCGACTGCATGTGATGGGAGTCTTGTGGCTTTGTCAAAGACCCTACACTCCCATGGTAAACCAACAGGGGTGTTTTCACTATTTTGCCTTTTCTTAGGACTGTGTGGGTGTGAACATGCCCGGTCTCCCTCCCAGGGCACCAAAATACGCCACTTGGGCAGTGACATTATAGTGGCGTCACTATAGTGACACCTGGGACACCCTTTAGTGTCTGTATGAGGCACACAAGGCTTTCAACCAACTCCCATCCAAGTCACTATTAGATTTTTAGAACAACGGGTGTAGGATAAAGAGAGCAAAAGTCTACTTAGGGGGGTGGAAGGGCAGATGGACGGGTCCAACAAGCACAGGACTTTGACCCAGGAGACTGGTGTTCCTGTCCCCCATGAAACTAAAAGTCAAAATTGAATTATTAGATCACGTGAGTTGACTAATGTGACTAATGTCAACCATGATCTTTTCCTAACCCTAACCAACTTTTGTTGCCTACACCACTGGTTCTCAAACTATACCTGTAGCACCTGTAGCACTGGCAGTATATGAGCTCCCTCTGGTTATTTAGAAATTGAATAAATTAATTTAAATATATATATATACACATATAATGCTATCAAAATATAATGTTTCAAATTAAAGTACTTAAACTATGAGATCCCTGAAAAGCTATTTCAATTGTTAGTGGGACTTTTCGCCCCCTTAACTTTTGTTTTTGTCCTGCCGCATTTCCACCTGATGCCACTGGGCGCCGTCAAAAAATAATGGCAACCAGCCGCAAATCATATAAAGGTGAAAGGACAGCTTTTTTCATTGGAGTCTGATGCCAGAAGTCATTGCCCGAGCCCTGTGTAACCCAGGTTCCAAATCTGACTTTGAGTGCAATTTTTGGAATGACGTCATTTTGAATGTTATTTTGTGTTTATCTAACTTTGATTATGCATTGGGTAAAGGTTTTGGTAATCTGTATTCTCATGGGCAAACCAGTGCGAGACTGTATGTAAGCAACCAGAGCAGTCGTAAGGCATTATACCGGTAGTAACACCTGTGCCTGATTAGATGGCTAGCGTGACAATCACGGCGCGAGTGACTCAAGCTGCAGATGCAAACAGATCAGTAAATAGCTTACTGTTTTACTGATGTATTTCAATTACAACTGTTGAAGTATGCAATGTACAGAGTTGTCTTTTACTGCCGGTTGTAGAACTGTCTATGACGCGATGTCCAGTTGAGCCTAACTAAAACAATTGTAAGCACTTACTACACCTGGTTTTTGCCGACTTTGGAGTGAGACCACGTTGAAAGAGAACTATAATAAAGGGAGATGCAGATCAGGAGAGTAATATTTGAAACTGAAATGGACTATAGTCAACTGAGTCTCCACAGCCCCTGATAAGTGGCTGGCCCTTGCGGTGTGTGAAGGTTATGGAAGAGTTAAGCCAGTTCTGGTGCACAGGCTACACCTTTGCACAGTGTAGCTGTGGCTGAAAACAGTCAACAATAAATCATTTTCTAAATAGGAATAAACCTGCTTTCCGTGTGAACGCCACATAGACACACACTATTTTAATGTCATACTTGAATAGCCTAATATTTTCAGAGGAGGTACGTAGTGTAAAAAATTTTAAGAGCTACTGGTCTAAACCTGACCCCTGACCCTTTCTGGGTCAAGATTCAACCCAAAGGCTGAACTTGGCATCATTTTAGTTATGCTGAGGGCTTCTGCCCAAGTGTCAAATTATGATGAGAAGGAATGAGATCTCATTGTGTGAACAGACTGTGCTTGTTTCTGATCTGCCGAGTAGTTTTGGTTCACTGGTTTAGTTTCTGCCAGATAGAGATAGATAGAGGAGCAGATATGAGAGATGAAAGACAGACAAAAAATAACTTTCCAGGCTTACATGATATTGGGACCAATAAAAGGAGGCATGTATTTCTCAACCCAACATTAAATTGCCTGATTGTACTGTAAAAAAAATGAGAGACATCATACCCGTATTAAGCCATATCTTCAAGTAGTATAAGTAGTAGTTGTTTATGGCTGAATGAGCTTTAAATAATACATTTTCTGGTTGAAGTGCATTAAACAGTGAAACAGCCAGTGACTGTCTGCTGTTTGTAGAAAACAGGAAAACAAAAGTAAAGGATCAGACAAAGAACAAAGGATCCGACCTGATTCTGTGAAATTCTGTGAAATGTACAGAATGAATCAGTAAATGCAACTTGTTTAATAATATTTTTTTTCCAAATTGCTGTTTTAATTTCTTTTTAAGTCAGAAACGCAGATGGTCTACAGGCAATAACAAGTATTTTCTGGGTAAATATCTCAGGGTGTCTCATGACTTTAATAATAGTCCATCTCTGCTTCACTTTCTTGCCAATAATCATTTTGTCACAGCAGATGCCAAGTTTTTCAAGTGATGAACATTTCATTTTTAGAAATGAGAGACTTCTTTAAATTTCTCAGAGAAGTGAAGAGTTGATTTGAAGATGAAATCTGATTTTCTAATGTTGTAGGCTAAGTGACTGGCTTATTAATTTAAAAGCAAAGAGGGGAGGACTTACCTAGAGTTGACCTAGAAAATTAGTATTTCAGATTTTATTCAATCATTTTTGTTTAAAGCTGCTTTGAATGTCAAGGAAACAATGCAGGGTGCAACCGGTGGAAGAAGGTTGTCATGGGTCCTACGAGTTTAAAGCAAGGAACCCTGGACTCTCTTGTTTAAGGAACATCCTAAGCAACAGTATGACTACAGAGAGATGTAAGACAGCCTGAATTACACTTTAAGCAACATAATAAGGAAACAACTTGAAGGAAAATTTTTGCTCAAGCTGCAAAATGTTCGTTGACAGCATACACCAACCAGCTGAAACATTAAAACCACTGGCGGGTAAAGTGAATAACATTGATCATCTTGTTACAGCGCAATGTTCTGCTGGGAAACCTTGGGTCCTGGCATTCATGCTGATGCTACTTGACATGCTCCACCTACCCGAACACCAGTGCAGTCAAAATAAACCCCCCTCACGGCAATAGCACTTGAGAGCTCAAGGTGTCGACTTTGCCTCCAAATACCCAAGATCCCAATCTGATCGGACATTTGAGGGAAGTGCTGGTACACTAGAGATAACCCCGATCCACGGTGGGTGCTCCTTGGACTGGACTTGGCTCTGACCTGTCAAGGCACGGACACAGAACCTCTGGAGGGTGTCAATTGGTGTCTGGCACCAGGGCATTAGCTTTAGATCTTTTGAGTCCTGTGAGATGTGAAGTGGGGTACCAGCATGTCCCACAGATGTTTGATCAGATTGGGATCCAGTGAATTTGGAAGCCAGGTCGACACCTTGAGCTCTTTGTCATGTTCCTAAGGCTATTCCTGAGCATTTTTTCTGGTGGGGCATCGTGCACTGTCCTGCTAGGGGGCGACTGCTACTGGGGACTGCTGCTGCCATGAGGGGGGGGGGTATCTGGTCTGCACTGGTGTTTAGGTGGGTGGAGCGTGTCAAGTAGCATCCACATGAATGTCAGAACCAAAGTATTCCCAACAGAACATTGCATTGTAACAAGATGATCAATGTTCACTTCACTTGGTTGATTGGTGTATTTCCTTTGTTAAAGCTACAATATGTGCTCATAGTAACTAAAGCATGATCATTATTTTTTATGTTTGTCTTTAGGCACTCAAAACACTTACTAAAGTTAAATACTGATGAGAAATGCTGAAATTGCCAAAGGCATGAGACAAAATGGGCCCTAACCCAAACAATCCATATAAATTCAACCAGAGTGTCATCTCTTATTCCCTTGAAAAGCCAGGTGTGCCTGCACCTGGCAAGCTGCTATTTACAAGGTGGATTCAACAAATTGGAGGAGTGAGTGGTTTGCAGCTATGCAGCAGGAGCGTTAATGTCGCTGTAGCAAATATTACCGGACATTTTGGCAGCAAAACTAAAAACTCAACAGAGGAAACAGAACCAAACTTTCAGCTTCTGAAATAATCCTAAATAATAATAATAATAATAAAGTTACGCTGTTGCTCGTGTGTAATTGCACAGCGTCTCTCTTAACAGGGAGTCTGTGAAGCAGCAGCTGGCAACAGCTCTGCTCTGCTCTGTTCACATTTAAGAGAATGTAGTTAAAGCTATAGTTGGTAATGTTGGAGAGCTAGCAAGATTTGAAAGCGGCACCTCCTCTAAGCTCCACCCCCTCCTCCCCCTCCCGTCAGTGCTCCGTCCAAAGCCACGGCTCCACAAACTTGAACGCGCATCCTGCAGTAGAAGTCAGCAGGGCAGAGGAGAGCCGAGTAAAATAACAAATCCCCCCGAAGCAAACAAATAATTACCTGTCCAACAGAAAGACAGCAACCTGTGCATCACTTTTCAGGCCCTTCAGCTCCCTCAGTTGTCTCCACCGTTCAAAAGCTGCATCGATGTTGATGTCTGGTTTGTCCTCTTGCTTTATCCAAAGCCTTTTTCTTCGCAGCCTTTTCTGCCTCCGACTTTCTTTTCTCAGCCTGATTAGTGGGGTGAGCCGTTACAAGTAATGCTGGAAGTGGTACTTTTGGCTGCATTTTCTCTGCCATTGCTCAGCAAACTCCTGCTAACTCGGTATTTCTGCTGAGGAGTGTGCTGAATATTTCCAGCAACGGTGACACGTGATGATTGCACGCAGGGAGGAGGGAGGGAGGGACAGAGGGGGGCTTGGGCAGGACGAGACATGAAGGCATCTGATTGGTTCTTTCCATTCGCACCGAATGGCAGGGATTGGTCAGAGTTTTTACAGGCCTGCAGCTGCCACAGAGGTCAGATTTTTTTCATTCCTTTTTCTGAACACATTATGTATTGACTACTCTCGGGATGGAAGGTCCATTTCACCCAGTATAACAAGAAGTGTTTCTGAACAGGATTACCAACTATAGCTTTAATAGTTTCCTCGTGAATGATGTATGACTTAAGACACCCGCAACCCATCCATGTGTTCCTGTATGTGTAACAAGTGGTTAATGTGCCCTTTAAAAAGCAGGGAAATAATCTGCTGCTCTGATTTTAGACCAGGTTTTTGTTGGTCAAATGCATAATCACTTTCTGCTGCTTCAGAAAAAAAGTACGTCAACAATGTGCCTGACCACACCTAATTTTAAGACCTGCACACCCATGGGTGAACAGATGGGTGCAAGTACATGCTACTTACACAATATGGGCACTGGCTGTGAAAATGGCAGCTATGTCGATCTGAAACTAATAATGACAGTTGCCCTGCATCGCTTTGTGTCGCTTGTAAGATAGTTTGTCCATTCTGGGCTACTGTAGAAACAACATGGCGGACTCTGTGGAAGAGTACCTGCTCCGCATGTAGGTATAAATGGCTCACTCTAAGTTAACAAAAACACAACATTTCTTAGTTCCAGGTGAATATACACTGATGAAAACAATATCATATTCAGTTTGTTCTGATGTATTCCCCTAAATTCAACACACTGGACCCTTAAGCCGAAATACTTTTGTTGCTGCAACCCTGACGTTTAGGCCCTCAACACACAGGAGAATAAGGATGGAAAGCAAAATCTGAGGTGCCAGTGTCCTGAGTTTTGTAAACCAGTGTCTTTTCCAAACACTAGATTTATTTCAGAGTTGCTGTGGTGATCATGCCAACAGATGGCACTACCTGAAATCCTGCAAGGCATTATGTGGGATAAGTTGCTGATAGTTCCCTAAAATGATAAGCCTGGCTTTAGCTACAACATGTTACCAACTGGCTCTGTGTGATTTGTAGGCAGATGAAAAGCTGTCTGTCAGACTTAAATCAGGACAAAAATTCTCTAGTTTTACTGATGGACTTCAGCACCGTGGACAAAGACAACCAGGCAGAGCTCCACCGTTGAGCAACACGGTTAGCTCCACAACTGCCAAACAACACCTCCTGCAGCTGAGTACACACACACCTGAACATCCAGTGTTAAGCTTCAATGCTCAGAGCCAGAGAAGGTGCCAAGAAAAAGACACAGATCTCACCAGTTTCCTCTAAAAGAAGCCTTAAAATCCACTCTCATTTCTTCTCTTGTCTTCCTGAGATGTTGTGTTTATTATGTGTGGATCACCAAAAAGGAGACAACACCTGAAGACTGGATTTACTGGGAAAGACGGATTTATTGGATAAAAGGCAATGATGTTGTCAAGACCACCTAAACTGAGATCAAGTCATGACCAAGACCAGAGTGTATCATAACCAAGACAAGACTGAGCCTTTGAGGGGTTTAGACCAAGTCATGACCAAGATCATTGCCCCCAGCAAGGCGAGACTGAGTCAAGCCCAAGACTGAGACCAGAGCGAGTCCCACATGCAAACCATAGGTACTCCTCAGACTGATCTCAAAGATCCACATTCCCATAAAAACACCCACAGAAAACAAATGAAGGTTCCTCTTCAGTCACCTCTTTTATTGCCATACTGTATATGGCTGTATGTGTATGTATAAGTGTACCATGAGAAATGTCTTGTTAATCAGAAGTCCAAACAAACACGCTCAACCCTCAGAAGTATGAATGGGTGCTGAATCCTCAAAAAATGTGAAAATGTCGTGTTAAAAAATCGCAAGGCATTGCAGAGGTGAATTTTATGCATGGGAATCTTCCTTTGTTTCCCCCAAGCAAGCAAACAAACACAACCATCTTTATTCAACACATTTGTGATTTCCCCACAGTTGTGGTCTTGAGTCCTCTTTGTCTGAGACTGAGACAAGATCTAGTAAAAATGTCGTCAAGTGTGAGACAAGACCTTCAAAAGGTCCAAGGATAGAAAGCTAAACAAAGTCAGTTGTGGCTCAGGCAGAGCGAGTCATCCACTGATCAGAGGCTCCCCAGCTCCTCCAGCCTGAATGTTTAAGTATCCTTGGGCCAGACACTTAACCCCAAATTGCTCCTGTTGGCTGCTCCATCGGTGTGTGAAGCAGGATTTATATTTCTGCGTCGAACTGAGGCCATACCTATGGCATAGGCTCTGCGTCCACATAGAGCCTACACTGTACACTATGCCGTAACCTGACGTGCACCTCCCCAGAAATAAACTGTGAAGACAATAATGCCTCCACAAAATAACATTTTAAGTCTTGTGTGTGATTTATCCTGGCTTCATATGAGTAGAGGAAAAGTCTGCTAGCTGCTAGGCTAATTTATACAATGTAAAATGCCATAGGCTTGTGCTGAAATGATTAGCATGTTGTACTTGTTTGGAAAACGTGCCTAGTAATGGATAAATGCTTTGTCTGTGAATGCTGTGAGTTATAGTGAAGCCATGTTTAATGTGTGTTTGATGTGTGTTTTGCAAGTGTTTTAAATCAACTAAATTTTACAACACTTCACAGAAACCCAGACGCTGATTAGTATTTTGAAGCTATAACTGCAGTGTGACACAGACACACAACCCCACAAGTTATAAATGGTCACAGTGGTGTAGGCCATGTGTGTAGGCTACGGAGTAGGCTCTGGCTAAAGCTGACGTACAAGTATAAATCCCACTTGAGGGTGAGTGAATGGTTACTGAGTAGCAGGTGGTACCTTGTATGGTAGCCTCAGACTAGAGACTAGAAAAGCGCTATACAACTGCAATCCATTTACCATTTCAACTTTTTTTCAAACAATAAAGCACAAAACAGCATATTCTGAGGAAGGATATAGTAAACCTTTAACAGAACAGCATTGCAGGAGCTTGCGGTGAATTTGACTTCATGTCATTTCACTTGTGAACAAACTTCTTGTCACAGCAATGTTTTTGCCTTGGCCTCTGCTCAGACATTTATTTTTTTATTTCTTACATACTGCTAAGCCTTTTCAAAAAAGTGAATTTATGTGATATGGAAAACCACAAACTTATGCAGGAAAACAGCATTTCACAGACTGAAGTGTCTGCAGTCTGTTGCTGTTCAAGGAGCTGGAACTTTTTTTATTTCTAAAAAGGAAAGGTTAGTTTTCCCTTGGCTTTTATCGGTACAGCAGCAGCACTGCTCTTAACAAATCTGTCACATGACCTTGTGCATTCCCTCTTCTCTGTAATTCTGTACATACACTTTATTTTCTTTACTCTGATATCCTTTTGCTCTCCTCCGTGTAATTCTCTCCATCTGCTCCACTCTGCCATTCTCTGTCTCTTACAGTATGTCGTCTTGACTGCTTCTCTCTCCCTCCATCTGCTGTAGTCTGCCGTTTATGAACATATCGGTGCCATCTGGTGGACGCTCCAATCCGCAGTGATTCATGGTACTGTAGCACAAGAGCATTCAGTCTGAGGATGGCTGGGCCCAGCAGGAGTTAAAGGCTCTAATCCTGACATTGTTTGTTCATTACTTTACTCATTGAGGTGTGCTCATTATTGCTGTCACCATCCAGTCACTCCATTAGTGTGTGCAGAAGAATGCTATGCAAACTATTCTCGCTTTATTGTTCAGGGACTTCAAACCTCCACATGGTATTTAGGAACCTCATTAAAAGATCTCTCAGGATATTTGTTCAACTTGATAACAGAATTTTTTTATGTTATGTGCATACTACTAATCAAGCATGAATAAAGCTGAATAAACATTTGTTTGCTAATAAGTTCATCATATGAAAATGTGATGATATGAACTTAAAATGTGATGATATGTCAATGCTGTGGTCACAGCTTGTTTCTGCTGCCCCCAAGTGGCCATAAAAATCAGTTATTTCAAGTTTAACCTTAACAGTCACTGCATTGTAAATGTGGGTCTGACTTTGTTTTATTTCACCTGGTTCAAATGTTATCCTTTTATTAAATAGGCATTAGCTATTAGCTATTAAACAGCTGTGGTTCTTGTTATGTTCGGACATGCATATTGGCTAGTTTTGTCATTAGGAGGTGGAGGGGGTGGTGGATGGCATGATATCTAGAAGAGATGGCTGCCAAGCTGCGGACCAGTGCAGACCACTGTTTGAGACCAACTAACAGCAACACTGGTTGTAACGCTTCTGGTGACATTTGTGCCTCCAGACATGGGTTTTCTTTTTGTGACTCATCGCAGTATTTACAGTGGCGTTAGTGGCCCCCAAGTGGGTCTTTTTTAGTGCTTCTGGCTGCTTCTGGGCCCCCAAACATGGGTATTTTTAGCAACATTGCACTGATTCCAGTGACATTTTCAGTGGTGTTTCCAGTGGAATTTCCAGCAGAGTTTGTGCCCCAAGACGTGGGTGTTTTTTAGCAACTCATCACAGCATTTTCAGTGGAGTTTATGCCCCCAAATATGGGTCTTTTTTAGTGACACATCCTGGTGTTTCCGGTGGTATTTGTGCCCCCAAATGTGGGAGCTTTTTAGCAACAGATTGAAGTGTTTCCTGCTGTGTTTGGGCCCCCAGACGTGGGTGTTTTTAGTGATACTGCAGCGTTCCCAGCAGCATTTCCATGGTGTTTCCAGCAGCATTTCCAGCAGGTTTGTGCCCCCACATGTGGGAGTTTTTTAGCACACATTCCAGTGTTTCCAGTGGTGTTTGTGTCATCAGATGTGGGAGTTTTTTAGCAACAAATTGCAGTGTTTCCAGCTACATTTGTGCCCCCAAACATGGTGTTTTCCATGGTGTTTGCAGCTGCATTTCCAGCTGTATTTTCAGTGGTGTTTCCAGCGATTCCGGCAGCATTTCTGCCCCAAAGGTGGGTGTTTTTTAGCCACACATCGCTGCATTTTCAGTGACAATTATGCCCCCAAATGTGGGTGTTTTTTCAGACACCTGCTGCTTTGTCTCCAGTGGCTTTTGTGCCACCAAATGTGGGTATTTTACACCAAAACTTAATCTAACACAAAATGCACCAGGACTGGATGCCAGTCCTTGCAGGTGGTGTGCCCACAGGGCGGCAGCTCCATTTCATTCATTTGGGCTGACGCTGAGTGGGCTCCATGGCCAAAGACCCGGCCACCAGACACTCGCTGGCGAACGCCCCTTCCAGGTCTGGCTCCAGAGGGGGGCCCCGGGGAAGAAGTCGCAGATACAAGCAGGCGAAATTAGTTTTCTCCAAAGGGTGACTGGGCTCAGCCTTAAAGATAGGGTAAGGGGCCTGGACATCCAGAGGGAGCTCGGAGTAGAGCCACTGCTCCTTCACGGCGAAAGGGGTCAGCTGAAGTGATTCGGGCATATGGTCAGGATGCCTCCTGCACACCTCCCGTTAGAGGTGTCCTGGGCACATCCAACTGGTGGCAGGCCTGGTTGGTAGACCCAGAACACACTGGAGGGATAATATATCTCGTCTGGCCTGGGAACGCCTTGGGGTCCCCCAGGAGGAGCTGGAAAGCATTGATGGAGAGAGGGACGTCTGGGGTGCTTTGCTCAGCTTTCTGCCCTCATGACCCGGCTTTGGATGGGCGGTTGAAAATGGATGGATGGAAGCAGCTGGTGCAAACAGCTCTACAAACCCCAGAGAAAAACAAGTGGCTGTAGCAAACTTATGCTGCTCACTGCACACTTGCTGATCTTCTGCTACACTTTGCTTTAATCAACAAAAATACTCCAATTTAGCACTCCTGCATACGAGCCAAGAAAGACCTTTCTGTGGCAATCACGTCAGATAGATGCGATAAATGCTTCAAGGTGGACTAAAATGGCTGCCGCTGCACAACGCAGAAGTAATCTTACATGTCTGCGAGCCCAGTATATTCTTAACATCTTAATTAGACCACACATTAAATTGCTGAGAAGTACAGCATTTTCATCCCTTTCTGTCAGAGCAAGGACACGGAGCTGCTCAGATAAAAAAAAAAAAAAAAACTGAATAGGAGCTGTGCTGAAATAAACATCAGATAAATCAGTCATCTTGCAGGTCTGTCTACAAGTCCAGCAAGTTTTAATGAATTAACTTTTTTAATTGGGCCATGTTTTGACAACCTCAGATCCCATCCAAGCTGATGCAGTTTTTACCCTTGCTCGTAGCTCTGGCACGTCGATGGCCTTGCGTACATCTGAAAAGCTACTTAATCAGCCTGCTCAATTAGATTCAGTTTTATACAAAAGTTTTAATTAGCGCTGTTTTTCTTAATCTGTGTGCCTTTTGACAAAGTCATGAGAGAGATCGGGTGAGATAGAGAGAGAAGCTGATGATTTGGTCCTGCCCTCCGCTTCCTCTTCCTCCTCGTCTCGCATGTGTTTCGATGAGTCATCATCATGTGACTGTGCCAGATTCTAATCAGCTCTCTGCACCTGCTGCTGGTTTCTACAGTGTTACTCTGACAAACACCAAAGATAATCAAGGTTGAAAGGTAGACGTTGCCTCACCTCCACCAAAATAACAACAATAGTGCCCGGCCCATGTCCCATGGCACATTTGTGTCGATGACATGTAGTCCTCATTAATTATCTGTTTATTTGAAAGAGTTATAACAGCTCTCTGGCTTCCTATCGGTAAGCTGCCTTTTTCTTTACTTGAACAAGTTCTACAGATTTCTGTTAATAACCAGTGTCTGTAACTTTGACAAATCACAACATTAAAAAGACAAACTGTTACAGCATTATACAGCTTTGAGACATTAGAGGTTGGTGGGGCATATGAGGGAATATTCGGCAACTTGTATTAAGTGAAGCAGATTTACTCAAGCACTGTACTTCAGTACCATTTTTACATTCTTATACTATATTAAAGTATTTTTGTTTAATGCAGATTTATACTTCGACTCACTAAAACTCTGATGAGAGCTGGAGTTCAGATAAAGGTTTAACATAAACATGATAAGCTTATAAAACCCAACAACTGCATTGTTAAAGATTAAAGAGGATCTATTACACTTTCCAGGTTCATTATTGTATTTTGGCTTTCTACTACAACATGTTTACATGCTTTAATGTTCAAAAAACACTTTATTTTCCTTGTACTGTCTGTGCTGGAACAACTGTATTCACCCTCTGTCTGAAATGCTCCATTTTAGCGTCTGTCTCTGAAAAAGCCCAGTCTGCATTGATTGATCAGCGTTTCTCTGTCTTCCATATCTTGACATCTCTGTACTGTCATTGCAATGTGGGGAACGACTGTAACAAAGACTTTCAACCATGACAAATGACCAATAAAAGGCTTTTTAACACAACCGGAAATGTTTCTACAGGAATATGATCTAAACACGGGGAAGAATGAACAACATCAGCAACCAAGATTATGATTCCCTGATGTTAGCATGGAGCTACATGCAGCAGTGTAGGCCACACTTGCAGTTGCTTGCCTGATGCAGATGATCTTATGAAGAAGTGAGCTGACATCAGCTTGTCCTAAAAGTAAAAAAATCTAGAATTAATGCACATTGTTGTGTGCTTTCACAAACCAGTCATGTTCAGACTCATAAGTAGCCACGACCACTGACAATGTTTCAAATATGGATGTTGCTGCAAACAAGGTACATATTTTAAAACGTTGATGCGTCACACACATCCTCATCCAAGCAGCACAGAGGATCTAAACAATCAGCTCAGTTTCAAGGTGCACACCCAGGATTAGTGTCACTAATTCAGTACCTGACCAGATGTCTCTCCTTCTGTTCCTGAGTTATGACGTTGAATAATGGCCAGAAAAGCATTTTTGCAGAACGTTATGATGTGACAGTGAAGCTGACCTTTGACCTTTTGGATATAAAATGCCATCACTTTATAATTTCATACTGTTAGACATTTCTGTGAAATTATGTAATAATTAGCGTATGAATTCTAGAGTTATGGCCAGAAAGTGTTTTTGAGATCAAAGTGATCTTTGAGGTTTGACCACCAAATTCTATTAAGTCTATTGTGAGTCTAATGGGATGTTTGTGCCAAATTCCCTTAAAGTGTTCTTAACATATTATGTTTACAAGCATGGGACAGACTGTCATGACCCTGGTTTTTCTGTGTGTCGCCTATTATCTTTTGGACTTTGTTTATGGGGTGCTCTGTTCGTGTTTTTGCTTATTTCATGTTTTCTTTCATGTTTAGTCCGCATCCTGTCTTATTTGGTATGTTCTTTCTTCACGTCTGGTTTTACTTCCTGTCTTTCTGTGTTTTCCCGCCTTTTTCATTGTCTGCCCCGCCCTCATTAGTTTTACCTGTCCATGAGTAGTCCTGTAGTCTCCTCACCTGTTCTCACTTCCTCAGTTAGTGTCTTCTACTTACACCTTATACTTTATACCTCTACTTCCTTTTCCTTTGCCAGATTACCTGCTCATGTTCCCTTGTGGTTTCTTGGTTTTTCCTGCTGTTTGTTCCCGCCTGTTCGCCTGGTATCATCAATGAAAGTATCTCTTCCTCACCTGCCTGCTTCAGTCAGCTGTGACACAGATGGATGGACGGACAACCTGAAAACATAACCCCTCCAGCCACAGCTATCGCCAGCCCAGAGACATAACAAAGCTGGAAACAGAGTATTCAGAATGGGCTGAATCGAGGCCTGTCTTTCTACCACATCATGATTTAGTTTCATTAAAGCCGGATAAAGAGCCTCACATTTTCAGACACTTGTGAATGTACAATTTTACACCTTTATATTCCTGTTTTATTATTTGCCTCCTCTTTTTTGACATGGCCATTTGATAAATGTCGACAAAAAACAGAAAAACTGCTGGAAGGTCAATGGGATATTTTTCTTACACAGTGAAAATGAATGATAGCTGGCTCCTCATGGAGCAGCATTGAATGGCAACACTTGTAGATTTTCTTTAAACTGTGTTATATGTGATTACATTTATTCACAGTGTACACTTTTTTTTACATTGGGTCAGAGGGTTTCTTTGCTTTTCTCTTTTGATTTTATGTAATTGTGTCATTACATCTTTCCGCAGATCAATGCACAGGATGGTACATCTGAATGAGGTCAGGGTAAAGTGGAACCAAACAGACGGACACAGTAATGAGCAAGAGCAATCAGAGTGAGTGAGCGGTGAACATTTTTTAAACAGTTTCTCTCTTTTTTTTTGATGATGATGAGCAGGTCTTATCTCACAGGCTGCAAGTCCATTTCAATTCAACTTCCAGCACAAAGAAAAACCTTCACCAAATGGGGGACAACTCTCATTCGGACCGAGAGCGGGGCGGTAATTGGAAAGCTTAATTGGGGAGATGGCATCTTGTTAATTGAATTAGCAGCAAGAGAAAAAAAAAAGAAACTGCCAATTCATGACAATGTCATAGAGTGACATTGAGAGGGAAAGAAAGTGAAGAGAAAGAGGCAGGGAGTAAGAGAAACTGACAGATAAACGGTAATACATGGAGAAGAAAAGAGACGTAGACAGGCAGATAGAAGTGTCAACAGCAGCTGAGGAGAGGACAAGAGATGGACAAGAGGACTCTTCAATGAGAGAATGACTTATTTAAGACGAGAGGGGAGCTGAAAAAAAGAAAAAGAGATGGAGGGAGGAGGGACGGTGAAAGGAAAGGATGTAGTGGTATTGAATATACCTAAAAAAAGGATCACGTCACAATGATTTCAAGGTTACATGCGCACATAGGTAGGAGTCACACACACACACACACACACACACACACACACACACACACACACACACAGATGCACATGTACATATGCGTACAGTATAAGCTGTACACACACACACACACACTTGGTGGAGTGCAGCCCCTGCATCTCAAAGGGGGAAACCCCAGGGAGAAAAGCTCATGGCTGATTACTGTTACAGCTAAGTGAACTGTGTCCTATTTCAAAGACATCAATGTCAAGATGTGTGTGTGTTTCTGTGTGTGTGTGTGTGTGTGTGTGTGTGTGTGGGTGGGTTTATATGAAGGAATACTGTAATTATTTTTTCCTTCATATGAGCTCGCTCTGACTGCCTCTTGTCTTCGATGTGTGTACTGGAATGGTCACAGCAATTAATCAGAAAACAGAAATTTTAAACTATAGATTTTGTCACCACAGTAGAGAGATAGAAAAATACTAATAAAGACTTTGTTCTTAAAGAGACAGAAAAAAGGGAAAATTAAAATTGAGTGCAAGCGAGACTATATACAACAGCTTTAAGTTTGGGCTGAAAACACTTTTCTGTCACACTTGGGCCAACATTTTGGACACATGCAGGACTTTAGGTTTACGACCTGTGCTCCTAGCACAGAAAAGTACAAGATATTCACTGATTATCTTTATTGTCATTAAATATTAATTGAACAAGCAATACCAGCTCCGTTTAGCATAGCCAGACCTATCTGCACAGCGCTGTGTCAGCACTAGATAAAGGTCTGAAAACACCTGCTATCATTCGGGTATGGGGTAAGGCAGAGGTCGCCAACCCGTTGATCGCGATCTACTGGTAGATCTTTGAGACTTTTCCTGTAGCTCTCCAAAATAATAGAAAAATAGCTTAAGAAATACACAAATAGCCTACACCCGCAATATTAATTTTCTGTTTTGCAAGCGCCTCTCTCTTGATCCAGCTATTTGCAGTGTCATAGACACTGCATCAAAGTGACCAATGAGATAAGAGAATATTAGTGACCTCTACGTGACGTACACGCACACAGTCGCGTGATTGACACAAGTGCACACAGTCACTTAGACGCATACAGTGAGACGAAGGAGCTAGCTAGCAAGGCAGAGGGCTCGCATAAGAAGGCGAAAATGTATCATTTCCATCCAGAATGGGAAGAGGAATTTTTGTTTAGCTTGGTGAAAGACAAGTGTGTACGTATGTTATGCCACCAAACACAAGCACTGTGTTAAAGAGAAAAACTGAAACACCAACCACCAGAAATTCAAAGACGGCTACCCGCCGAAGAGCACAATCCGTGCAAGGAAAGTTGACGAGCTGAAATCGGGGTTGAAGGCCCAGCAATCACTTTTCACTAAACCTGCTTCTCAAAATAAGGCTGCAGCTGAAGTATCATTTCGTGTAAGTCACCTTTTGGCTAAACACAAGAAGCCCTTTACAGATGGAGATTTAGGTAAGGAAGCAATGGCCATTACAGCAGAGACGGTCTTCAGCGACTTCAAACACAAAGAAATCAAAACTGCACTCCGTGGTGTACCCCTTGGCCCTGCAACGGTGACGAGTAGGATCGAGTCACTCTCAGAGGACGTGGACAGACAAGTGTTAAAGGACTTGACAAACTGTGCTGGCCTGTGATTGCATTACCATTCTCCCTCAGCAGCTCTCTCTACCTGGGAAAGGCTACCCCGATGTGGGCCTTAGTTTTTTTAATTCACCGGTCGCTAACAGCCTCATCCCTCTCCTCGCATCACTGCGCTGCTGTTAGCCGCTGTTAGCGCTGGCCTGTGATTGTATTACCTTTCTCCTTCAGCAGCTCTTACCACCTGGGAAAGGCAACCCCAATGCTGACCCTTGTTTTTTTAATTTGCCGGTCACGCTGCCTTTTTGATTCCCTTTTGCACTTTCTTGGCGACGAGGATTCCGTCTACCGTGATGCTGCATAATACATGATCCTGCATTATGCTCAAAGAGTGGGACTTCGTTATGCGGCAGTAGTGCCGCTGGCCACTAACAGCTGTTAGCGGCGCAGTAATGCGAGGAGAGGGATGAGGTGTGTGAGGTTGAGCCACTTGTCAGTTATCAAAAGACAAGACGTGATCGGTTTGTTTCAATTTACATCCGCCCCAACAGTCCTACGTTGTAAACACAGCCAGCATGGTGAGGAGGGGGTTTGTCAACTTGCCTGAATGAATACTCCATGTAGTATCGGATGACATGGTTTCATCAGTGTTATCATAGCTTTTTGGTACACAGCGGCTACAGTTGTTGCAATACGTGTTTGAAACAGTGAGGTGCTAGAGTGCGCTATCCGTTTGAATACAATATATGATTTCAACGTTAGATGGGAGAAATTCCTACACACTGTGGCTTTAAAGGAGAAAACAAGAGGTGAGGATATCTACAATGAGTTAAAAAAATATGTCTGTGATAATGACATACCCATTCATAAACTGGTGGCGATTACTACTGATGGGGCCCCAGCACTGCGTGGTGCGCGCAATGGATTTATAGGACTGTGCCGTAATGACCCCGATTTTCCCTACTACGTGAATTATCACTGTGTGATCCACCAGCAGGCCTTGGCTGGGAAGGTCTTGAACTTTTCTCATGTAATGACGCTGGTGGTGAAACTAGTCAACTCGATTCGAGCGAAAGCGCTTCAGCACCGCTTATTCAAAGCGCTCCTGGATGAGCTTGATGCTGCTTACAGAGACCTACTTCTCCATGCTGATGTGCGGTTTTTGAGTCGCGGCAAAGTGCTGCAGCAATTTGTTGACTTGCTGCCCAAGATCAAAACTTTCCTGTTGACAAGGAATGAGGAGTACAAGGAACTGTCAGAGGATGCATGGCTACTGGACCTGGGGTTTCTCACAGACATAACCGCAAAACTGAACGCACTCAACAACGAGCTGCAGGGAAGAGACCGACTCCTGCCCCACATGATAAGCGCAGTGAATGCGTTCAAGGCTAAGCTCTGTGTTTGGACGACACATCTCACGAACGGGAGGCTGACACACTTTCCCAACCTCGAGAAGATGGTACAGGCCTTGGAAGACAAGGATGCTTTTCGCTCTGAGCAGTACTGCACTCACCTGGACAAACTGACAATGGAGTTTAAGCGGCGTTTTGGTGAGTTAGACGTCATGGAAGATATTGCTGCATTCATCTCAAACCCATTCGTGTCAATTGATATAGAGCAGGTAGCAGCCAAATTCCAGAAAGTATTTACTTTGCCAAGTGGAGTTGACATGGAGATGGTTGATTTACAAAATGACATCAAGCTGAAAGCCAGATCCAGGGACAGTGACTTTTGGGGACTTGTCAGCAGAGAGAAGTTTCCTCTCCTCACTGCATGTGCACTAAGAGTGAGTGCCTACTTTGGATCCACGTACCTATGTGAAATGGCATTTTCACAGATGAAAATAATCAAATCAAAGTACAGGAGCTGCCTTACTGACAGACACCTCACAGACTGTCTCAGACTAGCTGTCTGTAGCTATGAGCCAAACTACAAAGCACTCACAGACAGTATCCAGTCACAGCCATCACATTAACTTGATTGAGTAACATGACTGCCTTCTGATGTGAAAAGTGATACTGCATAAGATGACTGCACGTAGCACTGAGAAAAAATAGCCAGATCTACTTTATAAAATGCTAATATTTGTAAATGACAATAAGTAAGAATAAGTCAGTCAAGTGTCAAAATGAAGGGTGATAGGCTACATATGAAACCTAGAAGTAATGCTGCATAAGGTGACTGTACTTAGCACTGACTGAGAAAGCAAACATTACAGTTCCACTTTATAAAGAATGTTTGTCAATGATAAGTATGAATAATAAGTCCAAGTGTCAAAATGTGAAGAATGTCAATTTGTTGTTAGCTGGTATGAACAAAAGAATTCCCTCATACATTCCTCATGCCTTTATTTTTGTGTTATGAAACTACATGACTCTGAAGTGAATGTTATTTTGTACAATTCTATAAGCAAGACAGGTTGCATCAATTTGAATGTTGCAGCAAAGTGCATGTAATTCAAATACAGGCAAATAAAAGGCCTCAAGTAGGAAGTACAGTGTTAGCTGTCTTTTTCTATCAACACTTCAATAGGTAGATCTTGCCTTTCACCAAGGCCGAGGTCAGGGATCTTGGACTTAAAAAGGTTGGTGACCACTGGGGTAAGGTATAATTACTGCCTCATGATTGTATGCCTCCACGAACCACTATGCACTTACAGTTTAAGTAGGTGCATGTCTGTGAAAACATGAATGTTTCACTCATATCTTGCCCCCAGCAGGACAGAGGATCTATACAATCAGCACAGTTTCAGGGTGGACGACCAAGATTAGTGTCACCAATTCAGTATCACCCCTCTGTGCCTGAGATATGACATTGAGAAATGGTCAGGAACGTGTTTGTGTAGAACATTATGACATGAAGCTGACAGTGAAGCTGACCTTTGACCTTTCAGATATAAAAGGTAATCATGTTATTGTGACCGGTAGTGAATGTCCCTTCCGGGCCACTGTAGGGTTTGACAGCAGTCAGCTCCTCCCACTAATCATTCACAAAGTGATATAAGCTGGCAGACAAGGCGTTGGCCTTCCCTTTGCTGCTGATGCTTCTCCGCCTTGGTCCTTTGTGTGACAGATTGCCACATGTGCTGTGGTAAGGGGTTGATTTTACCTGTGTAAATGTTTGTAATGTTTTATGAGTGTGTATATGTGTGTCTTACTCTTGTCTGGTACACCTTAGGTCCTGTTCCCTGGCTACCCCCCTGCTCCCGCATGTGAATCCCATGTAGGGTATTGTCAGAAGAGGTAAAATGCCAACTCTCTTTGTTCACATGAATTACTTTTTTTTTGGCAGAATGGTCATTCATTTAACTTGTTTTCTTCTATTTATTATAGATAGACTGCCACTGCTGTTTTGTTTGCATTGTTTTGTTTATTTTATTTTGTTCATTTAGTTTTTTTCATTGTTGATCCAGTAGTTCTATTTTTTGAATTATTTCAGTATTATTTTGTCTTTTATTATATTAGGTGCTTTCTGTTACTTTCTTTTGTCCGTTGTTATGTTAGTCCTCCGGGGCCTTGATTGATTTCCCCCGAGAGACTTTTAATAGATTATTGCAGCAGTACTATGTGTTTTTAATACATATCTTGTTTGTCTTTTTCTTTGCACGAGTGCTGCAGGACTGGTGATAGCGTGGCCGCCTGGACGGTGGAGGGATTGGTGTTCAGAGTTTCTCACCCCAGCTTCACACCCCCTTAAATGTGTGTGTGTGTAGTGGTAATTTTGCACGTCCTTCACACCTTATAGTTTTCCCTTGTAGTTTGGTTATTTTGCTGTGTGTGTGTGCATGTGTTGGGCACGGAGCATGGTGAGTACTCTTCCCCCATTTAACTTTCCCCTCCCCGACTACGGCTACGACCAGCCGTCCTGTAGTGCTCCTGCCTGTATTTTAAACCGTTTAGATTAATTAAAGTTTGGTTTATTTTAAATGTGCTGTTAAGTGCAATAAAGATTGTAATCTTGGGGGAAACCCTTTGTCTTTGACCATTATTTGACCGTCACCTGTATCATTTTGGGGGATCTGTGGCCTTTTAGATTTAGATGGTTTAAGTGAGCCTTATAATTGAAGTAACTTCAATAACTAACCAAACTTAATTCTGAGTCCTGATACGGCTCTGACCACATTATCATTATAACCTAATAGACATTTGTTTGAAATGTTGTCATAATTAGTGTAAGAAGTCTTGAGTTATGGCCAAAAACACTTTTGTGAGGTCAGTGACCTCTGACCTTTGACCACCAAATTCTAATCAGTTCATCAGTGACTCAAAGTGGACGTTTGTGCTAAATTTGAAGAAATTCTTGAGATGTTCTTGAGATATCACATTCATAAGATTGGGACATAACAGAGGTACAGATGGACCAACGGATGGAGGGATCAACAACTAGAAAAAGTAATGCTAATGGCCACGGCTAGCACAGGCATGGAGGAATGGGTGGGTGTTTGTTGTGTATATTTCTCTAAACCAATCACAATCTTCTTAGGTGGTGCTAAGCCCAGAATGCAGCGATGATGCCCTTACAAAATGGTAGCACGCAGACAGCAGAAGGCGAGGAGAATGGCAGCTGAAGTAGCTGGCCAATGGCAGGCTCACACACACAGTCTACATGTGGTGAGTCAGACTATGTTTAGTTGACCCCTGACCCCTATTGATTAAACTTCTACCCTTGGTAGGGGTGGCTGCAGGTCGTCCGCTAATCAGAAGCTCAGTGGTTCAATCCCCAGCTCCATCAGTCTGCATGCTGAGGTATCCTTGGGCAAGATACTGAACCCCAAATTGCTCCTGATGGCGGTTGCATCGGTGTGTGAGTGTGTGAATAGTTACTGAGTAGCAGGTATGGAGCTTTATCCCTATCTTTATTCAAGAGAGTGGCCTATCAGTTTGAGAGCATTATTTATTGATTTCACGTTCAAAAACCCTGCCCTCGCACTCAAATAGCCTCTGCTTGTGCTTGGATCTACTGTTTCTGCTCAAACTGTGTGCTCGCACTCAGATACCATGTTGCTCGCACTCAGATACCATGTTGCTCGCACTCAGATACCATGTTGCTTGCATAGATTTCCTGCTCGAGCTTCGGCTTTGCTGTTCGTGCTCAAACTGTTTCTGTGCACTCATCAAATTTCTGCTCTCAGATTTCTGCCCTGCGCTTGGATTTTTTTGTGTAACAACCCTGTCAAAATCCCCCAACCAATAGAATGCCAGATTTACTGTTGACCAATGAAATGATCCCTGCCTCCTTGTGGGTGCGTTTTGCGGCTCCTTTAAATTGACAAGCATGATCGAACGTTCAGTGAGTCACGTGATGAGCGACTAGAGCGACCAAAGCTGCCACAAATATTTTTGACAGTCGTGCTTCTTGAGTGTCCGCGGGAGACTTTGCCTCTTCGGAAGCTTCTGGTTTGAACGTACAGTCAGAGTTTGAATTTTGTGTTTTTCTTTGTTCTTTTGTAACTTCAAAATGTTTAATACCTCCTATGAGCTGAAAGGTAATTTGATTAGTAGATTTAAAGTTCTTACTGGACAGTTGCATTGTTTGAGTACTTTCTGACATTTCTCAATAAATTAATAGAAATGACTGTCTCTCTACAATAATCTGAAAAAAAAAAGGATCCCTTTAGCCAAATGTAATTTCATTTTATTCTCCGTTTAACCTCACCTTTCTTTGAATCACATTCATCTTTCTTTGTCTGATGGAGACTTTTTTATTGACCTGTGTTTAACTAGCAAAACCACTCATTTTCTGATAATGACAGAGCAAGACGAAGGCAGAAGTTTTACAAGGCTCCATCAAATGTTAGTTAAATGATACAAGGGCTTTTCATTCAAGAGGATTTGAAGTTCACACTAATAAACTTGGCAGGAAGAGCTGCACTTTAAATGTTGCAGCTGGTGTCTATTTGTTACATAATAAACTCAAGTTCCCTTTCATTTCTAATGTTTGTGTATTCAGGATACATATCTGAAGTCTGATTAGTATTCAATAGGCCTATCTGAAATAATGGAGCATTAAAAAATTTTCCCCCTTATTATTTGTTACTGTATATTCAAAATGGGTTTTTGGCTTCTTTCAAGGCAGGTTAAATAAAAGTCTTTACATTATTCACCTTAAAGTAGGAGGTAAAAAGTGCTTTTTGCTTTGGGCTAAATAGCATAAAATTACTTTTTGAAGGTTCTGTATATAGGCTATCTTTCATAAATTCTTTTAGTGACACCTCTCTCTGAGGCTGTTAGATGAAGTGCAGTCAGCATCCTGTTGCCTGTACTCAGTAGTGAGCACCTGGGAACCGGCCAAAACAGTGACAAACACAAGACTGACTGTGGCAAAATAAATTTCAATCATATTTAGAATAACGTTACTATCTGCTATGATGCTATATTTCACGTTCACGTTCATTTCCAGGGCTGGTACCTGCGGTTATTCCACAGGCTAGTTAATAACATGTCGGGCAGGAAATCCAAAGTGTGGGATCATTTTGAGAAGGTGAAGGACGAACCCAAGGTGATATGTAAACTCATCTTCATTGGTCGACTGCAAACATGACGTATCATCTGAAACATGGAAGTAGCTACATGCCCATTAGCCCACAGCGTCATTAACAGGCGGCTCACTCAGTGTGTGACGTGCACTTGTAGATAAAATATAGGCCCATATTAATGAAGGTTCATTAGTACGGTTTTGTATTTCTCTGTAATGTAGCACAGTGTTAACAATGTTACTGATACTATTCTTTCTCACACCTTCAACTCAAACCATTGTGTTGCCCTGCCCAAAATGTATCATTTAATAATTAAATTAATATCATAAACATGCGGGCGACTAGTCGACTAATGGCCCTAAATGACGACTGTTGGTCGACTAGGAAGATTCTTAGTTGGGAGCAGCCCTAGCTCCATGATTCTAAGGGTACGTTCGTAAATCCAATCTGACGCTCTACACTTAAATAAGACCCCCACTGTTTGAAGAAACTGAGCAGTCTATTCATACATGAATTAATAAACGGTGCAGTCTCACATTCAACCTGTTGTTCTGTCTGCCCAGACACAGCGCCCAGAGTAGGCCTATGCTCTGCTGCTCAGAGAGTGTGGTGCTCTGAATAACAGGTTAATGGTGCATTCTAACAGCGTTCCGAATTTACACACAGTCCAATTTGTACCAGAATTTGCTATGGAATTCAGTTCTGGCTAAATTGAATAGCTGCAGAAGTTATTTTTTTCTCAGACTGTAGCTGCTGCAAGAGGCAGCAAAACATCCTTTCATCTTTTAGTCACAGTCTACTAATAAAACAGTGGTTACATGAGCCTCAAAACCAGCCACAACTCAGCCCTGAGCAGAGTGGCCATAGTTGACCAATCAACAGACTGCAGTGTTCACAGCTCCACCTTTTAGTACCAGATCTGTGTGCTAGGTACCCCAACAGAGGGGGGGACGGTTCTAGTGGTTTTCACAGTGGAAACAGAAGAAAAGCGTACTGAACTGAACTGAACTGTACTGCTCAGTGGAAACGGGGCTTAAGTGCAGGTCTGTCTTTGTGGAACCGCAGATGCAAAGTGTAACAATATAACCGAGACACAGCATGTGTAGACTCTGTGTTGTGGTGGGTGCGGGTCATTTGTTGACGCTAGTGAACACTTGCATCCTTTGGAGTTTCTGGGAAAAAACTTGGCCCTTCCATACAAGTCAGTCCACAGGCTGCTGGAGGCAAAGAAGATTTCAGTTTACTAAGTTATGTTACAACTTGTTCACCCATTGGCAATAAAAGATGATTAATACTGGTGAAAAGTTACATACAGAACCTTTCAATAAGAAATTAACTGGGACAGGTCAGGATTATGACAATGCCTTTTATGTTTAGACACCTCAAAGCAATTTACTGGCTGCAGGTTTTGAACAGAAAGTCACAAACTCTTCTGCAGAAAATGTCTTTTCAGATGCCTTTTGAAGCTTTTTTTTAAATCTCATGTTTTGCTTTTTCCTGAAACGAACCCCAAAGAAATTCTACACGTCAGTGACTGTATGATTGTCATAATGACAGATGAGTCACAAAAATGAAAAATTGCATCTCTGGAGTGTGCCTTAGATATATTTGGTCTTTTCTCATCCTTTCTATTCCCCTCCCCATTGTTTCCTCTCTTGTCTCTTACTCTACACTCCTGTGTGTTCTTTTCTTTACTCACTGTTTCCTCTTTTCTTCTCTCACCCCTTTTTTCTTTGACTTCACCGCTGTCGTCTTGCTTTAGCCATCCATACATTTCCCTCTCCTGTTGCCCTGTCTCTGTCTTTCTGTCCCTCCCTTCTCCTCTTCTCCATCTTCGCTCTCCTCTCCTTGCCTGTCCCCACATCCCTCCAGCTTCCTTTTGTCCCTGTCTGTCAAAAGATTGCTTCTTCAATAACAGGATGCTGCTGCATAACAGTAGCCATTATGCAAATCTATCTTTTATTCAATGTATCAAAAATGCTTTCTTTGTCAGGGTCAGAATAAATCTCCATTGGCTGATATTCATAAGAAAGGGAAGACATGCGAGTGGATATAATTAATTTTTAAAATATGTTTACGCAAGACTGACATTTTCATCAAATTTTTATTACTTTTGTTACTTTCTACCATCACATACAAAGTGAATATATTCAGTAGTGTAACAACCAACTTGCTAAGCTATGAAAGCTTTGACATTTTGCTGATTTTCCTAGAAAAAAATAGATGCATTTATGTTTCTGGCATGTGCATGTATCAGAAAAAAGGAAAAGAGCGTTGGCAACTCTTTACAAATCCTCAGATTTGTTGCTCTATACATGTGTAAATATTTTATATATACTCATGATACACACATTTGTCACTCGTGTTGAGACATTTTCCGCACCATAACAACAGTCTGTTTGGGATGATTACAGTAATGGGACTCATTTATATAATTTTTGCTTCATCTGTGATTGGGCTGCAGTTATTCCATGATTGTCACATTTAAATGCCAGCTGATGAGCCGATGTGTTTCTGTCCCTGCTGTAGCTGCAGTATGATTCACTGCATCTCCAATAGAGAATAACCATCTTTGGCCTCTTTTGTCCAGTGTAACCTGCAGCGTCTTGTACAACTTCAACTGTCAGCAGATGATTTCTGACACAGCTTTAGCCCACCAATCTCAGAACACATTGTCTGACAACAATGTAGCCTCTGGGGGCAACGGACAATATTTTGGGGGATGCGGTGTAGCTGAGCAGCAACATCTGGGGCTGAAAAATGAAGCCAACATGGAGGTGACAAAAATTGCAGTGACTTGAATGCCCACTTGAGACTACCTCCAGAAGCAAGTTTTACAGCAGGAATAAAAATGTTCCCAGCCTGGTACAAAATATGGTTTTGGTCTCTATAAACAATTTCCCTGTTTAGGACAACTTTACGGAAGGTGAATTTATATATCACTCACCCGTTTACATTTTATTAAGACTTAAAGTCACGCATAATTAAGGGCAGGTCACTCTGATTGACAGGCTGTCTGCTGATAGTGTCCTTGGCTTCTCAGTTGGATCCACTCCTCGCTTCTTCACCTCAACCCTCTCACCCAAATATGGTCACATCTGGCTCCAAGAAACCAAGAAGGTGACGGCCAAAATGCTGAACTTGAGGTTACATAATGGGAGTCCACAAACCAATGGGTGACACAATAACTATGTCTTTTAGTTTTACAGTGTATGGGTGTGGCCAGCTCATATCCAGAGCAGGACTTCCTCTTGCGTGTGCTGGTCATTGTTCACCAATCACTGTAAATAGATATCTGCACATTAATGCAGATAAATGAAACAAACAAAATAACTATCTAACTAATAAACACTTAAGTCGTTGTCAGATTATAGCCGATGGATTCCGAAATTGCATTTCAGCCAATGCCTTCTGCCTCTTTTCCTCTCCACCCAGACTGTTTATCTGCTGCTCAAATGTGATTGGTCAGTACTAGTCCAACTACAAACAAACTGCAAACCACAATGCTTCTGATACCGACATATTGTACCATGAGTACATGAGTTAGCTATTTGACAATATAAAAATCAACATAACAAAAGCGCCACACACACACGCACGCGCACGCGCGCGCACACACACACACACACACACACACACACACATACTGTAAATGAATTACTCACTTTAATGTATTTTTCTTGAGCTGGTAAAAATGGCTATAGACCGTTTCAAACCGGACAACATAAACATTCTAAATGGGTCCCTTTGTATTTCCTGTTTGAATGTATGTTAATGCAGAAGCTGACAGGAAGTAAACAGGGACCAAAGTTGTTGCCCTAGCAAGAGAATAGCAATGAAACGGTCCATATATTAATGTAGAAACAGAACAGGAAAACAGGATGTATAGCCTATATATTCAAATATTATCTTTTTAACTTTGAACACAGACTCTCTCCTGAAATAGGCTATGTTTTCTATTGCAATACAGAAATTTGACAAAGCAGATTAATGATTTATGCATGTATGGTGCAACATTGCTGATAGGCTACCTTTAATGTTCTGTGTGCCCTGAACACATCCAAACAAACAAACTAGAGTTGTCAATGGGCCTGAAAATTACAACCCGACCCGGCCTGCAGGTTTTTAAGCCCAGACCCGACGCAGCCGACACACCAGCATTAGCCTAATTGTCTGCCTGAAAAAAAGGAAGCCCAAGGCCCGACCCTGCCCGAGTCATTTGCATATTTTTTCGTCCCGAACCCGGTCGGGTTTGTCAGGCCGGCCCGACCCATCTGGGATGATAGGGCCATGTAGGCAGTGCTTGCTAACCGCTCGTATCCCCCCTTAATATGCAAAATGTTAGATGGACCCAGTCTGACGTTCCACTCTGTGCCACTGCCACCTGCGGCTGCGAGGGCAGGCTGCTGCACTCAACCGCGGCTGCTTTTTATGGGGTAAAAAATCGTTCCGACCACCGGCCAGCCCGCCCCTGATAATGACTCTTTTAATAGGAAAGGTTGCCGACCCCTGCTTTAGGGTGATATATATATATATATATATAAGTGTAACCCTAAGAAAAATTATGCTTACTTTGTATATTTCATGACTAAACAAACAAATAAATTGAACATTAACAGGCATCATATTGTGTACTACAGGGGGTAAATGTGTGTAAATAAGTCTCACTCAAGGAGAAGACAGTTGAAAACAACAATGTGTCAGCCATGACACAGTAAACTTTTCCTGGCACTGTTTTCTCCAACTCTCACTAACATTTCCATCATTGTCTTCCTGCAAGAATGAAACTTCTCTTTGAGCAAAACTTGGTTACACACAATATCAATCAAACCAGATCAAGAAAAAGGTAAAGAAAAATGTTTTCTGGCCAGAAACAAGACTGTGTAAATAAGCAACTGATTGCCCACAAGTTTATCGTATTAGCTTACTGAACTTGTCTCCGCTGCTTCCTAGTGGCCAAAAATAAACTGACTATTGAGAATATAACATTACTGTTGGCCACAGTTACTGCTGGCTGCAGTGCTGATGCTTTACTGAATCTTATTATTTTAGCACTTAACTAAGTTACACATTCTCTACTTGATACAGTTTCTAGTTGAGTCTTAAAATTGTTTTGTACACTGGCTCTGCAGATATTGTTCACTTTGTGCCACTAAATAATTCAAACATTAATTAGAAAAAGAAGTACGTGTAGTGCACAGAGACTTAAAGTGGCTGTTGCTGATTTTTGCGGGTGAGGTAAGAAAATTGGAAATTATGCAAAAAGAGAAAACGACACTGCAGGGGGAAGAGACGGGGAGGAGCAGGAAAGAGGAGTCAGGGGAGAGAAGTGGAAGAGGAGAGTTATGATGAGAATGTTTGCTCTATGAAATGCTCCAAAGCAATCAACTGAAGCAAATTAATGCCTCTTACTCTGGAGAGAAACAGAGAGGATATAATGATAAAACAGAGAGGGAAAAAAACAGACGAGAGTAGAAATGAGAAAATATGAGAGAAATAAGCGAAGAGGGAGAAAAATCCCTTGTTTTCTATTTGGTAAGGACGGCGTGGCTGACACAGATGCGCAGATTGCCTATCAATCACTCTGGATTGCGTTTCTCCTCTTCACATCCTCTTCACCTTCTGCTCACATCGTTTCCTCTCTTCACTTTCCTCTTGTCCTACTTCTGCATTCTTTTTCCTCATCCTCCTGTCTTCTCTCTTTTCTTTATCCTTTGTTTCTTTTCTCCGTATAATCTTCCTCTTCACCTTTATATCCCTCCTCTCCTCTCCTCTTTACCACCACGTTATTTTTCTTCCTCTTTAATGTCTGTCCTCTCATCCTCCTCTCTCCTGCACTCTTCCAACCCTCCAGACCCATTCATGAGGTGTGTGTGTGTGTGTGTGTCTGCATACGGCATGCCTGTGTCTGTGAGTGTGTGCATGTGTGTGACATCGGAGACGGATTGGTCTGTATTTAGGGAAGCAGAATATCAATAAACAGCGGAAAGGAAAGTGCTCTCATGCCTCCCTCTTTCACACACACACACACACACACACGTACACGTGCACAGGCTCACTGCTTCCCTGAGGCGCTGCATGGTTGGTGGAGGGGTCGTTCAGGAACGCCGTGTGTTCCACCGTGTAGCGCCACAGGTTGCTAAACAAGGGGTTGAAAAATGGGCCGCTCCTGAGAGCAGGCGAGGATTGATCACCCAAATACCTCTTTTATCTTCTCTTCTCCTCTCGGTCTTCCCCCTTCTCGCGTGTTTTCTCATTCTTCTCCTCTCCCTGTCTTTTTTTCCTCTGCTCATCATCTGCATTCTCTTTTTTATATTCATCACCTTCTCTTCCACATTTCTCCTTTGCTTTTTATCTCTCTGTTCTTACTTCCTGTCTCCAACTTCGTTCCATGTCTTTTTTCCATTGATTCCTTCACTCGTCCTCTGATCCTCCTTTCCTTTTGCCACCTATTCGCTCTGGCTAATTTGCCACCTCTCTCTTCGTCCATCTATTTTTGTCTCTCTTCTCGTTCAATTTAATGTCTTGTCTTTGAATCACCTCTTACGCTCTGTTCCCTGCCGCTTCCATACCTCCTCTCTCCTCCTCTTTTCTTCTTCTTAACACCTTTTTTCTCTCCTCTCCTCTTCTGATCCAATTTAATGTCTCCTCTTCTTCTTCTTTGAATCATCTCTTATGCTCTGTTCCCTACCACTTCCATACTTCTCCTGTCCTGTCCTCTCCTCTCCTCGTCCAATTTAATGTCTCCTCTTCTTCCATACTTCTCCTGTCCTGTCTTCTCCTCTCCTCGTCCAATTTAATGTCTCTTCTTCTTCTTCTTCTTTGAATCATCTCTTATGCTCTGTTCCCTACCGCTTCCATACTTCCTCTCCTCTCCTCTCCTCTCCTCTCCTCTCCTCTCCTCTCCTCTCCTCGCTCATGTCTCCTCTTTTCTCTTTACCCAGTCCTGACAGCAATAGAGGCTGTCCAATAAAACAGGCATAAAAACGCAATCCCTGTCTGGGCTCAATTTACGCACACACACACGCACTCACAAACAAACACCACACACACACACACACACACAC
>NC_065513.1:34054883-34091805 GCF_006386435.1 Epinephelus moara | reverse complement strand
ACACACACACAGCCTTGCACATTCACACACACCTGAGATCCTACACACAGGTTCTGATACACAAACATCTTTCTTAAGTAACCGTAAACACACACACACACACACACATACACACACACACACTGCAAGATTTATGCACTTAAACACAAATGCAAATATATGCATAGGTAACTAGAGGCCCACATACACAAACACTGAAGTTGCCTCTCCCAATGAGGCAGACAGGTTTACAGCGCTGTCACAAACCACAGAGTTTGATCAGTTCCTAACTATGGAATTAGGCCTCTTCTGTGTGTGTGTGTGTGGAAGTCTGTGTGTAAGACGGTATGCCTGCTGTTGCACATTTAAGTGCACACATGGACAAATCTATTCTTACTGCAGCAGTGCACACAGCATGTGTGTATGTACATGATTATTAAGATATATTGTTGTCTGTATAATGTATGTGCACATCTCTTTTAGTCTGGCACTGGTAAACTTTCAAAATATAATGTTGGTGAAGCACTTCATTTTTAGGTTTATTTCCATAGGTTTAGGCAACAAAAGCACATGGTTAGGTTTAGAAAACCATCAGGGTTTAGCTTAACATTCACATGGGAAACAAACAGCAGGCTCCTGGGTGAAAGTCCAAACTTTGTTGGACCCATCCACCACCCCCGCCTGCGCTCCCTATAGAGAGTTTCTTTCTCTTTATATTACGGTAGTTGCCTGTGTCGTTACAAGCTGTCATGTTGTATTAAAATGTACTATAAAGCAGCGCTACATCACAGCTGGGTGTGGTCACGAGAATAACAAATCCACAAAATCTCAGCAGAATAGGTGCTGGATACAAAAATCAATACAACTGCAATACAACAGTACCAACACACTGGAATCACAGCTCCCTTTAATCCTATTAGCAACATACTGACCAACTATAGCTCGTTGTCAGGCAGGAGGTGTGAGGGTGCTCCTTGTATCACAAAGTACAACAGACCAAACCGAACTGTGATCATGATAACATAAAAGAACCCCCCCAAAAAACATTCACATGACTCATTCACACACATAAAAATAAAAATATGAATCCATTACAGAACACTGTCACAAACTGGAAATGTTTGAGAAAAACACCTTTGTGCTGCAGAGTAATAGTTTGGTTTTGCTCTTTGAGGTTCAGGAACACACTGTCAGCGATGCTAATGTAGGACATGTAACTGCTGCAGAGGACGCTCCTCATCAGTTACCATTCAACGATTCAGTGTTGGAAAAGTTGGGCCCTTGACTGCTTCATAACAAACTAACATTTCAAAGGTAAGGTAAGACATCATCAACAGCTGACCGTGAAAATCAAGCTCTCTGTTGTACATGTGCACGTATCTGCACATACTGGAGTCAGAAGCATTTACACTTGTACAAGGACATAACGTGTAACGCACACAGCATACAGACTGTAGAGACACATGCACCTCTCTGTCTCTCTCTCTCTCTCTCTCTCTCTCTCTCACACACACACACACACGTCAATGAGGACAGTGCGACCTGTGTGAGCTAAAAGCTACACACCACTTTGCTGTAATAACTAGAGCTACATCTAATCCTATTTCCATTAGGTGTATGCTCCAGAAGGGTGTGTGTGTGTGTGTGTGTGTGTGTGTGTGTGTGTGTGTGTGTGCATGTGAGGGTAATGTGTGTGTGCAGTTTCTTCAGTCGTGTGTGTCTGGGTGTGTGTGAAGAGTGAGATAGTGTCCATTTGAGCATGCATGCTTTAGGGTGAGTTGGCAGTAGAAAGTTTAAGTGTGTGTGTGTGTGTGTGTGTGTGTGTGTGTGTGTGTGTGTGTGTGTGCATGTGAATGTGTCCAGTCCTTAATTCTTTTTCTGAGCTGTGGAGGGCTGAATCAGCGAATCCCCGATAGACCTGCTCAGCCCTGGCCAGTACTTCAATTCTGCAATCACAGTACACGCACGCACACGCACGCACTCACACACACACGCGCACACACACGAGCTGAGTCATACATAAGGGCACACGTGAATACACACTTATGTGGAAAATCAATCGGATACTGCAGCTCAGCCTCAAAAACATATGTAAGTATGCATGATTGTGCAAATGTACTTGCACACACACTGATGACAAGCATGGACACACACACGAATACACTTCAATGATTAGGGACTCTGCAGAACTCTTTAATAGATGGATCTGGTCCCGAGTCAAGTCTCACATCTAGTCCCTATATACGTACTCTGCTAATAAGAGTCAAGATTAGAATTTCGCATCTTAAATTTGCAATTTAAATTCCCTGCGACATTCTTATAGTAATTCTTTATAGTGTGGCTTAGGCAATGACAGGTCGAGGGTACTCAGACTGAAAATGCTTATATTGTCGAGGAAACGAGGCGCTTTTGTAGACCTGCGGTAACTTAAAATGCTCATCCTACCACTGCTTTGCAAACCAAAGACCCCTAACAGCTTGAGCACTGGGAATGACAGAAGTGACTTCAAAGTTAAGCTCCTGCAGTGTCAAAAGTACTGCTGTGGGAGACACAAACAGAATCATTAGCTGCATGGAATGGTTTAATTTGATAAGTTTCATATGAAATATAAAATCTGAGATGAAGTCCATTTAGTGGGGTCTGACAGAAGGTCCACAGCAAAATGTTTCATGACTATTTTCATCATTGTAATGCTGCCTAGTTGAGCAGACTTTTAATGAGTGTGTATACTCACCTGTAACTTGTCAAAGTTTATTGATTAAGAATGTCGATGCTTATCAGCAGTTTCAATTGAAAAATGGAAGTACAACAGCATGAATGAACAACCTGACCTAATATGAAATATGGCTGTGGAAAATGGATCTGGAAATAATCAAAGAGAGAAAGTGCTACAGATTTGTGAAAGCTGATCTATTTCAATTCTAAAAGTCAGCCATTAATTGTCAGCTTTGTCCCTCTGGTGTTTAACACTTTAAATATCATTACAGTTTTCATAGAAGTAGGGCTGCCCCTGACTAAGAATTTTCCTAGTCAACCAGTAGTCATTATTTATGGCCATTAGTCGACTAGTCGCCCACATGTTTACGATATTAATTTAGTTATAAAATTATATATATTTTGGGCGGGGCAACACAATGGTTTGAGTTGAAGGTGTGAGAAAGAATAGTATCAGTAACATTGTTAACACTGTGCTACATTACAGAGAAATACAAAACCGTACTAATGAACCTTCATTAATATAGGCCTATATTTTATCTACAAGTGCACGTCACACACTGAGCGAGCCGCCTGTTAATGACGCTGTGGGCTAATGGGCATGTAGCTACTTCCATGTTTCAGATGATTTGTCACGTTTGTAGTCGACCAATGAAGATGAGTTTACATATCACCTTGGGTTCGTCCTTCACCTTCTCAAAATGATCCCACACTTTAGATTTCCTGCCCAACATGTTGTTAACTAGCCTGTGGAATAACAGCTCCTGTCTGACTGCTGAGTGTGGACACTTCCTGTGTCTGTCCTTTCAAATTAAATTCCCACATGGTCCAGTCATTTTAGTTTTGATTTATTTTTGACAAGGCGCAGCTCCTAATAGAGTTTAGATTTTTTTTTTTTCTGCTACTAAGTGACCAATGAAATCTTGCCGATTAACGACCTTTCTGGCCAACTGACATTTGGTCGACTATTACTGTGCGTTCACACCGGGCGCGAGTGAAGCAAATTACTCGTGACGCGTGAGTTTGGATGCCCGACCATTTCGTTAATTTGCGTTATCGCGTCAGTCGCGCGAGTAGCGAGCCCGCCCATTTTCACTAGATAACAAATTCTGGCCAGCCGTTCTCACCTCAGCCATGGCTGAGATAACCACCATCGCTGCTTTGTACCTGCTCTGGAAGTCCCAGATGTGTCGGAGGGCCAAACGCCGTCGTTTTTGGGTTCACCCTATCCTGCAGAAGCGCATCCAGCTCGGCGAGTTTCACCACCTCCTCCAGGAACTCCGTCTGGATGATAGCCGCTTTCAGCGGTATTTCAGGGTGACTGGGGCCCAGTTTGAGGACCTGTTGGCGAGGGTTGGCGCCAGGATCTCCCGGCAGGACACCAACTACAGGCGCTCCATTTCAGCTGCGGAGCGCCTGTCCATCTGTCTCCGGTAAGTAGCAGTTTATTGTTGTGTCGCGTCTATGCAGCGATAGACGCGCTGCATCGCGTCTTTGCATTGACTTTGTATGTAATCTCGACGCGAATTCACACTCGGTGTGAACGCACAGTTAGGGGGCAGCCCTACATAGAAGTACTATATGCAGTCTTTGTTGATTTGTTTCAATTTTGTAGTATTTTTCTGTTTGACGCTGCTTTTCTTTTCACTTTCTCAAGGCTTCATCTGTATGTGCCTGATTCTGTTTTGTTCTGACACCATGTATTTTGACATTTTAAGATAAAGTTTAAAAAAAAAAAGGAAGGGGACCATAAAAATGGAGCAGCAGCTAGGAGTAGCCTGTGGCAGACAATATGGAAAGTCCTTTGTTGTGTGCAATAAAAGTTTCTGGAGTGGACGATCCAGATTAAAAAAAAAAAAAAAGGCACTCCTGAGGGTGGGGTAGATGCAGCAAGCTCACCTGCGGGCATACATTATGAGCACGTGTCAACATTATTTATGCAATCACTCTCACTGCCAGAGGAGCTTTAATCATATAAGATTTGCTTGCTTCATCATTAAATGATAGAGGTGAAGTTGTGCATTGACAACCATTGTAGATGTACTACAGACAAGAATTTAAGAATAAACTCTTTAACAGGAAAAAAAAAAAGAAACTGCAGGAAGAGCAATACGAGAGGGATCCCTCTTCTAGGATGGACAGACGTACGATAGACGTACCTCATAATCGCAGTTCAGGATGAAATTTCTGTGGGAAAGAATCTCATACTACACTATCCTTCTGACCTCACACCGCTGCACATTTCTCCGCTTGGCTCTCCATTTATATTTTCCTCACCACGGGAGTAACGCCGGTGAGGTCCAGTCATCCTATTATCCAATCACTGCGCTCAGTGTGGGGTTTATCATCCACACTGCACCTCTTCACCTCTCTTACTCACCTTCACAGTCAATTTAGGACACAAGCCTTTCATATCCTGTCGCCTTCCCACTCTCCTCCCGAGTCAAATCAGACCTTCCTCTTCATTAATCTCCAGACACAGATATCTGCATATGAAAGCAGAATCTGTGAGCAAAGGGACAAGATTTTGGTATTGGTAGCAACCTGGTGTCCGTTTGTACTCTAAGTAGTATTGACCAATCATGTTCTTACTCCCAGGTAGTCAGATACAGCAGCTTGGTCAGTGGCCTTACGCTTCAAACTGTAATATTCTAGGTACCCCTCTTGTGCCAGTTTGGGGGCTTTAACTTCCATGGGGCACCCAGTGGCTCAGTGGTTAGGGTGGTTGTGCCATGTACAAATGCATGTTTCCTGGCTGCAGCAGCTGTGGATTCGATTCCAGCTCATGGCCCTTTGCTGCATATCATCTCTGCTCTCTCTCCCCCTTTCATGCTTTTCTCTCTCTTCTGTCAAATAAAGGGAAAAGAATAAAAAGACAGAACGCTTCCCCGCCATTGACAACATATTCCGGCAGTTTTCACTGTTATAAGACAGAGGGCGCTGTTACACATCTTGTAAAATAGAACAGCACTGCCATGTCCAAAAACAAATGAAGAAGAAGATCCGCTGGAAACTGGAAGAAGATGATGTTAACAGAGGAGATGTAGCAGCTTGTAAACCGCACAAACCGCCAACAGAGAAGTTTATGGTTGGAGTCGTGTTGATGGACTCAGACTCTGACAATTCCTGTTTTGATCAACATTATAAATCTGATTTGGACGAAGAAGCAAACGAGTTTGGTGGGACAAAACGGGATCGTCATGACGGTGACAGTGACACACGGACAAGACGACAGTATTATTGTTCATTATTACTGTTATTATGATTACTATTATCTTTATCTATACAATTCAAATAGACATAGGGAAATGAGGGGAAAAAAATGTAAACGTGAAATTCATTTTATACTTGAAAATGACTGTCTGACAAAAATGAACTTTTCTTAGCTTTTTGTCGGAAGTGTTTTTATATTTTTATTTTTTATGAAAATGCACAGATTCAAGTGTTGATAAAAATGAATGTAATGAGATAGAATAAAATGTTTTCTTGTGTGTAAAAACAGAAAGTCTGTTCTTTAGTTTGATGTATATACTATTTACATATTCATAGAACAAATTATTCTGTGGGTCTTGAAAGATCAGTGAATATGATCAAAAATGCTGGTGGTAGCTGGCAGCTTAAAAACAATCTGGCGGGTAAAGTGTTACGTAAGTTAATTAGTATGCCACGTGATGTATGTCACTTGAAGTTAACTAGGCTATGTAACATAATAAAAAAACCCTCAATGTTTCACATGGGACACGAACACTGTTCTCCTGGGAAAATGTCCTGTGTTTGTTTGACCGATTCCCCATCCTTCCCTTCCGCCCAACTCGGAATTTCTCCCTCAGTACACAATGTCATTGCCACTAATGGGTTTACAATGGAGTTAGTTGAAATCTCAACTAACTAACTAACTAAAGGGTGCTTTCTGCATCTGAATCAGACACCAATGGCTACTGACCAAACAGCCATATTTGACACCCTTGGAATGTGAACGGGCTGGCAGATATTTATTTATGGAAACCCTTTTTGCTAAAATGACTAGCACATAGAAGAGGAAGTCTAGGCCTGGATATGCAATAGAACTCTTCAAATATTTGCCATCGTCCCCAGCGTCTTATTGTCATCAGACCAGTGGCTGATGGGTTTTGACATTGCCACTTTATTCTTCTCTGTAGTGTCAAGTACCATACTGGGCCTGTAGTGCACCATTATTTCCATTTCACATCACCTTTCCACATGTTCCACATGTAGCTACACAGCAGGAGTCCAGTGGTCACATTTTTTTCATCGCATCCTACCTCTTCTTCCCAAGAAGCTCCATCTTATCTCCCAACTTTATAGCACAATGCAAGATGAGCACAAACAGTCTAAAAGAGAGTATAGTCGAAGTAGTTGTATCACACAGTTGCTTTAATTGCAGAGATAATTGTCATAAATGGCTACCTTTTCTGCAGCAAATTCATTCCTGATTATTAAACTGTAGAAACCTGTTATTAAATTGTAACATGAAACTCACTGGGACTGCAGTGGCCTGGGGGCATAATTTTCATTTTCAATTTCAGGAAAGACATCTACTGGGAATTGCTCAAGCCACTACGGGTGAGTGTATTTTACTGATGAACACGATCAAAAGGAGCGAAGAACAAGAGCAGACTTTGGGAGAAATTTGCAGAAACTCTAATGTCTGTTCTCCTTGTCATGTGTCATCATTCTCTGGAAAAACTTTTACCTCTCACGATTCTTATTTTCTTTCTAATATGCATATTGACCTCAAAGTTGACTCACACGTCTGGTTTGTCATTGCTGCCTGTAGTCTGTCTGTAATTAGCACATTTTGCCTCTTGGAGTCATTTCCATTAGGGTCACATTTGACACTGAAAATCAGTCACTGTTACCCTGACAGAAACTATATTTTTGATGTGAGCTAAATGGCCACATTTGCACAAGTGCTAAAATTTCAGGACCCAGTGATAATAATAACCTCACGGTCGTTAACCACTGCGCCCAAATCTTCATCGACAGCCCTGTTAATGCTTGTTAAATGATGAGTACAACCACCTTACATCTGATTACAGCTCAGTCCATTTAACCATCGCTCTCAATTGCTGCTGTATGTCACTCCTGCATCTGATGCTGAAGGATAATATTGTTTGATTGGACATGACAAGAGAGAAATGATGGAGAGATGGATGGACAGATTAATGGAAAAAAGGAGGGATACACGGAAATATCTTTTTACACATGTCTAAAGGAATGGCAGGTGGAGTAAACTATGGGGGACTGAATGTGAGGATGGACGTATATGGATTGAGGGCAATATAAAGAAGAAGCAGTTGATTGATAGGTAAGTAAAGATAGAGGGGTCATACAGTACACAAACATCAGAAATGGAAAAAAGATTGATTGATGGAGGAAAGGAAGATGGAAAACTCGGATGAGGAGAGAGTGAGAAACAAAAAGCACAAAACAAAAAGCTACTGAAAGCTACGTAGCGTACAGGAAAGTGGAGTCACCATTAAAGGTATACTATGCAGAATCATTTGTTACTGTTTGTAAACATGCTTGCCAGCAAAACTGGAAGTAAATCCAACCCTAGATTCACTCTTATTTAGTATTTTGGGTCATTACAATCAAGTTCTTTCGGTGCTATGTATCTTGGATGCCTGCTGCTTATGGTCTGGCACCTGGTCGCTACCTTTTTATAAAGCCCCGACCTCACCTGAGTGCTGTGGGGGGACACCCCACAGACATCCTGAACACAGAAAACAAGAAGAAAATACAGGCAGAGGGCTGAGTCTCTGCAGAAAACTACAATGCCACACACACTGAGGGTGAGTCATTAGTGAAGATGGAGAGGGATTACTTCTGAATGAGTCAATACATTGTTTTTTAGAAAAACTCTGCATAATATATCTTTAAACTTTGTGGCAACACTATTTGGAGCTGTGTACATCCAGCCAAGTTCCTTGAGGAAAACACTGATGTATGTTGCTGTAAACCACAGATATGTGACATCTGTACATTTATCATATCAACATCTATACAGTGATGTGGTTCAGATTACATGTATATGAGCTGACTTCATTGGAACATGGAGGGGATGGTGGATAGTGTGAAACCTAGGTAAGAGTTCCCAAACAGCAGACCACTGCAGAGCACTGTTCAAGACCAACAAACAAATACGGCATTTTTTAGTGAGACACTGGCAGCAATTCAAGCTGGGATTGGGTGCATTTTAGCAACACATCACGGCATCTCCAGAGGTGATTGAGGGACCAGATCTGGGTGCTTCCTCAGTTAGCCATTATGACATTTCCAGCTGCGATTATGACACTATAATCGGGTGTCTTTTAGCGAGACATTGAGGCATTTCAAGCCGTGATTGTGACTCTAAAACCAGGTGTCTTTTAGCGAGACACTGCAGCATTCCCAGCTGGGATTGTGGCACCAAAATCGCGTGTTTTTGGTCAAACAATGTGACATTTCCAGCTGGGATTATGGCACCAAAACTGGGTGTTTTCTGGTGAAGACACTGCGGAATTTCCAGCGGTGATTAGAGCACCAATACTGGGCACTTCTTTAAAAGACATCACAGCATTTCCAGCCATGATTGTAACACTATGGGCGGCAGTAGCTCAGTCCATAGGGACTTTGGTTGAGAACCGGAGGGTCGCCTGTCCAAGTCCCCGTCCGGACCAAATATGGAGCGTGGACTGGTGGCCGGAGAGGTGCCAGTTCACCTCCTGGGCACTGCCGAGGTGCCCTTGAGCAAGGCACCGAACCCCCCAACCGCCTGACCAAGGCAGCCCCCTCACTCTGACATCTCTCCACTTCGTGCATGTATAGAAGGCAGCCCCCTCACTCTGACATCTCTCCACTTCGTGCATGTATAGGTCCTGTTTGTGCATGTGTCTTTTGGACCTGTGTGTTAATGACAAAAGAGTGAAAAAATTTAATTTCCCCTCAGGGGGATTAATGAAGTATATAAAATCTAAACCCAGGTGTCTTTTAGAGAGACACTGCAGCATTTCCAGCTGGGATTGTGACACTAAAACCAGGTAATTTGTTAGTAAGATATCGTGGCATCTCTAGTGGTAACTGCGGCACCAAAACTGGGTGTTTATTTGGCAGGAAATCACAGCATTTCAAGGCACGATTGTAACTCCAATACCAGGTGGCTTTTAGCAAGACTTTGTGGCATCTCCAGCTGTGACTGTGGCACCAAAACCGGGTAAACTTTTGTGGGACATTGCCGCAGTTCAAGCTGTGACTGTGGCACCAAAACTGAGTCTTTTAAGCCAAAACATTTTCTTTTTGAAACCCTAACCAAGTGGTGTTAATACCGAAACATAAGCACACATTAACCACAGTGTAGAGAAATGTAAAGTTTCAACATATTAATGTTTAAATGTATTATATCCGTGGTAGCAGAAATGTACAATGACAATGATTATGGCGATTGGTTTGGTATATTCCCGAATAGTTGGCACTTTCATGTTTGATGAGACATATGGGTCTCAAAATCATTCTTTTACAAGGTAACTGGTAGTGGTCTGTTGTTGTAAACAAAAGTTTTGGTGTAATTACAGACAAGGAGTGCATGAATCGGGAAATAATATTTGTCCTAGTGACTAGGAAAAAAAAATTAAAAACAAGGTATGAGGAGAGAAGCAGAGGAGTTCTGTTGATAAGAGCAGAGGCTGAGTAAAGAAGTAAAACATTGTACAAGTGACTTTTAATTAAATTCTGAAGACACGAGTATGAGTATGGAATATGAAAATTCTTGGGTCCTGAGAGAAGAGGTGGAGGTGAAGGAAGTAAAAGCAGAGTTGTCCATAGTGTTAAAAGGAGCAGCAGATGCTCATGTGAAGAGCTGGATGTTGACTTGGAGGAGTAGATGCTGACATTATAAGGCACTGCATGTGTTTTGGAGGATTCCTGTTTGATAAAAACTGGTACAGTGTTTATCTGTCATGATAAATTGGCAACCTATACCATTAAAAACTACAGGAGCGTATGTAACAGTTTTCAGCTGTAGAAAAAGTTTGGTTGTGATGTACATAAAAATGTGGAATGACTGAAAGATTATGCCACATAATGATGCAGGGCACAAGTCAAACCAGAGGCCAACATGGAAAAGAGACAAAGGGAACAAACACATCATTATTTAAAGGTCCAGTGTGAAGGATTTAGTGACATCTAGCAGTGACTTTGCAGATTGCAACCAACTGAAACTTCTCCCATGTGCCAAAAACTGTGCCGCCTGTGAAAGACTGACTGACATTTTGGAGACATGTCATGTGATACACGGGCTCTAGAAGTGTATGATTGATCTTTTTCCCACAGTCTAGTGTTGTAAGAGTAAACAGAGATTGCAATAAACAGTGATATTTAATCGCAATGCTTAAAAATCACGATTCATATTGACTCAGTACCCAAGTAGCGTGACAGTACTGAATTGAGAGGTAAGCTTGTCCCAGCCCTGTTGTACCATGCTTCTTACTGAAGTAAAAAATGGCCATTATCTGATGTTATGATGGCCTGTGTGTGTTTGTATTTGTGTAAGTGTGTGTATTTGTGTTTTTCTTCACCACAGGGAAAAACAAGCATTAACCACAGATCCTCAGGTTTGTCACTGCAATGTGTCTGCGTCCTCATTCAGATTCCTGCAGAGACCCTGCGTGCCTGTGTGTGCACGCCTGTAAATCAGCATCCGTTGTGTGTATGTGTGCTTGAGGAAGCATCTTGCATGTGTGCACCTATTATGTGGTGTGCTTGTGTGTGTGTGTGTGTGCGTCTCCAGCCTTAATTTGATGTCTAAATAAGTGGTTCCTGCCCCCAGGGGTTCCCTAGCAATATATCACCGCGGCAACAATGGAACTGCCGTTGTCATCGTCCCCGGGGACCAGCCGCTTGCCCGCTCATGCATGGCCTTGTGGGAAATGCGGACCTGGTGAACAGCGCACCGACGCTAAATGATGCACGCACGCGCGCACACACACACACACACACACACACACACACACACACACACACACACACACACACACACTGATATGTGCTCACATTCAACCTGCAACCTACTCATTTTCTTCTCTTTTCATTTCTTGATATGTTCACCCTCTTTTTTGTACTTCCTCTTTCTCTCTTTTTCCTTACATCTTCCTCACCATTTTCCTCTGCTACACTTTTCATCTTCCCAAGGTGAGATGTTTGACAGTTGCTTTAAGTAAATTGGTTTTTAGTGAAGTGTCCAAAACAGCACAAAGGGAATACTGAGAAGACCTTGGAGAGATCCACTTAGGGAGGAGAGACAGACAGTTGGAGAGAAAGCAGACTAAGGAGGAAGAGAGGAAAGAAGGAAGAAAAACAGACCACTACAGGAGGCTCCACAATGGAAGAATGGACCACAGCTTGGACAGAGTTACCTGCCCTCACTATTCATGTAGGTGCATGCAGGCATGGTGCCAGGATTTCAGTTTTGAATGGGCCAAAGTAAATTTGGCTCACCTTTTAATTACAGAAGTTAATACTGTTTGCCTTTCTTTGACAGTTTCCAAGTGGTAGTCTCGCTAAAGAAAGGAATTACTCTGTTCCATGCTGTGGAAAGCAACGAGCACATCTTGTTGATTATGACACTTTTTATAGCTAAATTATTTTTAGTGCCAAAATTGTTTATTTGGCCGAGACAGTTTGTATGTATTACAAGTGGCACATGCAGGTAAATTGCTTTCATAGTGCAAAATGAAACATAGTATCTATCTATCATGTTTATTTTTTCAATAAATGAATGGATGTAGACCAACAGCCTACATCCATCCAACACACTACAAACTCTTCACGCTGCCACACTTAACACAGTCATAAAACTGTTCGCTTCCCCCGTCACACACCTGCTGCTCATCACATGCACCTTACCTGTTACCTGCATTTTCCTGTTCTAGTGCGCCACCCTGTGTACAAACAACAAAACTGCATCTATTTACATGTAGTCACCGTTATTTAAACATGAATCAAAACAAACGCAAAGAATGTTATTGTGGCTCCCCAAAAATATAAGTTCTCCCAACCATTTAAGATGGGCCAGTTGACCAAGAGGGCAGGCACACCCACAACACCACACCTGGGTGCACAGCTACAAAGTGAGTTAACAATTAAGGCTGAAGACAGGATCAAATTCAACAACATATTCTTATTGAACAGTTTGTATGATATCCTATGAATTAGCACCCCATGAATGATGTTACATCCTTCCCCTCCAGTTACATAATCAATGTAAGAAACGGAGGATAAGCTGAGGCAAGTAAACATGAACACATGACTTCAGGGGAAAGTCCATTTTTTCGTGCCCCATTCACCCCTCCAACCTGCCTCCTCTCAAGACCACTCAGAACTGCTTCTTGGTTTACTCCCGTCAGTGCATTGGTCACATGATTGCAGCTTTTCGAAATACATGAAATTTGCATGAATTTCAGTGCAGTAATTTTCATATCAAAATACAACAACAGTTTGTAAGATATAATTTGTAGGGATCACAAGACAATCAGGTGTATCTGTGGATTTAGGGCTGCACAGAGCACTGTGGAGCAGCTGAATGTCACTGTCACCACACTCAAAGATACGACAGTGAGATAGTTCTAAAGCAATGACCACTCTGTTATCTATGGATGGGTCACCCTCAGGGAACACAATACCCTGATAGTCTGGTGTAATCATATCAAAGCAATATTCCAATGGCAGCGTTTGCATCATTTACATGATAACAAGCTGGTTTATGAAGATTCAATCAATAATCACAATAATGTGGCATTTATTATGTCACTGTGGATGCTAGTGAACCATAATGAGTAAATGTGATCTGCAGTATTTACATATCATTTGCATGACATTTCGCTTGGCCTATTAGAACTATACATGATGGAGACAAAACAAACAAACAGATGATATTCCCACAGGCAGCGTTTGAAATTAAGCAGTTTTTCCCAGTTTGGATTTAACTGAGCAGTACTTCTCAAAAGCAAATTATACACTTTAACACTGAACGTTACAACCAGGATGGGAAGTTTGGCAGCACTACATATGATCAACCAGAACCTCATGTGTTTTATTAAGCATTTTTTTGATATATTTCATCTTATGACATTCTTGCAGTTTTCTAAATGTAGACCAAACCAAACCAGGCTGTTTCTCCTCCTCATCAAACAAGTGTCCAGTAACACTTTCACCCATAGTAGTCACCACAGGGGGCAGTTATTTAAAAGCCATTTTCTTGTGTCTGCATGAGTTTTGATGTTACAGTTGCATAAAAGCCACCACTATGGACCCTAGTGCATCTTGCCATACACTGCCACCCACTGGACAAGTGTTGTAATGCAACACACGTCTCTGAAAACTAAGATGGCCGACAGGATGCAAAAAAAATGTTGTGCAGCTCAGGAATTTATCATCAGTCCTACTATAATGGGAGACTCTTGCAGGTAATTAAATTTGTTAACATCAAGTAATGTCTGTGAAGTGCTGTAAAGTTGTGTTAATTCAAAACACACCCAAAACACACTTTTAACACACATTAAACGTGGCTTAATAGAGACAATTTCAAACACAAGTAACAAATCAGCTTCACTATAACAAGCAGCATTCATAGACAAAGCATTTGTCTTTATCTGGACACATTTCCCCACAAATACGACATGCTAACGTTTTTAGCACAAGTTTACATTGTATAAATTAGCCTAGCGGCTAGCAGACTTTTCCTCTACTCATATGAAGCCAGGGACAACAGCAACATTTAACAAAGGTAACGTTACAAATTTTGGCTCGATTACAACTCACAAGGTTCACCGACAAAGCAACTGTCTTGTTTTCCAAACAAATACAACATGCTAACATTATTAGCACAAGCCTATGGCTTTTTACATTATATAAATTAGCCTAGTGACGGGCGGAGATTTCCCCTGCTCATATGAAGCCAGGATACATCACACACGAGACTTAAAATGCTGTTTTGTGGAGGCTTTACTGTCTTCACAATTTATTGTTTCTCATCTGTGAAATTAAAGTAAATAAAAGATTCGTTTCCACTGAGGGAAAAGGTTTCAGCTTACAAAAATAGACAGGAGGTCTGCGTTGCTGGGACGTGTAGTTACATTTGTGGGGGGGTGCCCGTCAGGCTACGGCTCTAAACCGTGTCGCTGGAGAACTTGTGAGTAAATGAGTGGGGCAGAGAGTGTAAGAGAGGAGAGATGCACACTGGTATGCATTTTGTAACCCAACTTGATCCTTTACTGATATAAACAGTATCGTCTAAATTTATATCTTGCTTAAAAATATATTAATATACAGTCGTTATATAGTAAAATAAATTTAACTAACTTAAACGTATGCTGTCCACCCAAGTGAACATGTGAAAGACTCAGTCTAACTTACATGACTTCACATGACGCCAGATTAATGGATGGACCAATATGCAGATCTACTCAGTAGATCAAATAACAAAGCACTGTTTAAAGATTGGTTAAATGCATTTGGTAAACATTTTGCAGCTATGTTCCACTCTTAACTTGTAATCAGTCATTGTTAGCAGAGGTCAGGCTCTCAGTCTTAATTGCCTGTGTGACTAAGATGTCATTTTCTCTCTCGCTCTCGCCGTCTCTGTTTCTAAACTCTCAGACAATCAACTCAACTTCCAAAACAAATCTCCCTCTAGCCTCGCAATCAATTAGCGTACTAGGAAATCAATTTAGCCCATTGATAAACGAGCTATTAATAGAAAGCTGACAAACAATAGGGCACCATACATCACCACGAGAGCTGATGTTTTTAATTAGTGCAACATTTAACGTGTAATTGTGAAGACATAATGAAGAGATATGACTGCAAAGTGTCTGTTGTTGAGCTCCTTGGAGACGGTGTTAAGTGTGTGTGTTTTAGGTGTATGTTTTAGGTGTATGTGTGTGAGTTTAGGTGTGTTAAGGCTATACCAGCTGAAGATTATGTACTTAAAGATTTTAAAAAGCAAGAAAAAGCTGACTTTATTTATAAAAAGAAATTCAGTGTGTTTTACCTTAACATTAGAAACAGACAGAAATAAGAAGTTGTGACATTAAAAAGTTAAGGAGGCACATTTAAAACTGTGTAGCCACATAAACACGAACACACAATGCAATTGCTACAATAAGTATGCTTCAAATTCCTCTGTACAAAATTGTATGACATTTTTTTCAATGGTCAGGCATTCTAATGGGGTTGCACGATGATTAAGAAAGCTCAAACACATTTCGACTATGGGTGTAACAATCCATCGATTTGGATTGATATATCCTTAAAATGATCAACAATCCAATGTCACTGATGCAAAGTGAAAACATTGATCCATATCATCATCTTTAGGATACACTTTTATATTGAAAGTCTGTGTCACCATCAAACAGCAACAGGAAGATGGCAATCAGCCAAGAGAAAGACGATGAGGATAACGCTTATTTACCCGGGAATAAATCAGCAGCCTGGAAATACATGGATTTCAGAGAAAATACAGGTCAACACAGAGTTCGGCTGAAAACACTGCCATGCAGACTGATATTCAAACGTGCTGTTCTGTCAGGAAATACAGTGACTTAAACCAATGATGAGTAAGGAAAATAATAAAGTTATGTAATTTGTTAAGCTATGACAAGAGGAAAAAAGTCTGCTAGCAGCTAGGCTAATTTATGCAATGTAAACATGCTTAAGCTAACAATGTGTGACGAGAAAAAAAAAATTGTTTTGTCTGTGAACCTTGACAGTTGTTACTGAGCTGAGTTTAATTCTTAAGTTAAACAATGTTGTTGTTAATCCATGTTTTATGGCTGTTGGGAGGAGTTTGCCTTTGGGATTTTAAACCAGATAGACCTGAAGTTTTATAAAAAAAAAAGATGATGGTTTGGGTTCAAATGAAAAGATTTCTGTAAAAAGGGACTTTTTGTTAGAAAGCCCTGAGGGTTAACTCATCCCATGTGCTGTTTTATTTGTGTTAGTGGAGTTGGTTTAAAGTCCACTTTACTGCACCTAAGCAGTTACAGTTACTTACATTATCTATGTGTTGTTTTTATCTTTTATGGCCAAAAGTAAAGTAGTCTTATGTAGATGACTGTGTTAAATGGGCAGATGATATCATTTCATGTCCATTGCGGGTTCCTGAATCCATCAAATCAAAATTGTATCATGGCAGTCTTTGTAATATTGGCACTTATCGTATCCAAAGAATTGATATTGTATCACGATGAAACTGGTGATTTACACCCCTAATTTCTACTATACAAAATTAAGCCCATGTTTTCCAGGCTTTCCTTTCACTTAATTCAAATAAAGCTATGGGAATATTGCATTTTGGATGAAATAGTCCAGGACCTCCTCTACCTGGTCAGACACATCCCTAATTTTTTTATAGTTTAATATTTATTGTTTCATTTATTCACCTGTTCCAATTAGACTTTCTGTAACTTGTATTCCCGACATGAAGGTCAACATGTTTCAAAGCCTTCTCCCCACTGCTGGGAAAAAAAATCCCTGGTGGCTAAACAGTGAATCTTTTATTTATGAATTTTGACCAAAAAGCAGTTTGATTTGATTCCATGAATTCAAATCTAAAAAATATTACAAGTTTTGCTGAATTAAAGAACCTAAAAATACCAGCCAGTGCATGTATGCAATGACAATTACGTTGAATCTCATGTGTAACTTTTTTATTATAGACTGTGAATTTATCCAGATTGCTGCTGTAAATCCCACTAATTTACAGAAAAAACATGGCGATGCTGACCTGGTCACAACTGGTAGACATTTGATGTTGAGGGGTTGCAATAATGTCTGTAAGGAGTCATCAAACACAAAGCTTGGCCCCCACTGATCTACAGCATCACTGCATGCAAAATGCATGTGGAGTTTCTATTTTGTGTATTTACTTGCTACCAAGTGAAATATTAAGCAACTTTAAATGAATTGTGTTTGTGGAGGTGAGGCATTTCTGCCCTGCAGCTGCAGTGTTGTTGTGTTGCAGTGAGTGAGAGATTGAGAGAGCGGGAGACAGGTACAGATGGCGCGGCAAAGACACAGAGATGGTGGTAATAGCGGTGTAAATATGTCAGTGTGGCCGAGCTGGGAAGCAGGGGAGTTGACCTTGGTCATAGTTTAAGACCTGTCTTTTATCGAGCTAGCTAGCAGCTCTGAGAGCCATTTGTCTGCTTACTGCCACGTCTTTCTCTCTCCTTCTCGTTCATTGTGTCTCTTTCTCTCTTTCTGTCTCCTTGGTCCTCCTTTTATCTGTCTAATTCCTTTTCCCTCTTTTATCACTCACTTCAGAATTCAATTCAAAATCCTTGTTATCACTTTGAAAGCTTTGCATGGTCAAGCTCCCTCTTACATTACAGAGTTATACAGCCCAGGGCTTGTTAGTTGTACCTCGCTCCAGACTTAAAATCAAAGGAGCTGGGCTTTATGCTTTTGAAGTTGGAGCTTCCAGACTTTGCAAATCACTCCAACAGGAATTGATCTTTGTGGACACAAAGCAGCTCAACACCCACCTGCTCAGACCTGCCTTTGTTGAGTTTTTTGGGAGGTCATTTTTGTCTTACGTTTCAAACTTGTAGTTGTTTACAGTGTTTTATCATATTTTAATAAAATATACTTTAAATATCTTTCAAAACTGATCAAATAAACAACACATGCTGACTAATTCACTCACTGTAAGCTGCTTGCTTGCCTTTTTTCCCAATTTATTCTATTCCTGTCCATATTTCCACATATGGAGACGCACACACATATGCAGTCACTTACAAACACGCTTACATTTACGCACTTACTGATTCCTTCCTATGTGTCTATTGTACTGGTTGTCATATTCAGTCTAACACTACATGTTTTGTTGCTGCAGATATCAGTAAGGAAGTAAAAAAAACATTGCACGTATCTGACGGACGTCTTTACACCACGCATTCCTACACAGACGCTTTGTCTAAATGTAAGGTTACAGTTGTTTTATTAAACAGCTGCTTTTACACATTGCAAAAAATAGCACCCACACATAGCAATAGACACTACCTCGTCTTTGTGTCTTCTTTTATGCTGCTTAATAATGTTTCTAAGGAGGCGCAGTTCTCACTGTAAGTTGCACACATGCACACACACATCCTTGTGAAGTCTATTACAGTGACTACAGTCTCAACACATAATTTTGCACTGGGTTAATTAGGCTTTGTGACTGTGATGTGATTAGCGGCAACATTTTAGTCTTAATCACAGTTTCTAGACAGCTTCTGAAAACCATGTGTTATGTGACTTTTAACAGCACACCTCATAATATATAGCCGTCTGATTATGGCTGTTACATTTGCTAAAGACCATTTTTGAAATATGCGTCCAAAACCAACCACATCTCCTAGAAATTATGTTTCCATGCATTGTTGATTAGGTTTTTGGACCAAAATAAACGCTGCCTTTTAGGTTTAGGCAACAAATGCACGTTGGTTAAGGTTAGGTAGGTGGTTAGGACGGTGTTTTTGGTTAAATATTAATAAAAAAGTTATTAAAAATATGTTGTAGTCACAATGAGTGGATACAGTATTGCAAGACTGCCTATTCCTATTTGGGCAAAGAACAACTGAAATACATTGTTAATATTCAGTATCAACATTTTTTAGACGATGCCTTAAATAGCAAGTTTTTTTATCACTCTGTGAAAGGGATAGTTCAGATTTTTTTGAAGTGGGCTTGTATGGGGTTCTTATTTATAGACAGTGTATTACCTACAGTAGATGTCAGTCGACATGCCACCAGTTTGGAGAAACAGACAGCAGTCCAACATGACACTAATTAATGTACTGCTGTGGACGGGGCGGCAATAAAACACATTTTAGCCGCCTAAAAAAAGATCAATATCAGTTTAAGTGTACGCTATTGAGAAACTCCATTGAGAAAAACAGTGATTTAACGTTACTGAACACAGGAGCTGCTGGTCTACTGCTGCCTCATCAGTTACTTTGTTGATGCTATTGTGTGACTTTGGCATTTTAAACCCAGGTCAGATCAAAGATCCCTCACAAAACAAGTTGAAAAGGGCAACTACTTGCAACACGACGTTCTGCAACATTCTAAAAACCTGCCGGTTCACACCAATGCAACTAGATGAGATGGTGTATCATGTCTATGCAACAACTCTCTGTACTTCTGTTCTGATTTAAAGCTTTTCAGCATCTCACTATCCTCATGAATGAGGATCTTCATGAATGATAGTAAGGATAGGGGCACACTGACACTGGCACACTGTGAGGACGTAAACAGAGGTCTCGGCGGGGATGGAGCACCTGCAGCAGCGAACACGCCATCTGCGGTCATTTTGACTCAACATCCAGACTTCACGACAAGCCCATTGGCTGTAGAAACAGCTGACGTTCTAAAACCAGCCCTCGGCAATTTGACCAGCTGAGTTGCAGGTGACACCATCAGCTGGCTTCAGCCGAGCTCTGACTGGCCAGTTTACACCTCTGCAACTTTTCTCTGCAACATTTTAATACGCTAAAAGATTTAGTTTGAACTCACCAAAGTCACACATGTAGCATATGTTTATTTTAAGTGGGCCTTTATTAGGTGGCTAAAACACACTTTTCTTGTGACCCCTGTTCACAGCAGTGTATTGCTTAGTCTCCAGCCTGCTTCTCCAAAATGGAGGCATGTTGACTGATATCTACGTTATGTCATACACTGACTATGGATAAGTACATACAAGCCCACTTCAAAAAATCTGAACTCTCACTTTAATAGAAAATGTAATTTACTTGGCATTCAGTCTCTTTAAAATATATTTGCTGTTTCAAATTAGTTGCATATAAACGTTATTTCTGGAAGACAGACCTGCCAAAACAGATGTACAAACCCATGTTAGACCCTCCAACAACCTACATGAAGTCCAACTACTATACATGAATTTAATCTGCCCTCATACAAACTACTTTGGTGGTGTTGTGTGGCTTTACTCCTCTAACAGCTGCAAAGTGTGCATAAATATCATGAATCCAAACTACTCAAGTCAGACAACTGGAGCACTCTGGATCAGCTGATGTGTCAGCTCAGTTTCCACATTACTATCACCAGCTGAGCGGTCTATTTAAAATGCTGCCGTTTCTTCCTGGTTGCCCCTCGGGGGTTGCATTGATCTCTCCCCGCTCTCGCTTTCTTGCTGTCTTTAAATTAGCCTTCACAGAGAGTGATATGAAACAGAGCCTTCATGCCAAAATAAAATCTATATTTACATGTATTCTCATTATAATGTTGCCATTCAAGTGCTGACTGACTGGGTTTTTAATCTATTACGCCCTTGTGAGGACTGGGCTGAGATGCAGCAGTGTTCTCAAATACGTTATTTAGGAGGCGGCAGAGTTGGAGAGGCGTGATTGTTACCAGAGGGCAGCCGACACAAATCCTGGACTGACTGAGTCAAATCTGTAGGGACAGTGATTGAGAAAGCTCTCTTGCACCTTGATAATGACTCTGGGAGCTCAGCTGCTAATTAAGTCAACGCTCAAAGGCACGGTGATAGTTGCCCTGGTGCGGCTGCTTAGTGCTCTGAAGTCTGATAAACTTGGCCACCAAGCAGCTCCATCGACACTCTGGTCCCCTTGTTTCTGGTTCCCTGCCAAAGTCCCACAATCCTGTTTCCTCCCAAAATTCAGCTCAGAGCGAAACAAGTGTCGATGTGTATGTCTGTTTTATGACTTTATACCAAATGCATGCTGGGAATGGCTCCATGTAACTCTGATTGGGAATGAGCTTAATCAAGTATTTTTTTACTGTCTCAGTTTTGTGACCAGTAATTCATCTGTCATTAATTAATGATCTTAAACAATTAATTTGGACTACAATATGCAACAGAAAAAAAAAGTGTGCCAAATACTAAAAGTCATCAAAGAGATATCCTACATCATGCTACTTCAGGAACTGCAGTCTGACAGCTGTTTACCTGACAATGTGAGAATTGCATGTTGTTCTGTGTTGATGTTCTGTATTATAAACAGTGTAGGCCTGTGACATCATCATGCTAATTGCTGCTACTGAGCAATCGGCTGCACACCTGGCATATATTTGCGATTGTTTCCTAACAGCTCTTTCTGTTGCTGATTGTGATGACGTGAAGCGAAAAACTTGAAACACAAATACAGCTTTTTTTTTTTGAGACCCCAGAGGTCCCCTGGGTTATTACAGATACACGTGCGGAGTTCTACTGACTGTATTTAACTCTGAGTATTAAAAAGTGATGACAGTAGATGGTGGTTTGTATTGGAGCACATTTAAAGGTGCTGTAATCGACATTCAGAGCATTAGTATAACATTCATTCATGTTCCGGGGTCATGTTAAGGGTCATGGGGGCCCCCCTGACATTGGGGAGAGGCGGGGTACACCCTGGACAGGTCACCAGACTATCACAGTGCTGACACATAGAGACAGACAACCATTCACACTCACATTCACACTTACGGACAATTTAGAGTCACCAATTAACCTGCATGTCTTTGGACTGTGGGAGGAAGCTGGAGTACCTGGAGAAAACCCACGCTGACACGGGGAGAACATGCAAACTCCAAACAGAAGGGCTCCTCCACCCTGGGTTTGCACCAGGAACCCTCCTAATGTGAGGCCACAATGCTAACCACTGCAACACCATGCCACCATTAGTATAACAGCAAAAAGCTATTTGCTATGAAAAGATACGATGTAATGGCATCCTGAGCAGGGAATTAAGTCGCACTATCTCTGTGTGCTGTAATCCAAACTTCTCCGTTTTTTTTGTTGTGGTAGCCAGTCTAGCCCCACTGCATGTGAGTCCCTGTGTGTGTATATTCCTCTGGCTAGCTAATCGCCACTGGTTACAGCTGCCCAGTTGGCCACCAACATTATTACATGTTGATATTTGGTGAAGTTTAGGTTGTGACATTAGTTGGACCACAATTCAATGTCAGGACAATGTCTAAAGATGACGTTGATTTGATGCAGAACACTGACAAAAAACGACATTGATATTTTGTTGGTTTCAAGTTGTGTGGTTAACAAACCAAAAATCCACCAAATGTCTCACACCAAAGTCATCTTGACTTGGAATAACGACATTTAGGCTGCCTTTACACTATCATGTCTTGATGCCCAATTCCGATTTGTTGCCTATATCCGATTTTTCCTGACTGCTGTTTACATGTTATTTACCTTATTTTTCACGGAGACACAGAGGCAAAACAGAAAGCAGCCAGCTTCCGTTTTTTTGGGCGACACTTTCGGTCCAGCACTCTTGACCACTGTGAAAATGTCCCACGGTATTTGATACAGTGATATTACTGCGCGCATGGAAATGTTTACATTACTGAAAGCAATTTTAAGGACTAACTTTAAATATTTGAAGTTAATCGTTAAAGAATAAATCACCTGGAAAGCTCCGCTGCTAATTTAAAAGGAAACTTAGCCTACACAGAGCGGTGGAAATGTCCGTGCAGCTGCAGACGGGTGCGGCTGGATGATTGATAGGTACATGCTGATTCGGGTGCTATCAGAGCCGATCCACGCATCACTATGGCTTAATAATCAACTCAGTCAATAAAAACAACCCGTCCTGTGTTAGAAGTGTACGTCGCTGACAGAAAAAAAGAAAGAAAGAAAATTTAAAAAAGATAGAAAAGCAGCGTACACCTCACATATTTATTTCTCACAGTTGCACACACGTTTGGCTGGCATGCAGAAGCACCATCTGTGTGTCTGTGCTGGTACACTGGAGACAGGGATCAAGCAGTTTGTCTTACTTGGGATAGATTGTGGTTTTTTTGGTTCATAGTTTTTGATTAACGTGCGATTTTTTCGGCTTTCCTTCCTTTCCCTCGCTCATGAGCACGTCATCAAAATGCGCTGTCGTCGCATTATTCATGACGTACGGCGTGGATTGCCAGGAAATATCCGATCTGTCTGTTTAGATTACAGACCTATTGGCAGATATCTAATTCATATCCGATATATTTCCACATATGAAGGAGGCCTGAATCTGATCTGACAATATCCGATATCATGCGTTTTTTCCTGTTTACACGTTCATGTTACAGATCCGATCTGTGCCACTTGAGAGGAAAAAAATCGGAATTGGGTCACTTGAACCATGTAGTGTAAAGTAGGCTTTAGTCGTAAGGTATGGAGAACAAAACCCAGTGTCTGCAAAAAATCATAATGTTAACATCCACACAACATGAAATTCTAATGTCATTAGACATTTGAAATAACTTCAACCAAAATATCATCTCAACCAAAATTTAACATCTGTCCAGCGTAAGAGTCCAACATCTCTCTAACGATGTACTGACGTCCAGTAACATCTGAGTGACAATGGCGTCCCAACCAATGGTAGTGGAATGGCGTAGTTGTGGAAGCACAACATCAACCCTGCAGTCCCCCCCAGGTTAACACCATTAGCACTTTCAGCGCTGTTTTTGCTGTCAGCACTGTTGTCGTTATTAGCACCATTAGCTGCTAACCACTAGCTCAGCTACCTCCATGTTTAGAGCCATGTGCAGACAATCTGAATCATAGATATGCTTTGAATATCGATTATGGCTTCTTTTTATATTAATATCCTCTTTTTGTTCTGGAGCTCGGAGGTGGTAGCTGAGGTTGTGTCCCACTCCAGGTTAGCCTCTGTACTTATACCATGAAAGCTGTCTGAAAAGCTAAGAGTGAAGAAGTGCCAATACCTCATATCTGCAACAAAGATAAATGCCAACTTCTTGTTAACATGGAGGAACCACAGCTCCCATGCTGCTGTGACAGTGCTTCTGTAGCTCTGTTTAAAAAGATATGACTGTATTTCAAGAGAGAAATCAACTTTATTCTACATGTTTCTATCAGAAAAAGATGAATTGAAGCCCACATCTACTGTCTCTTTAAGGTATTGAAACGTGAGGTACTTCCTAATTGGCTTCAGCTTTTTATTATTGTAGCTGCCACTTGCTTGCAGTGGCTGTGTGAATCCGTGGAACTGAATGTGCTGTATATGATAATATATGAGATTGTCTGCAGCACTTTGCACTATCTATTGATTGTGTTACCTTCCATTGCTGCACTGAAGTTTGTGTAATGTTGTAAATGTCAGAGCTGGTTTTCATTTTACATCTTTCACTCCACCGGCCGGACTGTGTGGCAATAAAATGAACATGAACTATGCCTGAAGAGGGATTGAATCTCTTTCTAAATCTGTCATCCGTACCCAGGTTGTGTGCTTATTCATGCAATCGTGTGTGCATTTGTATTCAGGAGTACGGGGAATGTTAGGTGTGCATTTATGTTTATGTGTTCAAATAAATATGCGCCTGAATTTGTGCAGGTGTGTCTGTGTGTTTATGTGTGCACATGTGTGGTAATATTGTGTGTGGGCTGGTTCAGTGGGTGCACATGCGTGGGTTTGGGTGTAGCGTGCATGTATGTGTGTGAGGGGGGCCAGGATTAATGCATTGCTGTCAAAGGGCCCCAGATGATGAAGTAGTCAAACCACAGGAAGATGGAAAGAAGAAAAAGAAGTCAGAGTATGAGAGAGAGAGAAACGTGGACAGATGAAAAAGAGGCAAATGATCAGGGAGAAGATATATCTTTCTTTCACAGGAAAACATCTGTTAATAATGCACAATATCCCAAAGCCATCTCACCTTTTTGACCAGGTGGATAATAAATGATTTGTTTTAAAACAAGAGGCATTTCATAAATAACAAAACAAAAAGTGTTTGCAGTAAAAACAAGCTGTGTTTCTAAATTACCAACAAGGCAAGACACCAAAAAATACAAATTCCAGGATGAGAGTCAGTTTCAGAGACTGGCAAAGTACTCATGCAAGTACCTCGACAAATAAATCACAAGCTAATTAGAGATCAGATAAACAAACACTAAGGAGAGAGGAAAGAATAACAATGGAGGCAAAGCTGCAGAGGGCCGAATGCCAATTTGGATTAAGGTAGAGATGGTTTATATAGTCTGATTGTTGGCAATGAGTAATTTGACATAATATATACAGTCTATTCTGGTATATTAAAAACCAATCTGACAACTCAGTTATATAGAGTGGTTAAAACCAGATTTTAACTCATCACAAGAAAGAAATGACATTAAAGGTGCTTTCACACCTGCCCTGTTCGGTTTGGTTTGGTTCAGTTCAATCAAACTCAAGTTTGTTCGCCCCCTAAGTGCAGTTCATTTGGGCAGGTGTGAACACAGCAATCACACTCAGGTGTGCACCAAAACAACCAGACCGAGACCTTCTTGAAGAGGTGGTCTCTGTCCAGTTACAAACGAACTCTGGTGCGGTTCGTTTGCGGTGAGAACGTGTTCCGACCTGGATCTGAACCAACTGCAGTCACATGAGTCACAAATTGAGTGCAATCTAGTTTCATTACACTGCTGGAAGGGAGGCAGACATCTCTGATATCTCCAACAAGTGGCAACTCACACCAAAACAATTTAGACTGATAAATAGCACTACAGGTAAGAGGAAGAACTTGTATTATAGATTTTAGGGTGAACCGTCCCTTTAAATACCTATGACCTTGAGAAGCGCTTTCTTGTTTCCCATAAATGTACATTACTATCCCCATAATTGCTGAACTTAACCTAAGTTTCAGAAATCTGCTAATAACAGTACGTGATGTGAGAAGTATTTAGTTGTGAGAGAAGGTGAGCAAAGAAGTAGCAGAGAATCTAATCACCACTCTGTGGTGTGACCGAGGCTGTCGTAAGGTCCAATTCACTGCTGGATAATGAGCGAGAAGGTGTGTGTGTGTTTGAGAGAGAGAGAGAGAGAGAGAGAGAGAGAGAGAGAGAGAGAGAGAGAGAGAGAGAGAGTTCAAAATAGAAAGAGAGGATTCCACAGTTACAGGAAGCGTATCATCGGTACAGCTGGTGAACCTCTGGGTTGCCGGCGGAAACTCCAATCAGACCGGCTGAAGCCATCCCACTTCCTGATGCGAGTCCAGATTAAAACCCCCAGGAGTGACCTCAGCTGTCATTGACACACACACACACACACACACACACACACACCTCGGTACATCGTAAAACCANCCGGCTGAAGCCATCCCACTTCCTGATGCGAGTCCAGATTAAAACCCCCAGGAGTGACCTCAGCTGTCATTGACACACACACACACACACACACACACACACACCTCGGTACATACGTACACACACACAAGCAGTGTGTAACATGACACGCGCGCACATAAAACCTCCTCTCACAATCACACACACTGTGATGTTAATTAAACTCCACACACACGACTTCACATGCACACACCACTGTACTAATTAATCTATGCACACACATGTGAATAAGCTGCACGGCATGGACATGGGATGGAGAGCACACACACAGACACACACACTCCAAGGTGTTAATTAAACATTGTGACAGGTGATATCACTTCGCTGTGCCAAATCTGACAGAATGGCCATCTATTGCCCACTGTGTAAACCAGCTGCCATGTCTCTCACACTCTTACAAGCAGACAGATAAATTACTCCCTGAATCCTCTCTCAAAAAGTAAAAACAGTTAAAAACTCTAATTTTTTGAATAGAAATTTGACACATGTCTGCAAATTGTATACCCTGCATTTCTATGGTGCTCAAGAAATCTAACACAGAGTCTTCAAACACAGTTTACAATGCAGCTATATACGTTCAGCAACATCTTAATGCTGGTCATGCTTTAGACTTTAGTGAATATTCCTATGTTTGTTGAAATATCTTCAAGATGGGTGAATTAAATGTTTATTTTTCAGACAACCTTTTCACCAAAAGGGATTTAAAAAGTTGTGCTGTAATTAATAAGAGAATATTTCCATTACTCCAAATAATAATGTGTGAAGGAAGATGTGTAAAAGTCTATTTTTCATCATAAACCAAAGTATTGGACAAATTAAAATTTTGACCTGAGGGGAATGGTAAGTTCAGAGAAGGGTCACCAAAGTTATTGCAAGTAGGCTGGAGTGGGACATGTTTCATTTCAATCCATCCAACAGTTGTTGAGACATTTAACTAAAACCAACAACTACAAACGACAAAAAAAAAAAAAAAAAAAAAATTGTTGGACGCTGGGTCTCTAAGTGGACCAAGAGAAAAAGTGACCAAAGTGGGATTCATTCTCCGGTTAAGGTGAATGTCTGTTCAAAATTTCATGCCGTGAAGTGCTGTTGAGATATTTCACTCTGCGCCACAGTGGCTGACTGCTAACTAATGACGCTGCCATTCTTAGAGTCATGCCTCGAGTGTGGTTAAATGGTAAAGGTCGGTTCGGCTATTGTCGTACAAGGGTACATATGATATACTGAGAATTAGTGCCCTTACCGGAAAACAATCTCGGTTGGGTGCTGTCAAGACGACGTTACATGACGTGATGACATGATGTTACATACAAAACTTGAAATAACTCAACATTGACTTTTGGTTTTACATCAGGCATGAACCCCGGTCTCCTGGATTTAAGTCCTGTGTTTGTTTGACCCATCCACCCAAACAGCCTCTCCTCACCAACTTTGTTGCTCTTTATACGACATTTTTATGACTTTTTCCTTTGCTCCCCTCATATGTAGGATTGAGAAAAGCCTGCGGTGCAGGGGGCACTTAATTAAAGCCCCCGGCTCTTGATTACACAAGAATTATAAAGCATTATTTTCCACAGGTATAACTATTGATGGAAAACAGCCTGAAGGTTTTTATGAATCAAACAGCTTTCAGTTACCACAATATAATAAACTCAAACTAAGAAAAACAATCAGCATTCATGATTGCAAATAGAAGCCAGATGAGGCACAACTAAGGATGCATAGATTCATTGTCTGAACACTGGTATCGACCAGTACCAGCCTTGTTGACTGCCATTGGCCCAGCGGCAAATAAGATGACTTTCACCGATGGCAGTGGTAGATGATTTCCTGTTGTTTCACATCAATTTTGTGCAGGCTAAAAAGCAGAGTTCCAGACTACCTGACACAAACTTAAATTAATAAGCAGGTACAAGAAGAATACAATGACTGTTTGGCAAACAGACTTTGTGATTTCACTGTTGTGTGATTGTGATGAGATGGCTAGTAGAAAGACTGAATTCATGTTCATTCAAAGGTAGTGTTATTAGGAGCTTAATTATTATAAAACAGTTTAGTTATTCTTTACAGTGTAATGTAGGATTTATACATCTGCATCAAATTGACGTCTTATCCTATGCTGTAGCCTGATGTGCACCTCCCCAGAAATGTAATTAGATGTCACAGTGACACAGACCTGTCTATTTTTTCTCTCAGTGGAAACGTAGCTTTTATTTACTTTAAATTTACAGAAAAGAAACAATAAAGCCTCCACAAAAAAACATTTTAAGTCTCAAATGTGATTTATCCTGGCTTCATATGAGCAGAGGAAATCTCCGTTTGTTGCTAACTCATACAATGTAAAATGCCATAGGCTTGTTCTAATAACGTTAGCATGTTATATTTTTTTGGGAAACATGTTTAGTATAAGACATTTGTTTTGTCAGTGAACCTTGTGATCTGTAATGGAGCCGAACTTTGTAATGTAACCTTTGTTAAATGTTGCTGCTGTCCCTGGTTTAATATAAGAAAAGGAAAAGTCTGCTAGTCGTTAGGCTAATTTATACAATGTAAAATGCCATAGGCTTGTGCTAATAATATTAGCATGTTGTATTGTGGGACACTGTATCCAGATAAAGACAAGTGCTTTGTTTGTGAATACTGTGCGTTATAGTGAAGCCAGTTTGTGTACTTGTGTTTGAAACTGTCGCTATTAAGTCATGTTTAACGTGTGTTTGGGTGTGTTTTAAATCAGTACAACTTCAGAGCATTTCACAGAAACTCCACTGCCAACTAGTGTTTTGGAGGTGTAACTGCAGAGTGACACAGACACCACTGCACAGGTATAAATGTTCACAACGGCATAGGCTTTGCACAGAGCTGACGCACAAGTATAAATCCCCCTTAAACTTCTTTGTTTCCCTGGCACAAAGGGGGGAGTCAATAACAACAAAAACAAAATAGAAAACAACATAAGAATATCTGCATCAGCCAAATAGTCATTTTAAACATCGGTATCGACCTAGAGTTTTACAATCTGTGCATCCTGAGCAGAAACTTTAAATGCAAGTACTCAAGAACAAAGACAGGTTAACTACGTAATAACAATGTCAGGGGGTCTTTCACTACAGCTTACATAAACATCTGATTAAATCAGACCTGGTAATCATTGTCTGGACCAATGCAGCCAATTCAGACAGAGGCAGGTACCAAGGACAGCTCACGCACTGCTGACAGCACCAGGATCAGCACCATGGCCAGCACCACTGCCTGCCGTCCTCACACACGGTCGCTACTGGGAATAAAAGCTGTTTAATACTTTTGTCTTTTTTTCCCATCACTATTTGAATATAAAATCCTCCAGGTTTACAACTATCTGTTTTGCATGAAGTCTTTAGATGTAAAATCTATTCACACTGTAGCTTAAATACAATAATACACACTCAAACTGACTGTGTAAAGGCATGTTGCTGTCTTTCCTTTTTCTCTCCTTGTTTACCTGTTTACTTATCCGTTGTACTTTCATTGGTATCTTCTGTCTATCTTGGAAAGCCATCAGAATTGGCTTGGTGAGTGTGTGTGTGTGTGTGCAGAAGGGCGAAGAAGGTGTGTGTGTGTTTGCGTATGTTGGAGGTTGTCTTTCAAAACATCTGCTGAGGGGATAAATGATGCACCTGGATACCTGATCTCGCACATTTACACGAGTGCCAATTCCCGCCTGCAAACACACACACACACACACACACACACACACACACACACACACACTGCCAGAATCTTGGCTAAATCTCAGAGTTCATTTCACGTGGCATGCAACCCTCTGCTTACATATTCCTAGAAGTTTACTCAGTTTCTCGTGTGTGTGTGTGTGTGTGTGTGTGTGTGTTTTGCATTTGTGTGTGTTTGTACATGTCCATGTGTGTGTGCACACATGGATTTGCGCCTTTCCATGTTAATAAAGCCTACAGATATAGCTGTCAGCTTGCTGTGTTGATTCAGGCTCAAGGCCAAATGCTCCAATATCCTCCCTGAGTTGCTGTCTCCATCTATCTCCATCTGTCTCTCTCTTTCTCTCATCATCTCTGTCTGTCTGCATCTGTCTCTTTTTCCCTCTGTCTGGCTATATGTGCATCTGGTCATCTGACTGTCTGTCCGGGTGTCTTTCTGTCCTGCCAAAACTAATTCCACGGTGAAATTATTGAGAAAATCCAACATAGAGAATATTTTGTTTCTACAAAGAGGGCTGATGGGCAATGGAAAAGCAAACTCCACCTGCAGGGACAACTCTCAGAGAAAAGGTGAATTATTTTTGCATTCAACTGTGGTTTGCAAAGGCAATTAAGAAAGCGGCAGTGACACTGACAAGTAACAGCATGAGGGCAATAAAAACTTAGAAACACTAGATGATGATGATGATGCATTTCTCTCCCTGTATGATTATCAGTGGAAATTTGTAAGAGTCATTTTATTTTTATTCGAAGATAAAACAAAGTCATTTGCTCTTGATGCTGCAATCATTAACTGTCAATATCTGCTCTGCAAGCCTCCCACCATGATGCTACATTATCTATATGTGATCTATATTTGGACAAGAACTGACAGTAACAAGACAAATACAGGTCCAAGCCAGAAAAAGAGCTGAGAAATACAAGGTCCCTCAGCAACAGCTGTTATCAGTGTTTTCAGTGTGGACAGTCCTTCAATGTCAAGCGCCATTCAAGAGACAGAAATTTGGAACAGTGGGCACGACAGAAGTGAATAATGCACAAGTGGTACTTGAGATACTGAGTGTTTTTTTTTAAAGCACGAAGGACTGTGAAAGACATTTGGCTCATTTCAAGTCTCACTTGAGAGTAATTATGTTGCTTATATGTATGATATGGAATTTGGCCTGCAGGAATGTTTGTTAGTTGCAACTAAAGGCTGCCAAAGATCCCTAAGCTATGCAGCATGAGATCATGAATGAAAAACGTAGCATTGCAGTTTAGCATTGAACTTAAATCCAGTGAGCAGTGGAGATTAGACCTGCTGAGGACCTTGGAGACATTGTGGCCAGTAATGGTGACGCTTGTACCTAAAACTCTGAGGCAATAGAAAGCCAAGAACTCGCAGATGACTCGCGTGTCTGTGACTCATTCGCTGAAGGCTTGGCAGGCTGAGCAACAGGCTGTGGGATTGAGAAAATGTGGGGCTTGGAAATGTGAGACACTAGGATTTTAGGGCAACAGGGAGCTGCTGCAGGGGCTGAGACACAGGCAGGAGGGTAGTGTTAAAGTGCTAGACTGGTCCTTGTTTGGGGTTCTGTACCCCAAAACAGGAAGGATGATTGACAAAGGGGAACAGGGTACACAGGCATTTAGTTGATGACTAGATGATTCTGCGAACTGACGCCGTACCCTACGCCATAGCCTGATGTGCACCTCCTCAGAAATGTATCTATGCGTCAAGGCAACGCAGACTTCCTGTCTATTTTCTTAAGCTGACACCATTTCCCTCAGTAGAAATGAAGTCTTATCTAATTTAATTTTGCAGATAAGAAACAATAAATTGTGAAGACAATAAAGCCTCCACAAAAAACATTTTAAGTCCTGTGTGTGATTTATCCTGGCTGCATATGAGTAGAGGAAATCTCAACTAGCCACTAGGCTAATTCACACAATGTAAAATGCCATAGTCTTGTGCTAATAACATTAGCATGTTACATTTGTCAAAAAAAGGAAAATCCAAGGCACTCTTCTTTAAATGTATAGAAAGCCTTTATTCAAAAAATGGCTGAGGAAGGCTTTTGTGCCGAAATGCGTGGGCTGTTACCCACTTTCATCATGTTTTAACTTTTTCTAAATGAAACAGCCATTTTTTGAATAAAGGCTTTCTATACATTTAAAGAAGAGTGCCTTGGATTTTCCTTTTTTTTTTTTACGTCTATATTCCCACCAAAGAGCACCTTCGTCACATGATTAGATGAATCTTCTGAGCACTCTGGACTTTCTTTTTGACTGAGAGCATGTGATATTCGTTTGGAAAACATGTTTAGTATAAGACAGCTGTTTTATCGGTGAGCCTTGTGAGTTGTAATGGAGCCAAATTATGTACCGTTACCGTTGTTATATGTTCAGTTCAATTCAATTTTATTTATAAAGCACAATATCACCCATCACAATTTGCCTCAGAGGGCTTTACAGCATACAACATCCCTCTGTCCTTGGACCCTGACAGCAGAAAAGGAAAAAAAAATGTTGCATAGAGCTGACGCACAAGTATAAATCCCCCTTCTGTTGATAAGAAACTCCAAGAGGGTGACTCACTGAGAGGTAAGGCATGACAGGTTTGGCAAAGTGAGCCTAGAGAAACATACTGTAGGGCATTTCACCAAACCAGTCACAGCTGAATCATGCACCTTTCATTAAGGTTTTCACTCTAATGAGCTGCTTGGATTTTGCAACACTTCCTGTAAATATACAACACTTTAGAAATAAATGAACACATGTACTGTTTTCTAGACTAGAGAGGAGTATATGTGATCCTAAATACAATGCAACATTCAGCTTATTGATGTTAGATCTGTATGTTTTCCATAATGAACAAAATATGACGTTGCACAGATCAGAAAGTTGGCATCGATGCAGGCTCGCTGTTAGAGGCTTTATAGCCCACTTCCACTCTGTGCTTATTAGTTTGGGATTGCACATAACATGGCAGACCAAACATGCGAGCACAGAAATGGAGTCTAAGTAGGAAGGGAGAGGGGTGGTTTGGGAAACGCCCATAGAGTGTGAGGCTGAAGGAGAGGTGGAGGGAGTCACCACTGTGGAACGACAACCCTGGTGTAGGAATTCATTTTCAATTTCATGTTCATAATTGAGCACACTCACACACACATTAGAAAATTATGCAGTGGTGCATTTACATGCATTGTAGTGACCTTTTTACGATGAAATCCATGTTTACATGCAGGTCAGTAATCAATCACAATATTTTAAAGTATTACTGATAAAAGACACTGCTTACTGATGAATTTGGACTGAGAGTGCAGTGAGAGGACAGGTTCCAGTAATACCTACTGTACACTAGAGGACTTTAAAAAGACTTTCAAAAGACTCAAGTCTGACATCTAAAGACAGTGTGAGTTTTAAGTCACACACTATAAGATTTTGCAAAGACTGGGGATCTTGCAGGGTGACTACTGCAAGACAGTAACTCAGTTACTCATCCTGCTCCTGCTTGAAAATATTACACCAAACTCCCTTTAAGAAATATAACATATTAACAATTCCTTACATCTTAACACAAGAAAAAAGGTGTCATGTCGACAGTATGCTTGTTCTTGAGCCTCCTTGGAGTCCCCTCTATGTTTACTCTTTTCTGGGTTTGCTGCTTCTTGTTTGGCGATGGAGAAAGCGTAACCTATTGGTTGTTGACAATGTTCACAACTGAAATCCAGTCACTACAGAAAGCTGCCCTTAAATGCATATATACACACCTATCGATAGTGATGATGATAACTCTCCTCCTCCTACTCCTGATAACTTTTTCCACTCTTATCTTCCTCCTGTATGGCCTCATATCTCTTATCATTTATGTTTTTGGGCCTGGTAAACCTGCACTCCTGATGACGAGGGGATAGCGAATGCAGTGATTTGTGGTCTTCGCCCCCTCCAGTAAAAACCCCACTCCCTTGACCACAGCTTTCTTATTGACTCTCAGCTCAGCCTTTAATACCTTCGAGTGGCACCAGAGGATCAAGAAACTTCACCGTCTCAGTCTGTCTTCATCTGCTCTGCGCTCGGCTTTACTTTTTAGTGTGTGACAGATTTCACATTGGCTCTATCTTTCTTGTGTCTCTCTGCCTTCCTCTGGTTTTCTCAAGTTGTGTCTCTGTGCGTTTGTCCCCGTCTCTTTGATCGCTCTCGTGTCCTTCTTTCATCCTGTCAGCATTCGTCTTTCTCCCTCTGTAATACTTGTACTGTAGCTCTCAGTCCCCACTCCTCTCTGTTCTCTCCCTCTCCCTGTGTCTCACCTTGCCCTTTGTCTTCGCCGTCCCTCTCTCTCTTTCTGTCTGTCCCTCTCTGTTTTCCAATTTCACTCGCTCCCTCTCCACTCACTGTGTAAATCCCCTCTTATCCACTCCCAGAAACAACTCGCCGCATCCGGCCCTCTTGTTCTGTCACTATGGATATTTGTTCTAGATTAACCTCTCACGCTCTCTCCCTCCGCTCCCCTCTCTCTCTTGCTTTTTCACTCATCTCTCACCATTTTTTCCTCTTCTCTCTCCTTCTTCTTTTTTTTTTGTTCCTCTGCGCTTCATTTCTACACTCCCTCCTCTGGAGAGCTGCGACATCAGTTTAACTGCCATCACTGGATCTGGTCCAATGAAATATAAATGTCTGTCTCTTTCTTGCTCATTCTCTTCCTCCATCTCACTCTCTCATTTGCACAAAAAGAGAGAAAGAAGGACCCTGATGAGCCACCAACTGCCAGCCAATTCCCAGGGATGACACGCATGTTTGTGCCTCAGCGATTGCCGTTTGCTTTTCATCTAAGGGATAGATTGAGCTCTTGACCCCCCCCCACACACACACACACTCTTCCTCCTCTCTTTTTTTCCTTTCTCAACATCTTCTTTCCACCTTTATTCGTCCCCTACGTCTGCAGATGAATTTTACACAGAGAGAAAAGTGTGTTTTCTATTTTGCTTCCTCATCTCAGACTTTTTTACATTTCCTCTCTGAACCTTTTCCTTGTTTCTTAGTAAGTGCTTGTGTTCTACATGCTGTCCAGACAACTGTGGCAGCCTAACACTGGTTACAGGTGTTGGGTCCCGATATGGAGGACAGTTGTTTTTAAGATGAACAAATAATAATGTGATTATTATGATTAAAACAATAAAATACCAGGGTTTCTGTATTATACACCAAAATGATACAGTTTTGGATGCCTCACTTTGAAGAATATGAACACATTTTTCTAACAAAAGAAAGCAAACTTCTCAAATATTAGGTGTTGTCATACATTAACGATCATACAAGAACAGGTTTAAACTGTCTGATCAAACAATAGCTAAGTAAACAGCACAGACTGTTCAGAAATAATCAACACAACCACTGTGAGTCACACATTGGTTTGTGGATTCTATTGTGAAGCCTTGTGTTTGGTGTTTTGGCCATAGCTATCTTGGAATTTATTTGCCAGAAGTTACCATATTTGGACAAGAGGGTGGCGCTAACCCTTACACTAGCTGCTAGTTTGGTTAGCATGGTGCATTTATAGTCTGACAATGCTAATGCTAATTTTTGCTAGCAAAGACAGGGTTAACAGGGCTTGACGCTAACTTTTTTCCCAAGAAGCACATGTGCTCCTAAGTTGAAAAAATAAGGAGCGCACAAAGAACTTTAGGGGCACAAAGTAAATTGATCAAATAATGTGTTTTCTGTAATAAACGTGATGCAAATAGACATTTACAAGCAAAATTATTTAATGAATTTGTATAAAAAATGTACAGAAAGGTAAAATCATCAAGTTTTGAAAAAGTATTGCAATTTAATTTTGTCTTTAATGTTATTATCTTATATATATTATCTCTGCAATATGATTATCTTATATGATGTTATTACTATCCTAAAACATTCTCCAGGTCCTCTGAAANTTAATTTTGTCTTTAATGTTATTATCTTATTATCTTTGCAATATGATTATCTTACATAATGTTATTACTGTCCTAAAACATTCTCCAGGTCCTCTGAAACTCTGCAGGACTTATTTCTACCCCACCCAGCAGCGGTAGCTTGGAGAACGGTCCCTCACTGTAGGGAGAGGGGAGAGGGCTTCCCCGGAGGTCCGCCGCTTAACCCGGTCCGTCTCCTCCACCACACTTTGACTTATTTCCACCCTGCCGACAGTGGGACTTATATTCATTGTGCCGACAGTGGCTTGGAAAACTGCCCATAACCGTGTCACACGAATCTAACATTTGCAGTTAGATTATCATATTTTTTCATTGACAAAAATATAGGCTGCTTCGGCTGATTTTTTTATGCTCACATGTGCCCCTAAATATTTTTTACAGTTCGCACACACCTATTTTTAGTCGCAAATGCGAGTGAAACGCTCGCACTGTCGAGC
>NC_065513.1:33982787-34054502 GCF_006386435.1 Epinephelus moara | reverse complement strand
ATGTTATTACTATCCTAAAACATTCTCCAGGTCCTCTGAAACTCTGCAGGACTTATTTCCACCCTGCCCAGCAGCGGTACTGTGGCGAACGGTCCCTAACTGCGGGGAGAACGGAGCAGGCTTCCCCGGAGGTCCGCCGCTTTTCCCGGTCCCTCTTCTCCGTCACACTTTGACTTATTCCCACCCAGCTGACAGCCTGGCCATGGAGAACGGTCCCTAACTGCAGGGAGAATGGAGCAGGCTTCCCCGGAGCTCCGCCGCTTAACCCGGTCCGACTCCTCCGCCACACTTTGACTTATTTCCACCCTGCCGACAGTGGGACTTATATTCATTGTGCCGACAGTGGCTTGGAAAACCGCCCATAACCATGTCACATGGGGAAGTGAGAAGAGGGAAGGCGGCTGGAGTTCCTCCAACATTTTCAGTTAGATTATCATATTTTTTTATTGACAAAAATATAGGCTGCTTCGGCTGATTTTTTTATGCGCACATGTGCCCCTAAATATTTTTTACAGTTCGCACACACCTATTTTTAGTCGCAAATGCGAGTGAAACGCTCACACTGTCGAGCACTTGTTAAAACTATTTAAACAAAATGTATTACCGGAAAAACTCGACATCTTGGAGGGTCTTTTAGTACAGCCAAACCCTTAACAAGACTTTTGTCGGCGACTTAAATGTTTCATTTTTCATGAACTGAAACACACAGAAACAGCTATGGCTATACTATAGCTGTGTCTCAAATCACATACTTCTGTACTTACACTTAATATTTTGAGTGCATAAGTACGTTCACACTGAGAAGTATGGAAAAATGCCCTATGATGCACGACGCAGCTGGCCCCCAAGTATTTCCACATTATCAAATCTGGCCCCCATTCAAATAAGTTTGGACACCCCTGCTCTATGGTTATATTACCTAACCAAGATTGTCACCATGGTGGCAACTTTTCAACAGATGGCAACCACCTGTCACTCAAAGCCGCCAAGCCCTTGACTGTGCATTACTTTAAGCCTTTACAACATTTAAACGACTTCGAAACAAACTCAACCTGTGTACATTGTCATAAATGGGGAAATTCACGACAGAGACCAAAACCTTTGTTTTGTACCAGGCTGTAAACATGTTTATTTCTGCTGTAAAGCTGGGCATTTTAACATGGGACCCTAAAGGACTGACTCACTTTTGGAGCCAGCCTCAAGTGGTCATATGAGGAACTGCAGGTTTTGGCATTTTCGGCTGGCTTCCTCTTTCAGCCCCAGAGGTTGCTGCTTGATGGCAACATTGGCTACAGGGCTTTTGGTCCCAGTATGGAAGACAGTTGTTTCTAAATTGAACAACTAATCATTATTGTTACTGTTGTAACTAAAACAATAGTTAAGTTTAACTTCATTGTATAACAAAATTAAAGTGTTGATGCCTTACTTTGGGAAATATGAACACATCTTTCTACAAAATGCTTTTTTCTCATTCAACAAGAGAAGACAAACTCCTCAAATGTTACATGTTGTCTAAACACAAGCAGGAATAAAAGAAAACAGTCTTAAATTAGGATTTACCTTGTCTGATCAAACAGTAGGCGAACAAGCTAACTTCTGTTACAGACACATTTCATTTGGTACCAAAACAGTAATGAGGTTTGATACCACCAGGTTTTATTCAGTTTCATATTGTATGTCAAATATCAATTTATGTGTCTAGAGAGCAAATACAGCTCTAACACAGTCTTACAATCTAAATATTTAATATAAAGTGTTCTGAGTGAGGGAACAAAAGAGTGACACAGTATAAACAGCAGGCATTAGTTTCAATGAAGCTGTTTGCACTGTGAGTCGTATTTCAGTAACTTATTGTAGATGCATGATGGATCTGACTGCATTACAAATGTTGTGAACATTTTTGAGATTGCATTATGATTCATGAGACATTATGATGAATTCGCTTTACGATGAAAATCTACAGCAAAGTTCATGTTATTATGATTTACTCAATCATTCTCCCGAAACAAAGGTTTGTTTTATGAGTGAGAAACATGAGAATGATTCGGACTTATTGTTGACAATTATATTTTTCAGTAGAGAGCAGACAGATTGATAGATCGCAGACCCCTTTCGCCTAAATTGAATTGCATTTTTTTTTACCCACATAGGGAGAGATCTCACATCCCTATAATCTGAATGCTCAGTATCTTGCTCAACACGAGACAGGAGGACCTGGGGATCAAACCACCAACCCTGCAATTAATGGGTGCTCCTCTCAACTACCCAAGTTACAAGTTACTCTCTGGAACCATGGGGTGTTTCACATCTAACAAAAAGAAAAGCAGCTTTGAAAATACTGCAGATCAACTAAAAAAGACAGTTTTAAAGCTGATTGGTTGGCATTTTGAACCTCAGCAGCAAGACATTTTCAAAATGGGTGTCATTAGGAATCCACTTGGTTTTATTATTATTATAAAAACATCTGAATTCAAAGGCACTGTGGTGTTGTGTGCTATACTGAGAGAGGCTGTGACGGAAGTGAAAAACACTTGGTCTGAGGTTAAGTCTTTGTGTCGATGTGTTATCTGTGCTTCTGTTTGTGCTGTGTGTATTTTTACATAGATGTATTTTATTGCATCGTGTGTCTGTGTTGTGTTGGCATGAAGTTGTGTTTCAGTGTGTTTGTGTTTGTTTGTGTAAATACGTGTGTATTCAGAAATGTCTGTGTGTGTTTGCTGCACTTGGTAATTAAAGCAGAGTGTGCCAACCCAGCGACAATGTAATACCACTCTAATCATCCTCTGCTCGCCCATCTGTGTGCCCAACATGACTCTCTCTCTCTAACACACACACACACACACACACACACACACACACACACCAACAGTCATATCTTTTGAACACTGAGAAAGACAGACACAGTGGGACAAAGAGAAACAGGGAGCCATTCATTTAGAGGGAAAGAAGTAGCCAGGCTGAAGAAACAGACAGCCAATCAGAGGGAGACTAAAGCTGAAAACGCACTGCCACCTCAGTGCCTTGGTATATCATATGACATGTGTGACAGCACATTCTCACTCCGACCTCGTCACATATTGACGTTTGGTCATGGACTTTCCATGTCCAGATACATGCATTGTCTTCTTTCAAAATACACGTGGTTAGGTTTAGGAAAAAGAACAGGGTTTGGCTTTATAATCTTACGAGACGCAAACACCGCTCTCCCAGGAAAGTCGCCCTACTCGGACTCTGGCCACCTTAACTTTCCTTCTTGTCCCGCTGCATTTCCCCCTGACGCCGCCGAACATCTTGCTGCGTATCATGTCAACATTAAAAGACGGCTTCTGCGTCAGTGTCTGACACTGCAAGTCACTGCCCAAGCGCTGGATTTCAACACCTTCAGAGAGAGACCAGGTTGGTCAACTTCCCCCCCTTGCACCCAAGGAAGCATTGCACAGGTTTTACATTAGTCGGCCGGCTTCTTGACGTTATCATGTGTAGTTGTTGGGCTGACGTAACTATCAGTGGTCAAAATATCAGGTAGGAACTAGGCCCCCAAATATTAATCTATTAATAGCATGTTAAATAGCATAATTTTCTGTGACCTATAACATATGTTGCCAAGAAAACGTCAATAAAGTAAATAAACTTACATTGTGAAGACAAGTTTTTAGGATTTTTGTAAAGCAGGATCTATTTATTCAACACATTCTCACTCAGACTTCGTCACATATCGACGTTTGGTCATGGACTTTTCATGTCCAGATAAGGACAAGGCAAGGTACCCTGGGTGCGTTGGTTGTTGAGGTTCTGGGACAGCGTGTCTGCCAGGTACATTCATTGTCTTCTTTCAAAATACACTATGCTACAACACTGCAAACTGACATCTTTTTTTCCTTCCACAACAAATGCACGTAGTTACATTTTGCTGACACTCGCCCGTGGTTGGGTTAAGGCAACAAAAGCACGTGGTTGGGTTTAGGAAAAAAGAACAGGGATTGGCTTTACAATCTTACGGGGAGCAAACACTGACCTCTCTAGTGAAAATCCATGTTTGTTGGACCCATCCACCATCTGTTCCGCCCACCCTACTCAGACTTTCACCTCCTTAACTTTCGCTCTTGTCCTGCTGCATTTCCCCCTGATGCCACCTGTCGTCTTTAAACGAGAACGGCGACTGGCCACGCATCATGCTGACATGAAAGGACAGCTTTTTCGTCAGTGTCTGCACCAGAAGTCACTGCCCAAGCGCTGGATTTCTATGACTTTGGAGTGAGACCGGATTGATTTATTGACCAATGCTGTGTGGCTTGCATCTCTGCCTCAGAGTGCACACTACATTCATAGAAGTTAGCATGCTCTTCATCACAGGTTATTTTCTCCGGGAACTCTTTTAGCATGCCGCCGAGATATGCTTCACCACTGCTGGACAGATGGCTTGGTGTTATCATGGAGGACTTCATGGTAACACTTGGTGCCTCCTTTACTGAGTTCTTTTTCTCCTTCACCTCTACTACTCAATCCCTTCTAATTAGTAACTTTGTTTGGTGGACTGCTTCTTTGTTTATCTTATTTTCAAGTTATTTATTTGACAAGCTTGGAATGTAACGAGGATCATCGTGTTTTATTGCTGTTAAATGTAGGCTACTATATGGCTATATGAAATCCATGTCTGGTAGTTGTTCTACAGTATATGGCTGTGATTTTGGAATATTAACAGCCATATTGGGTTTCTAGTGCCAAAAAGTCCAGTGTTAACTCTGGTGTTGTGTTGCAGAGTGTCAACAGAAGACCACACACATAATCTCACTGCTCAGATTACAACCCTTTCAAATTGATAATCGAAAAAAGCCAACTACACTAGGCAATGAGACAATGGCATTTCATCGTCTTTTGACTTTTATCAATAAAGTTGGGAAAAACCCCATGGTATTTCTTTGTCCCGTGCTCTGTGTGATCTTCTGTTATACTTTTAGTCAAGTTGAGCTGCACTGAGGTACAAGAGAGTAGCTGTTACAGTAGCTGGGATGTACAAGCAGGTAGCGAGAGGGGAAAAAATGCGTGTCAGCAGCGGTGAGGCTGGAAACAGCACAATGGCTTTAAGTGTTGCGGCACAGTGGTGCGCGCCTTGCTGCTGCTGGTTTGGAGGTTTTACATGGCAACTTACATGTTGTTCTGATGCGTGCTGTTTTGTGGTGGTGTGCTAGGCCTTGTGACATATACAAATTAATACTTTTCATGTTGTCCTTACTGTGAAAACTGAGACTGAGTAAGAGATCTGAAAACACTGGGTGGTTATTTTTTATTTTGCCCACAAATTGTAAGAATGAACACAGTTGGGAAAAACGTTTCTTTCCACGAGAGCAGACTAATGTTCTCCTCCCTAAAATGTTCTCTTTAATGTCTGTCAATAATTGCTCCACCTGTGTCAGAGGAAGAAATGGAAGCAGCAGAGGTTTCTAACAACACGCAGCTACACACACACACACACACACACACACACACGCAGACCGCAGGAATAACAATCCAACAGACTTGCTGGCTGTATTTTGGATGGTAATTCATGGAGAATATAAATGGATTTTTGGATTAAGTGGGTCGCTGAAGATTCGGAGAACATTTCTGAATTTGCCTTTTTTCCACCGTGTTGTTCACACATCAGGGCAAAATTCTGAGTGCGTTTTATTTCACATAGTCAATTGCTCACTGGTTTATGTTCAGGATTGTCTTAGGTTGTGCTTACTAGTTGGGAAACACTTGTAATGTTTGGTGAGAGATACACTGCTGCTGTTTGTTTTCATATTTACAGTTGTATCATGATGAACAGGCTGCAGAATAGACCAAGTTTTTATTGCCCTGTTGCACTGAGCACAATCTAAGACTGACCAGTTGATTGACTGGTTGGTCTGATGGCAGGTTTGACATTAAAATATTAACTTTTGTCTGTTTTCAGAGAGTGCAGTGACATGATATTCAACATGTCTGCCCGTGAGTGACGAAAAAAGTCGGTGTTTCATCTTTTCCCTGTTTTTAAAATCTCCCTCGGTCAATTTTTTACAAACCTCTCATGACATCATGAGGGTATACTGCTTCTTTAGTTTAGTCCAGTTGTATGCAAGCACTGACAAACATATAGGTATTAAAAGTCTACTAGAGAAATGCAAAGACATCTAGCTTGGGAAATTTGTTTCTAGCCTAAGTGGCTTCTTTAAAGGCAAAGATTGGATAGAGTGTTACTGGCATGTCCTTTTTTCCTTTAGAATATATTTAGCTTTGAGCTTTCCTTGCATGCAAGTCATGTTCTATTTGACAAGAAGCATTGGGAAGCCAAGACGCCAAAGAGAAGTCCACATTTTAAAAATTCACTGCACTTCTTGTACTCTACTTGTGGCTCCTGCCCCTTCTGTCCTCTTGTACCTCCCTTCTGCTCCCCTTGCCTGTCCTCATCTCCAACACTTGGAAATTGGATGGTCTAATTTCCAGCCGCCCACTCTTGGCCGCTGTGTCCAACAGGCTGACAGTGTGGTGTTCAGCCTGTTGGACACAGCCTGTCAGTAGCATGTAACATTTATAAGTGGGAAAGCTTAATTTCCAGTCCTGGAGGCGAGCTCGCTTGGCTCTGCCTACCAAATGCAACCACAGAGTCACCCCATGTTGAAAATTTCAACAGTCAGACGGATGTACAGGATTTTATTAATTGTCTGGGGCTGGTGAGTGGGTCGCGGTTTGGATTCCTTCGAGGGATCTGAAGGAATGTGCCGGTGTCTGGAGTGACAGCTGAGCTGGAAATGGTACATGCACAGGCAAAGAAGTAACTATTTCAGAACAAATGCACTGCAGTTGTTTAAAAAAATCCTCTGAATCCTCACACTAAATGTTCTTGACATTTCCACATCCACATTCATTTTTGTTTGAAGGCACAATAGCGAGCACAAGCCAGTAACACAGCAGGCCCTTAATGCTGAGGATACTGGCACCAATGAGGCACATAATGAAGGAAGCAATCTGATACATGAACACGAATTCTCTTCAGCTTTATCAAAATTACTTATTTCTTGCCCCCAAACTGAGATCTGCATTTACTCTGCATATATACTTCCAGCTGGTTCTCACTCCCAAATCCCAACTGCAACTTTGTCAGTGGACCTTGGTATCAGATATGGATGCACAGACCCTTGCTACAGTTTGACATGCATGGGGTGGCAGCTTTTTCGGATACTCTGGGCAACAACCGCAGAAGGAGAAAGTCTTCATAGGGTGGGTAGTAGGGGAACTGAATGGGTCACACAAACCCAGGACATTCACCCGTGAGTCCTCTGTTCTTTTTCCATGTAAAACCAAAAGTCAATTGTGTTCCTTTAATCACAACGAGGTTTGCTAGTATGTGTCAATCAATCAACCAACCAATCAACCAACCCGACTGACCGAGCAACAACCGACCGACCAACCGATCGATCGGCAATCAACCAACCAACCAACCAATGAATCAGTGAATCAATGAATGAATCAATGAATCAATCAATCAATCAATCAACCAACCAACCAACCAATCATCACATGAAAATGAAACAGGGTATAACTCCAGTGAAATGTGATCGTATCGGCTTCTTCTGTATTTTCGTCCCTTTTTTTGCGTCTTCATCGTTGGCCACTGCTGTGTAATTGTCCATGTTTCTGGATGGTTCTGGAAATCCATGGTCTTTGGTAGTGGAATGATTTAATTGTCCACACATCCAGAACTCCACAAAATGGCCGCCTGGTCGCTCTTCCTGAATGGCAGCGCCCCACTACAACCACCTCTGTACAGTGTAACGTTACAGCAGTTATTCACAGCAGGACCAGGAGCACCGCATATTCCAACCAATACAGGACGCTTGTTCAGCTGGTGCCCACCTTCTCCATCTTTTCCTCAATGTGGAATAAAGTTTACATTTGAAAACATTGAAAACCTGGCTAGCTAGCAGCAAGCTAGGCTGACAAAAGGCCAGTGTACAGACTGGTGAGTTGATTCCTTAACTTTGATAAGGACCTGCAGCCACACGCCACCACCGTTCAACACCAACCCCAAAAAACACCACCAACAGCTGCAAAATGGACACAAGAGCCTAAATTTAGCACAACTTGAGCAGAGCTGACAGAGAGGCAGCTGGAAGTTTCCGCGCTTGATGTCTTACTCTTTCTTTCCTATTACTGCTCTCCATCGCTCATACTTTTCCCCTATAAACCATCCTTCTTTTCTGCTGCTTTTCTTTTTCATTTACCTTTTCCACCGCTCCTCCTCACGGTCTCTTGATCAGCTCGGGGAAGTGGAGCTCATTTAAGACTGTAATTCACAATTACATGGACAGGGGCTGAGGTTGACCCTGTAGACTCAGACACACACACACACACACACACACACACACACACACGCACATTTCTACTCTATTTCTCTCCCTATCTTTCTAAATTTCACACACACACACATACACACACCTTCCTGGCTACTGCTCCCCTGTGTGATTTTTATAGTGAAAGGTTAATTTGAGTGTAAGGAGCCCAAGGCGATGACTGGGAAAAAGGGGATAGAGAGAGAGAAAGCAAGTAACGGAGAGAGAGAGGAGGAGGAAGGAGTGCTAATTCAGTTCAGGAAAAGCACCCACTTTAAGGAAGAGAGCGAGAGAGACAGCAAGAGACAGGAGAGAGAGAGACTTGAGCACTCAGAAGCGATATTTAATTAGCCTTGGATGACTAGCTGACTTGCTAGAAAAAGGCCACTCTCCCTGCACTCTTCTCTCCTGTCAAGTACCCTGTTAGTGAAACCTCCTCTGAGACAGATGGAGGGAGAGGAGGGAAGGAGAGACGGGGAGAAAGCAACAGATGGAGAGAGGGGAGATTGAAAGGGAGACAAAATTATGGAAACTGATAGGGAAAGAAAGAAAACACGGAGAGGAGGAGACACACTGACAGATGAGATGATAGCCAGTTGAAGGTTTGACAACTTTTGCCAACAGACAGAGCAGCAACAAATGCCAGAGTCAACATGTATAAGCCACTGCACTCTAAGTAGAGCTGGTGTGTATGCACAGCTGTATGGCATATACCCACCCTCTGGGCACCTGGCTTTACCATATCCCTCCCTAAAAATAGGCCTGCAGAGCCAGGCTGCAGACAGTGAGGCATTGGAATATGACACGAGGGCCTGTTTGAGCAACAGATCAAAGGCTTATCAGACATTGCACAAGTTTATAGGCTTATAATGCTACGAGCACGGGTGGATTACGAGACAATGCACAGACTTGCAACAGGCCCCACCGCCAAAGGAGCAAGACACACAAAGTTTGTAATGATTTATCCTCTGCTGTTGTTTCGATATGGTCTTGTGTTTTTTGGCCTGTGGTTGTTTTCCCCATTTTATAGTTGTTTTGAGTCACATTGTAGTTGTTTTGTGTCTATTTTAATTCATTTTGTGTCTCTTAGTAGCTGCTTTGTGACTCATGGTCATTTTATGTCTCTTTGTAGTCACTTTGAGTGTCTTTGTAGCTGCTTTGTGACTCATTGTAGTCATTTAATGTCTCTCTGCAGTCATTTTAAATGTCTTTGTAGTTGCTTTGTGACTCTTTGAATTTGTTTTATGTCTCTTTCTAGTCATTCTGAGTGTCTTTGTTGCTGCTTTCCATCTCTTTGAAGTTCAATTGTGTTTTGTGGTCAGTTTGAGTCTCTGTGTTTATTTTGAGTCTCTTTTTAGTCATTTTAAGTGTCTTTGTTGTTGCTTTGTGTCCCTTTGTGGTCATTTTGTGTCTCTTTGTGTTTAATTTGAGTCTCTTTGTAGTTGCTTTGTGTCCCTTTGTGGACATTTTTGTCCCTTTGTGGACATTTTTGTCTCGTAGTCATTTTAAATGTCCTTCTGTTCCTTTATATCTCTCTGTATAGTCATTTTGGATCTCTGTCTACATCTCTTCGTCTAGTCCTTCTGAACTACTTTGCAGGTGCTTTTTGTCTCTTTGTAGTCATTTTCTTGCCTATTTTCATAGTTGTTGTCTTATTGTGTCTCTCTGCATCTGTTTTACATCTCTTCATAGTTGTTTTGTGGTCTTTTTGCATCTCTTTGTAGTCGTTAAGCATCTCTCTCTGGTTCTGTTTCCTTGTAGTTTTTCATTTTGTCTGTGGTCGTTGACCTCCCTTTAATAGTTGTTTTGAGTCCCATTGTTGTTGCTTTGTCTCTTTCAATACATTTTGAATGTCTTGGTAGCTGCTTTCCATCTCTTTGAAGTCATTTTGTGTCTCTTTGTGTTTACTTTGTTTCTTTGTGAACATTTTAAATGTCTTTGTAGTTGCTTTGTTTCCCTTTGTCGTCATTTTTTGTATCTTTGTAGTGATTTTCTTTGTGTAGTCCTTCTGAACCTCTTTGCAGGTGCTTTGTGTCCCTTTGTAGTTATTGTTGTCTCTTTGTGATTGTGTTGGCCATTTTCATAGTTGTTGTCTTATTGTGTGTGTCTTTGCAGCTGTTTCGCATCTCTTTGTAGTTGTTTTGTGTTTCTTTGTTGTCATTTAGAGTCTTCCTGGTCAGTACTTATTAATTTGAGTGACATTTTGCAGGAAAAGGCCAAGGACCCCTGTGCCTGTGCCTGGTAGGCCTGTTCATGAATTCATCCACGGCTACAAGATGTTATTTTTCAACTCCGGAGTTATGTCAGGGCAACAATAGGCCCGTTTCCACTGAAGAAGTTCCTGGTACTATTTGGGGGGCAGGAACGTCCTCTCGCTTGGCCTTTTTACCGCCGTGTCTCCACTGAGAGAGCGGAGTAGGAGGAAGGTTCCTGTAAAGTTACTGGGCTCTGTATGTGACATAATCGTTGCACGACCATTTTGACCGGGGAGACGCGGCATTTGTCTTCCATCCAGCTTTTCTTCTTATGACTCCTCCTCTGCTGAGTTTTAAAAATGCTGGCTATTTTGTCGCTTTCTGTTGACGTCACATCCCGCGTCAAGTATATCCAATCAGCACCAAGTAATCCCCAAGCCCCACCCAGGAGTTTTTCGGGGCCGTTCTGAGTACCTACTCCGAGGCAGGGACTTGTTTACTTTGGGGTTGGTTCCTGCGGTGGAGACACACACCAACAGCCCCGGCCCCGTAAAATTACCCCGAAGTTCCTGCGGTGGAAACGGGCCTAATCATTTTATATTTTGTTGTGACGATTACAAGGTAATTGTTAAGTATGTGCGCAGGCTTGCATTTGATTGACAACTGCAACCTCTTGCTGGATAAAGTTGCATAGTAATGAAGCAAAAGCGATGGATTAACTTTTTTTTTCAGGAGCTCTCATTGTTGTCACACTACTGTGCAAAAACAACGGTCCCATTGAAATAAATGAGACTGCCTTCGTTTTTTTAACACTTTGAGTGCCACAAGTGGAGTAACATCTAGTTCCATTCTATTGGAGAGAAGACAGCCATCTCGATGGCTGATATCTCCAACACTCAGCAACTCACACCAAAACAATCTAGAATAATAATTAGCACTAAAGGTTAAGAGAAAAATATGTATTTTTGATTTTGGAGTGAACTGTCCCTTTAAGGAAAATCTTGGGGAACAATTCTCTGTCTGCTGTTTTGCAGGCTTTGTGAATTGGTATCAGATGGATTAGAGTAGTTAAAACACAACTGCCCCACACTTAAACAACTAAACTAACACACAGCACATTACCAAATATTACAAAACTTTTTCAAACAGAATAAAACTGCCTGACAACAACGTCACCAAAAGCCAGAAAAGCATCTCAAGAGGAAGATGAGGCAATGGAAATGTAGGTTGAAAATGTTTCATCGTCGATTGCAGCAGCCACGGGGGTTCCATAAGTGTTCAACATGTACTCAGATTTCCAGCTCTGTTAAGCAAGCTGTGGGAAGCCTCAGCATTTCTGCTTATAACACTGACTATAATTTGTGGCTTGCTTAAATGTTTATATCAATTTCCTTCAGTGAATCAATGCTGTTTGCACAGCGGAACTTGTTACTAAAGGTCTACAAATGATTCACAACAGTATCCTGTAATGTGTTTTCTATTCATGTCAGAACCAGTTGGTCAGTGTACTGCAGAGGTTGCACAGTGGGTGTCTTATTTTGATATAAAACTACTTCCTATTCATTTCAAGAGGCCACAGAGGTTTAAATTTGCCTCAAAACAGCTGGAAATTGAAGCTTCAAACATCACATTGTTTCCAAGGAGCTTTACACTCTTCCCCAAATGACCTGCCTGTTTCCATCATGTAGCCCTTTCTTGTTTCCTTCTTCTTCTGCCAAAAGCTGCTCAGAAACTACACGCATCCCTCCAAAGCATCAGATTTCAAAAACGCACTGCATCTCACACACAAAAGCACTGATCTGACAGATTTGTTTGTCTCTCAGCTGTAAACACACCGACAATAACCTCCTCACTCCTGAAACACTACTGATATGAGGACCTGTTTTTTCCCTCTCATTCTCACAGGCTGCTGATTTCCACTGCTGAGATACCGTACCTGAGTTCACCCACATCCTCCTCCCTACACACACTTCAGGACTTGTTCAGGAAGCTGCAGGTGGTAGGTAATAAATCTAAAGCATGTTTGATATGATTGTGGTAGCGATTCAATTAAGTTGAGTAAGATTTAATCTCTAAACCCTTCCCACTGCCAGATAATATTTGCTGACGATCAATTCCAACTGAGTCTCTTCTCTTATGGAAAAATGGCCTGATAATCATCTTGCGTGTCCTCATGTAACCGTTTTTCTTTCCTCATATACTTCAAGTCTACTGAATCTGTCTTTTCTGAGATTTTCTCTTTTCCCTTTCCAGAACTCCCATCTTTGGACAAGTACAAGCTCAAGAGGAAAGTACTGTATATATTGTAAATACTATTAATAATAACATTCAGGTCAATATCATGACTGATGCTACATAAACTAATCTGATGCTAAATAAGAAACAAGGGCTTAAAAAACAAACTTGGATGTCTAATGTCAGCCAAGGTCTATGTTTAAAGTAATGACGTGCTGTATCTTAACAGCATTTGGATGGCTTCCCATAAAGTTTTATACAGACATGCATGTCTCCAGAGGATGAATCCTACAGACCTTAGTGATCCACTGATTTTTCCTCCTGGGATACCAGCAGGTCAAAATATCTCCATGTTTACTAGACGGACTGACACATAGGTTTGTACAGGCATTTGTGGTTCTTAGCTGACAGCCCAGTCAAAGAAAATGTTGGCATTGTACGTGTCTGTGAACTACAGATAATTTAAATTTTTACATTTCATACATATCAAATCCATGTCTCTAAAGCGATGAAGTATATAAGCTGATTTTGTCACTGGCAGGTTGAGGGGATGGTGGATGGTGTAATACCTAGGTGTGACACCTGCTGAGCTGCAGACCATTGTTGGAGAATAACAAATGACAAAACTGGTTGTTTTTTAGCAAGTCATCCAGCAGCATTTAAACCACCAAACATGGTTGGTTAAAGCGACCTGTTGCTGCGTTTCCACCATGGATAGTGGTACGAAAAGAGGTTGTTTTTTAAAGAGACACTGCTGTGTTTCAAGCCGAGGATTGTGCCATCAAAACTTGGGAATTTTAAGCCTCTCTTAACTATAGCTAAGTATCTTTTGTGCCTAAACCTAACCACACATAAACCACAGTGGCATTTCAGTGAATCCCCTACATAACAACATACAAATGTAATGTGTCTATGGTTTGCAGAAGCACACAATGCCAAAAATTATTCTGGTTATTGGGTTGCAGATGATCCAAATAAATTTGGTGACACCACATTTGGTTTTGACTGAAACTTCTGGATGGACTGCCATGAAACTTGGTGCATACATTCCCCTCAAGATACGCTATAACAACTATCACTTCCATCACTCCATGTTGTCAAAATTTCAGTTTTTCCAATTCTCCAATCAATTCCTACCTTCAAAAACTGAGCATAGTGTTAGTTCAGAAAGGACACAATGTCAAGCTCAGCTCACATCCCAGCTACATCAGCTGATCTCAAACAACCCAGTCAACTGATGGAGCAGCTGATTGATGAAAGGGAGATTCCCTTCTATGCAACCAATTGGCAAATCTCATTCAGGGCGCCCTATTTAAACTGCTCTGGCCTGCCTACTGTTGCTGCTTCCACTGCAAGCTGCTTTGCAACCTGCCTCCACCCCAGCTCCTCCTTTTAATGATGTGCCTGACTTATCAATGTCATTTCTGTTTGTCACTGATGCTGCTCTCCCTGCCTTGGGCTCTCCATGTAGGCACATAGAAGGGCAGGGAGGTTTGCTCTCTCTGCCTTAGGCGTTCCACGTAGGCGCGTGGAAGAGGCTTTCTGTGTAGGCCTAGGAAAGGCAGGGGGCCCAGAACAGAGCCATACTGCCAAATATAATACTGCAAATGGAAATAAAGTTTTCTTTGACTAAAGTGTTCCTGACTGAACTAAGAATATTCCTGTGAACATGGCAAAGATAAAACCTGCTTAAACCAACTAGCATGTAAATATTGTCATTGTAAGCATGCTAGCATGTTATCTTTGGCATTTGGCTCAAAGCACCATGATGCCAATGTACAGCCTCATACAGATGCCAGCAAATGGACACACACCTCTGGACGGCACGGGAAAAACACGGGAATGTAAAAGAAAACAAGCATGTCGACATGCTGCTGTGGTGATGTCATAATATTGACAAGGAATGGAAAAAATTTAATAAATTGTCATTGTCCAGATCACTCATGTTTTCTCCTTGTGTGAGGGAGCTATGTAATTTCTGTTGCAGAGGATGGCAAAATATTTTAACTTCTACCGTTATCACTGCCTGCATCCTCTCTCAGCCTCATCTGATTCTACCGTCATGCCCTTATCCACTAAAATTACATCCAGTTTGCCATCTACCATCTGAGCTGTCTACCACCTGAATCCATGTGAATGCAGCATAAGTCTTGTTTAATCATCACCAAACCAACTCTGAACACATACAGCACCTGGAGTTGTCTACTGATGTGAATTTTCCTCTCCTTTGCAGCCATGATGTATTATTAATGTTCAAGCAAGTCATTTTTATTCATTGAATTCATGTGCCGTATGATGTTTCTTGAATTTTTTGCTGTGATGGAAGTGGAGCGGTCCGAGATGCCGTCGCTGTAATTTGTGACAGTAATTACAGAAAGCTCTTATCTCTTGCAAATCATCCATTAATATTGCAGATGTCCTGTGTTAACAATTACTTATACGCTGTCCTCAAAAGTGTTTCCATCCAAGTAGTGCTTATCTCTACCGCTGTTTTCCTTCTCTATCTGCCCTGCAGCCACGCCCTCTTCCTCCCTGTCTGTCTACCTTGATAAATTGCAGATGGCTGGGAATGCACATCCACGGGGAAATGATAAATATCCATAGAGAATGGATTCACAATCTTCAAACACCCGTCTAAAAGACAGCTCTCACCCCTGAGGAAATACTTCAACTCTATTTCTTTCTCACTTTTTTCTTTCTTTGTATCTTATTCCCTCTCTTTAAAAAACCTTTTAAAACTCCTTTTTCCCTCCGTCTCTGTCTACACACATTTCTTACATTCACCACCCACAGGACACACTTCAGTGCTCTCTCATCGTCTCTCTTCCTCACTCTTGGTCCTAAAAGCCAATTTGGAGGTCCTGACATCCGGACTATCATGGATCCCCTGAGTTAAGCCAGTGAAATAAATGCTCAACCTTGCCTCTGTAAGAAAAAACCTGTTCCTAGGGATATGACTTTGAGGAGTATGGTCAGGCCTGCGCACAGCTACAGGTTTCCGGTTAACGTATTTACATGGACTCAATATCCTCAAGAGCCATCAAGCCAAATAACATTCACTGGGCTGATTTGATACAGATACAACAGCCCAGCTGCCAGAATGTTGGCATCAGACACGAATGCACAGAGGCACTCTTAGCGGTGGTATGATATGCACCAGGCAGCAACCATTTCTGATGCAGCTGGCAATTACCCTACTATGAAGAGCAAGAAAGTCCTTATAGGATGGGTGGGAGGGGAGGTGGATGGGTCAAACAAACACCAGGGGCCCTATTTACAAAGCTTCCTCGTACAAAAAGTTGCTCCAAGTGACAAAATTCTAAGAAAATTCTTAGAATTATGATGCTTTCTTAGATTTTCCCCTTAGAGTTACGACTAGGTGTTGGTAAAGATAAAAGCTAGTCAAAAAGCATCTTAGCCCTTAACAGAGCTCCTATGGTGAAAAACTGTTGGGAGCAGGGAGGAGGACTTTCAAGAGGCTAAAGAGTTTCTTAAACAGAGGAGAAACTGATGGAAACACAAAGAGGTCAGAGAAATATTCTCCAAATGCTGACTGAGTAACTGAAATGCTATAAGATTAGATTATGCAGGAATAATGTTTGTGGTTGCTTTCATTAGGGATATGCACACATTTCTCAGCCCAACGCAATAACACTATTAAGCCAGAAAAAAAATGATCACAATACAAAGATATTTGGAAAACTGGAAAATTGCCACAGTGCAGCAGTGATGACTTGAGTCCGTCTCAACCCTCCATCAGCAGAGTGATCACACTAACAATGACAACACTTTCACAGTCAGCAGTTCATTTCATTTCCACTGGGTGTCCACACCTCACAGGCTCACAAAAGGGCGTGTCTCTGACAACCAATCACATCTGTTAAAAGAATGCATCATACCTAGCAACAGGGTCAATCACACCTCCACACTAAGGTAAAAGTTTCTGTCCCTTCCTTGTTCCAACTTTCCTGAATCACTCCTAGGCTAGGACTCCTTACGAAACATGTTTAGGCTAAGTTAGGAGCTCTCTGAGAGTGTTCTCAATAGTTGTGAATATAGCCTCAGACTTTCATTTGGGAGCCCACTGTTTGTTTCCTGTTTGAAACCAAGTGTCATTGGAGTCATTTAAATAACAGTGTAGCGTTGTAGTATGTATAGCACGCTACAGAAGTGACATTATGTTTGTAAGCGCTGTATATATTTCAAGTCAAACCATGATGTGTTTTTTTTAAACCTAACCAGAAGCTGTTGTTGCCTAAACCTGATATACTAAACCTACAAACTAAGTGTATTCCCTATGTACTAAGTATATTTTGAAAAAGCCTTGATGCATGTAAGGAGCAACTGTACTTTCCCTTTGAAAACCGAAGTGTATTCTGAAAAGACACACTGCAATTAACAAGTGTCTGTGAACGTCTAAAACTGACGGTGGTGGGTACCTAGCATGTTATATTCTGATGTGAAGGTCCACTGACAAAGCGGTAGAATTTGATGAGTCGGGATGAGAACAGGTTGTGTATGATTTTAAAAACCACGAACACATTACATTTGTGTGTTTCATATGTATCATTTTAGTCTTTTAAATGTGGCGTAGTATATGAGCTGACTTTGTCATCGGATTGTGCAGGGGATGGTGCATGACGTATCACCTTGGCAAGATACCTACCAAGCTGCGTATCACTGCGGACCAATGTTCAAGACTAACAGCAACCAAACTGGTCGTGTTTTAGTGACCCATCACTGTTTTTCCACCGGGGATAATGCCATGAAACGTTATTTTTTTGACCAAGACATCGCTGAATTTCCAGCGGGGACTGTGCTTCCAAAACCAGGTATTTTAAGCCAAAACATGATATTTTCCTAAGTGGTTTTTGTGTCTAAACCTATCCATGTTATATGTATGGCAAGAGCCCAATTGCAGCACCACAGACTGACCGGAAAGTTTGTAATGTCCTTTAATATTTCGCTTTCGAATAAAGAATGAGCAGGCTTGTGAAACAACAGTGAAAATCAATGTCATGACTGTCAATGGCTTGACAGTCCCAAGCACAAGGTGTGACACGCCGAAGCAGAGAGCAGATGTGCCAGTGGTGTTCGCTGAATGCACACAAACAGCAAACAGTTCCAATGTGTGCAGTGAGGGCGCAGACGGGAGATGATGTCAGCTGAGCAGAGGGTACAGTATCAAGTTAACACACAAGGGAAGCCAACACACCTGAGTGTAGCCAGCTGTAGGTGGGTTGGAACTGGCGAGGAGTCGAGGAACCAGCGGTGATGATGAGTGCATCCCATGGCGCACACACAAAGGCAGAATGTGTAGCCACGCAGCGAGGTAATCCAGGAACGTGGAAGTGGAGCTCTTGGTTGCAGACAGAAGGCTGAGTGGTTTACCGGGGAGCAGGTGAAGCAGGAGAGTCAGAGACATCGGAGGTTGGCAATGAGAAAGCAGTCGGGGAACACACGCTAGAAAGTCTTGCATAGAATGACAAAGAACAATCTGGCAACGAGAGTCTGTGAAGCACAAGTCTTTATACTGGCAGGAGGTAATGATCCACAGGTGACGAGATGGGTGTGGTGGACTGGCAGGAGTGGGAGATGTGTGTACAGGTGATAGGCTGGCAGGTAGGTGTGATGGAGAGGCTGGGTTAGTGGGAATTTAATGGGTTAACAGAGAGAGTGGCATGTATGGCAGGTCGACAGTGCCCACTGTGACAAACCACGTTTACCACAATGTTGTTTAAACATAAAAGGAACAAAATTGTTGATGCATCCGCCACATTATATCATACAAATGTAATATATCCATGGTTTGCAGGAATGCACAATGGCAACATATTTTTCTGGCAGTTGTGTTGGATTCAATTCAACGGAAAAATCAAGAAGGTTTTTTGTGTGGACTCCAAAATCAAGATGGACATGTTAACAGGGTTAGTGTATCACAATAAGTGAACACTGACAGTTCAGAGTTGGGGAGTTGTGCTGCTTCACCTCAGTACACTCTGTTTTCAAGCTAAAACATATTCTAAACAGTGTGTCATTGTTTATTCATCATACACAAATCCGAAATTACTAAATGACTAATGGAGTTAATATCGTGCTGATCTAAAACATTCATTGGACTGAGTGGAAAAAAAGAGAGATTATTTCAGTGTGAGTCAGCTGTGGGCAGATATCCATCTGAAAATGTCAAATATTTGAACCACACTGCGAGTTCCTGATTCAACCCTCCAGGTATTTGAACAACCATCAAAACTGTGAGGCACTACATGAAATATTAGTCCAAACAAGTAATCCCTTATTGTCTTGGTGGATTGTGTTAGCCTGTAATGGAATACTTGAAGCATTTAATTCCAAACACTGTAAATCCATTTGGGGATGAAAACAATTCAACCAGTTATAATTTCAAAAAACACTGGCCAGCTGTCTGCCAACACACAACTATTTACCAAGGACAAGGCTCAAGATGTCTCCCAATTTTAATACTAATTAATTCCATCAATTGTTTCCATGCAAACAGTCATTCTGACAGCAATGTTGGCATGAAACAGTTTGAGTAGGCAGCTCTCTCTTTTCCACTCTTTCGCTTAATCTCCCTCTAACCATGTTCAACAACCCCCCGACACACACACACACACACACACACACACACACGCAAACACACAACTCTGTAATGATTACCAGGACTGACAGGGGTTTCCAATCTTCTAAAGCAAACAGTCACCATGTTTAGACAAGAGGAAATCAGTGTGTGATCCCTTTGGACTATCTCTCACTCTCTCTCTCTCTCTCTCTCTCTCTCTCTCACACACACACACACACACACACGTGCACACGCACATGCACACACACGCACACATGGAGAGCGAGAAGTTTTGTAGATTTCATCAGCAAATCAGCATGGAGATGAGATCTCTTTCAAATATGGCTATCAAGAATGTTTGCATTGCACCTGAGTGTTCATTATTAAATGTGCGGCACGAGTTTTGTGGATTAAAAACTACACTGGACTTGTTGTCGACATGAGGGTCAGTAAGTACTGTCTGTATTTTCATTCTAAAGTTGCCATTTCCTAACGCTGAGGACGGCTATGAGCTGAAACACGTCCGTTCGACTGCTGCTGTCCAATCCACTATATTATGAAGTATTATACTTATTAGTGAGTGCTGTCAGGTTTTTCTGCTTTGCTGTAATTTTTTGGACCGGCACCCAAATACACTTTGACTTATCTCCATACACAACAGTACTAGCCAGCCGGCAGAGACCTCCCCAAGATGGCAGCGATGTTGACGCACAGTAGCCACAGGAATGAGTCATCTATGATTATATATATCTATGGTTGAAAGAGGTGTGTGCTATACATTCTACAACCAGCTGCCGGCGATTTGACCAGCTGAGTTGCAGGTGACACCATCAGCCGGCTTGAGTCGAGCTCAGTTGCTTTATTTCCAGTTGCTCTTAAAGTACGAAAAAGTGTTTTTTTTAACCAAGACAGACATCGCTGCTTTTCCTGCCAGGATATTGCCCCCAAAAGCAGGTATTTTAAACCAAATAATCTTTCCTAAGTATAACCAAGTGGATTTTCTGCCTAAACCCAACAACATGTTAATCACAGCATTGATGAAATGTAAAGTTTCAACATATCTGCTACATAATATTGTGAAAATGTAACATATCTGTAGTTTGCTATAATGTGCAATGACAACATTTTTTTGTGGCCATTGGGTTGCAACACATCAAATGCCTGAGACAGTGCTGCTCTGTTTGAAGACAGAAGGGGAAGGCAGCATCAACACACGCATGCTTGACAACAGCTCTCAGGGTGTTGTAAGGACTGGGAGATATAGCGCTCTTATGAAGGCAGCCAAAATGAGCATGGTTTCTTATAATTTAGTGTAGCCTCCTGTCTGCCAAAGCAAAAGTGCCACCTGTTATTCTCAAAGTGCAAAATTTAATGTACCCACATCACTAAAATATACTGAAGATAGACTTAACAATATGTCAAACACACAGCTTGATGTTTAACCATCCAAATTACAATCCAAGCTGACTGTATAATGCCTTTATCTCAGTCACTCGTGTAAACTGTGGTGCTCATGTCATGCCTGAATTAACGAGAATTAGATTTCCCACGATAAAGGAGGTCACAGCATGAACTCAGTGGGTGGCATTAATTTTAAAATGTCAACCTTTGTACTGTGTAGAATCCTTGTAAATAAACAGAAGAAGGCTCTAATCATCAGATATTAATTATACTAATTATGACAAGAAATTATGTCTGTAAAATAACAATGTTAAACATCTCTCGTTTCTCTTTGAGCCTTAATTTATCAGAAAAAAAAAACGAGACACAAGCTCAGAAGATGAAAGAAAGCTGACACAATGTGTGACAAACATTTACTTTAATTAAGTTAAGACCGTCAAAGAACGCATGATGTATTTAATAGAATTAAATGTTACAATTTATTCTTGATTCTTGTGTTAATTTGAAAACTTTTCTAATTAGTTTAAATTCTTTTTTTTATTATTTCTAAAAAAAGGAAGAAAGTATAAGTCTTTGTTGTTGGATTAAGGAATTATGATTCATCTGTATGGAAGACTGGCGTAAATAGTGTGACACAGAGTGATGAAGTCAGAAGGAAGGTGATAAAAGTCAACAAAATTTTAAACTCTGATCGTTGTTTGCTTCCCTTTTCCTACTTGATCTTTACCTAACCTCTAACCAAATATTTTTGTGCATAAACCAAACTCAACATTATCCAAAGCCAGAAAATAATCACGGTTTTCATTTTGCACACATATTTGTGACCATTTCTGAACGCACAGACAAATGATGATGTCCCGCTAAAAGTGATGTTAGATCAGAAAATGCTTACAGCTGTTAAGCTGTGGGACGATTATAAATTACAAATGTTGTTGTCTAAAGCTGGGGTAGGCAGATATCTGGAAAAGGCAAGTAAAAAAAGGTAGAATTTAGAAATACACCCTCCTCCTGCAGCTTTCTTCTATCCTCTCTCTCACCTAAGCTCCTCCTAGCAGATGACCACGGGCATATGCACGTGTTTCTTACCCAGTGTTTCCCACACATTGATTTATTTAGTCTTATTTCATTATAGACTTATGCACAGCACATTCAATCAGCCCCTTCCTGCCCTGCGCTCTCTCTGTTTATTAGACCAAAAATGAGACAAGAATTAGCAAGCTAGCCACTCAGTCCCTCCGCCTCGCTCCCTGCCGCTGTGGACTGCTTCCCTGGGAGGAGAGTGGGCAGCAGCTTAGGAGATGGACCTCTGGTTGGTGGCTGCAGTAGCTCATATTAAGCCTGTGTAAACTCCCCCACCCTGGCTGGAGGACAGCGGCAGCCCCAGTCTAACCTGTGTAACAGCATCAACAAAAAGTTCACTGATCCAGCAGAAAGTCAGGGTTGTTCAGTCCCCCAGAGCTGGGGTTTGCGCTGCCTGACTCAGATTGCTGTGGCCACTGATTAGGTGTCCATCTCCAGAGTTGCTGCCAGCTCTCCTCCCAGTGATATAGTCTTAGTGGTGGGGAGTGAGGTGGAGGACACGCTGTGACTCAAGGCTCTAGCTAAGATTAGCTACATAAACGTGAACTTGAAGCTGAAGCTGTGAGCCTTTGGCTCCAGTTTGCAGAAGGCCAAACAACATTATCTTTAAAACTCTTTGCTGACATCCACAGATGTTTGTTTAGTTTGTCAGTCTCTCTTTTAGACTCGTCTTCCAATTTTGAATTGGTTTGCAGTGTAGGCAGTCAACACATTCTCACTCTGATCTTGTCAAATCTCAACATCCACGTCCACATACGACGTCTAACGTACCCCGGGTGTGTTGGTTGTTGACGTTCTGGGACGCCGTGTCAAGTTCTGCCTGTTACAGTACATGCGTTGTCTTCTTTCAAAATATACTTCTGTTTACTCAGGAAATTTACGGTTTACATACAGTCTCTTTCAAAATAAATGCTCTTGGTACAACACCGCAAACTGATGTTTGTTTTCCTTCAACAACTAACGCACGTGTTTGGGTTTAGACAACAACAGCATGTAGCTGGGTTTAGGAAAAAAAAACAGGGTTTGGCTGTATGATCTTACGGGATGCGAACACAGCTCTTTTGGGTGAAATTCGGCGTTCGTCACCTTAACTTTCATTCTTGTACCGTCGCTTTTCCCCCTGATGCCGCTGAGCACCGTTAAACTACCGGTATAATGGCGGGAACTGCCCATTGGTCCGACAGCCCATTGGTCCGACGTCCCATTGTCCCGACCATATTAAACCCATTGTTCTGAAGTCTGTTCCGAAATCATCATGATGCCCTGTGGTTAAGGTCTGGTTAGGTTTAGGCACAAAAACCACTTGGTTAGGGTCAGGAAAAGATCATGGTGTGGGTTAAAATGAAAAAGAAAGTGACAAACACATAAGCCGTGAGCCTGCTCCGCCTCAAGCCTTTCCCAGCTGACCCAGAGCCGGTCGCGGCGCACCATCAAGGCAGAAATACGCCCGCTGGGAGCCGTTCAGCACCGCGGACCGTCGGACTAATGGGATGGACCCATAATGGTGACTGGCCGAGAATGATGGTGACATGATAGGATGGCATTGATGGTTGGTGTCTGACACCGCGAGTCACTGCCCAAGCACTGGATTTTGACAACTTCAGATTGAGACCGGGTTGAGGCAGTTGCTCACGTGAAATAGCAACATTTTTGCAGGTTTGGATCAGGCTTTCACTGAAGGGATGTGCATGCAGCCAATGGCCCTGCTTGGCGGCAGCATGTTGTTTCATGTAACGGTGATCCATGAAGGACGATCTAAATAACAATTTCAAATATTATCAAAGACCAAAACATTAATATTATGAGACAGAATTTAACAACTCATTTCACAGTTCAGTTTAAACCCTGAACCCAGAGATAGACTGTCCATGTTACAAAGTAAAACACCACTTAAGATAGGTTCCACTTTCTCTGCCAGACAACAATGCAGGAAACAATCTAAAGCTCCAGAGCAGCAACATAAAAGACCTTGTCCTGAGATTGTTTTGTCAACCGCTGTCTGCAAGGTCAAGAATGGCCTTACAGTCTCAACTATAAACGCCAGTTGCCTTTGTGACATCTCATGTAAAACACTGCCACTGAAGGACTCAAGAGGTTGCCAAAGTCACACTCTAACAATATAAAACTGTCAAAGCTGTGAAATTCCAGCAGATGGAATTTATGTACTTGGAAGCAGACAAAGCTTAAGTGAAAATAAAGCCTGCCTGTTTTGCCTCTCATGGCCTTCATTGGGTGAAAGTGGCCGTGTGATGGCGGGATCACAGCCATACAGTACTTTACAATTCAGTTCGGCTTTAAAAGCAAAACTCATATCAATAAAACACTTGTATCAAATCAGCATCGTTGGATGTGACGAGCAATGTTTCAGAGAAGACAGATGGTGGAGGAAAGACAGAGAGGGAGAACACACTCAATGACAGGGAAAACTAAAATCAAGAGAAATACAGAGACAGAAAGATAGACAAAAATAATCTATCCAGGCATCGTCCTAAATGGCAGCCAGCAGTCAAGTAATTATATTTGAGCAGCCAACTGATTTCTCTTTGTGGTGTGTGTGTACTTTCTCTTGCGTGTGTGAATGAGCGCTCACCAGTGTGTTTCTCATCTCATCTGTGTGAAGATATGAATATTAATGACCCTATTAGCAGACATAGATGCCAGACAGTGCTTTGGTTGGAGTAACATGGGGTTATACTGAAAGCAAGTGAAATAATGTGAAATATTGTCTTTGTGTGAGAGCAAGAGAACTGATTTCAACTGTTCTTGTATCCGCGGGAGTCATCGGCGAGGTCACATCGCTGAGGTGGAGCTTATTATACATTCCTATCAACTTGTGATGATTTAAATTTCAGCGTGTCAATCCAAGTGAGACAGCTTAATCGAAGATGAAGTCTCTAGAAAAATTACACCATTAGAAAGTGAATTTAGTTTCAGTTCAGACTTTATCTGGCTCGCAAAGCAGTGAGGAGCAGACGTCCCGGTTTCTTTTATTTTTTTGACTGAACTGCTGCTGAACTTCGGTGTCAACCCAGGGAGGAAACTCTGTTGAAGAATCATGTTTTTCTTTCTTTATAACAAGATATAGTTTGGCAGCAAGAGGGTTGAGAGAGGCTCTAGTGTTATTAATTAAATAATTAACTTCTCTCATTATACAGTCAAGAGGTTATCTGTAGTACTGCTAAATGAGAGACACAAGATAGCTGCAAAAAGAAAAAACGACTGCTTTACTTTGAAAATATTTCAATTTGTGTGCCACATGCACCTGTAAATGAAAACACTTTCTTTCACCAGGTTAATTTATCTTAAATTAGAAAACATGCAAACAGCTTATTATTGTGCTACAATGAAGCACTCTCTCTTTTTTTTTAACAAACCAATCTGCCAGCATTGTTAGATAATTACACCCAGAGATATCTTCATTAGTTTTTTTTTTTTTTTGGTGCACCGGCACAACAAAGTGTATGCCCACACAAATATAGTACACCTGATTGTAAGTCTATACTTGTAAGTGCTGTAACTGATTTGATTTCTTTCCTCTTCCATTACTTTAATGTTAAAGCTGCTATGATCAATATTTCAACACTTGATCAAACGACTGTGCAGGTAAAAGGTGTCGCTTGTAGAGATGAACCCTCAGATAATTATCAGCCAACTCTGCAGGTCCCCTCAGCTCTACAGTGCATCTCAGCATCTTTCAGCTCATTGTTTTGGTTTTAAAGCTGACAACACTCTTTCATTTGATTCTCACTGCTTTCATCTGCATGAGAAGATAGAAACTAGCTGGTGAACACATTGGAGCATTTAGCAGCCAGCAAGACATATACTTCCTCCAGGAGTCAGTGGGGACCAAAGCAGAGTTTAAACAGAGTGAATAATGGCCAGAGACATTACTCAATTGTAATGATAAGGTTGTTCCTGGATGTGTAAATAAGTTACTGTTTGCTGACAAGTTCACCATATAAGTGTAAAAGTTGATAGCATGTCCAGCCTGGTCTCACTGCCAGAGTGTCAAAATATGTCACTTGGGCAGTCTTCCCAGCGTCATCATAGTGAGTCACTATTAAGCATCTGTGTGAGGCACACCAAGCTTTCCACCAACACCAACGTAAACTCATCCATGCCATGATTCAATGCTCAGAGCAAAGGACGTTGTTTAATAAGTGTAAAAGTCGGCTGATAGGTGGGTGGGTGGGAGTGGAGGTGGATGGGTCCAACAAACACCAGACTCTGACCCAGGAGACCGATGTTCCAGACCAACAAACAAGATAAGTTGTGCCACTCAAAGCCGGGTGTTTATAGCGAGATCTGTAATCAGTTCCTCTCCATAACTAACACATTCTCACTCCGACCTCATCACACATCGACATTTGGTCATGAACTTTCCACGTCCAGATACGACATGCAAGGTACCAGAAGTGCATTGATTTTTGACGTTCTGGGACACGGAGCATTTCTCAATCTGCGTTCTTGCCTGTACTTGTGTTCTTGCGGACTTGTGAAACGTCATCAGTCGCAGTACTGTTCCAATTCAAAGTCTGCATCCAGCCAAGTACAGACCAAATGCCCGGATGTGAACTTGCCCTGACCGTTCCATCGGGGATGCATCGGGAGGTGACTTGTGTGGACTTTTGACAGCCAGGTATCCCAGAATGCATTTCACACAGACCTGTGGCAATGGCAGCCATCCTTGGGATTTTGTACTCCCGAGTCGAACTTGCCAAGTCCGAACTTGGTGTACTTGGTATTGAGAAATGCCAACAATGTCAAATTCTGCTTGTTACATACATTTCCTTCTTTCAAAATACACTCCTGTTTTCACATGAAATTTATTCTTTTCATAGTCTCTTTCAAAATAAATGCACTGTCAGTACAGCACTGTGAACTGAAGTTTTTTTGCCGACATTAAAGGGCAGCTTTTTTGTCAGTGTCTCAAGCTGCAAGTCACTGCCCAAGGGCTGGATTTCGACGACTTCAGCGTGAGACCAGACGGCCATAACCAAGTAGTTTTGTTGCCTAAAGCTAACCACTGGCCCCTTCTGCAACAAGATACAACGCCAAATGTATTTGTAATGATGGGGCTTCTGCCCAAGTGGCAAAATAGGATGAGCAGTGATGTGATAAAGCTGATATGTCAGTGTTGTCCTTATAGCTCGTTTACACTGCCATCAAGTGACCAAAAATAATTAGTAAATGCACTTTAGCCATTGTAACTAAATGCTTATCTGTTACCCTAAACCCTTCACCCTGAAATAAAGTCTTAACTCTTAAGCCCCTTTTACACTGCCAGATTTTCGACGAATGTTGGGCCATTTTGCCGGCCAGCTGCGAGTGTTTAGACACACAGAGCCGGACTGGTGAACTGATCCAAGGTGCCCAATTTTCCGCCTCTTGGGGTAGTCACATTGGCGGAACCCTTTTAGTTTAAACAGACCAAGGCGGCCTTTTGCAATGGGAGGGGCTGTTGAAGACTTGTGGGAGGAGCTGTTGATGACGCCGCACGTGCGAGCCACTGGCGGTGGATAAACAGGAAACAGCTGATAGCAGGAATTAGCGAGCAGCTAGTAGCAAGAGGGAAACACAAACCTGACAGACACTGTAAAGATGAGCAACTGGGGAGACAAGGAATTGCGCGCCCTCCTTGTCCTCGCAAACGAAGAGGCCATTAACCGTCAGATGACGGGGACGGTGAAGAACGGGCCGACTTACGAGAGAATCGCCGAAGGACTGACCAGCCGCGGCTTCCCTCCCACGTCACTGTTTACGTCACACGCTGAGCTACACGTTTTGTTACTTGCTCACGCCCCCCATTGCCCCGAAAAAGGTGCATTCTGTATAAACAAAAGTAGGTAGGCGGCATTTTGCTGCACTCCCCGATTTTGTTTTTATACTGCCAATGCTGAAAGAAGACTGATTGGGCTTTCCTGCAAATTTGCACAATTCCTGTTTAAAAAGGGCTAGAGACAGCCTTTGAAAAAATCCAAAATGCCATCAATGTCAAAGCGTAAACCTCAAACTGGTCCTCACAGAATATATACACAACCATTTCAAGAACTTTCATTTTATTTGACTGCATTCATTTAACCTCACATTTTGTTCATGTTTGATGATTTCTATTCAGGATATGTATTTATTTTTTTTGTCTAAACAAGTCAACCACTCAAAATTACGCTAGCCTGCTAGCCTCTTTATTGTAGACATTTTTCAGTAGGTATTTTTCATGGATGTAGCTAGGTCACTAGCATGGTCTGTAGGAGAATTATGCTCACATAAATGGTGATACAGAGGTCTGGGATAACGTTACACCCCCACGCAGATTGAATGCATTTGTATTTACTTCAAGGTGACACATACTGCTTTCATTGACACTCATACAGTATATAATGCATCCAGACATATGCACACATACATTTGAACATACAGTGCAGAGTGTAAACACGTCTTAAAAACTTGCAAACACACTTTACACACAGAGGAACAAAACACACACCTACACAGTAATCTTGGACATGTTGGTCAGTGAGAATTACATGTCCAAACAGCCGAGCCTGATAGTTTAGTGGCATGTGGACATCATATTTTAAAAATTCACAACGTAATCTTTCATGGCATGTTTTTGAGTTTACCACATTCAGCAGATTTTGATTTCTACATTTCAAAATATTCAGTCTAATCTTTATTAATTTACAACCACTTTCCTTTTGCATGTTTTCCATCTACTACATTTTTTCAATATATTTCACTACTTTGTGCCCCTTTCTATAAAACACTATGAATATATTTTAGATTCAAGATGTGTTCTTGGGTTAGAGTTAGAGAAAGGTTTTCCATGTTACCAACTTCGTGACCCTCCACCTGTATTATATTGTATGTGCAACATACAGCAGAAAGTAATGCTCATGCCTCCCGCAAGCCTTCCCACCTCCCGCAGTCTGAGGGCAAATGTTGCACCATTCCTGCCTCCCTGCAGAGCAGACAACCCTCCCCTGTGGTGGGATCAAGGTGTGTTTCATGTCTGGTCAATGGGATAACCTCGTGACTCACCCTCAAATGAACATCAGCAACATGCTTTCATTTGGAAGCTTTACACAGCATCATTAGAGAAATGTGAGGCTCCAATTCCCTGAACACCCAGATGGCTTGACCCCCTCAGAGCAGCCTGGTGGTTAACCTTCACTGACGCTGCGTGAGGCAGTTTCTTCCTAACTTTGCCTGAACTCTCCCAATTCATAATTCCAATAGCTAGAGAGTCCTGCAGTAGCAGCTCATGTACCGGCTGAGCCAGGACACGTGGCGTGAACGCCAAACACAGCCTGCCGAGCCAAAAGACACGACCTTGTGCTGATCCCTGCTTCCAGTTCTGCAGTTTTCCAGCCCCGTGCTCCAGCTAGGTCACAGGCTGCAGTGACCCCGGCATCCTTCAGCCTGGACTGCAAGCTGGCTGAGTGGAGCAACTTGGCAGTCATGGGTTGTTAGTCCAAAGACAACTGTGGTTGTTTGAGAGTTTGGGAAAGTTGGAACAAACTGATTTAGAGAGATTTACTGTAAATGATGTGCAATGCAACGAGTTACTGTAGAATGAGATAAAATCCCTCAAGAACTTCGGCTACAAGCAAGCATTAGTGAAGAGAAAAAAATCCTGCAAGTTTGGTGCTGGAGGAAAGAAAATCAGTTTGTGTCTTCCTCTTAAAAAGTGTTGGAAGAAAAGCTTGAGGGCAGCGGCCTGCTCCCTTTTCATTGTGCAATACAGAAAGAAAAAGATACAGCATGCAGCACTTCCTAACCCTAACCCTAATTTTAGAACCATGCCATTATTTTACACCACACTACTCATAAATCAAAGTGGTCCAGTGGTTTGACTGTACAAGCTAACAAGGTTATGAGCAGGCACAGCACTCACACACACACACACACACACACACACACACACACACACACACACACACTACCAGCTCTGATGAAGAATTCGAGGTGCTGATTAGTGTAGAGGCTTAAATGGGAGCATATGCTCTGCTGCTGCTGAAGTGACCACTATGTTGTTACTAGTTCCTCTGTGGTTATGTAAAGTGGAACAGCTGTGTGAGGAGGTATCAATTATTGGTCCATACCTTTTGTAGACACTGTGTACAGGCACTTAAGTGGTTTTATCAGTCACCTGATTCCTTAAACAAGACACCTGTTTTCATATCTAGATTTCTGCTGGAGAAACCCAATTTCTTGGCCATTAACTGGGATGCTAACAGGGGTTTTAATGTGTACATGGGCATGGAAAGAAAAATATCACTCTGAGAGCAGTGCCTCATGAAGATATGACTTAAAGTTATCAGTTACTGTGCCCAAATACTCCTATAAGTCCAACTGAAACCGAAATAAATGAGTCAAAATGTTTATTTCCACAACAAATTTATGTATGAAAAGCAATTTGTTGAACAGACTGTATGGCGGTTCTCTAATTTTTGCGCCCCACTGTTTTTATAAAGTTCTGACAAATAATGGTCAGAGGAACCGGTAGCACATTTTTTTGCACAACCTGACTTCCCAATTTGCACGGAGTCTTGCTGAGTTACTTTCTGTATTTCACCTCATTAGTTTATATCAATAAAAATTGTAACTAACTTGAAAAAGCCCACTGTGTTTCCTGTCAATGGAGGCAAGCCAGAAGCTCACACACACACACAGAAACACACACACTGAGAAGTAACTGCCTCGTCTAGCCTGCTAATAATTATCCTTTCCCCTTAGCTGAGGCTGATTACCTTGTCCAAGCTCTGCCTTACGGGAGTGACAAACTTTAAAGTAAAGTTTATTTTCAAGACGTAACTTCTGATGTTACTGCGTGGGAGAAAGAAGGGTAATTGAAAAGGGTGAAATTGACTTCACATAAATGGGACCAAGGTTGATGAAAATCATGACTTCAGCGACTGGTGAATTACAAAAGTTTAAAGTTATCTGCACGTTCTAACGACAATCTGAGAAAACCCACAAAGAAATCCAATGTATGCAGGTGCAACCCCAAAAGAGATTATTAAACTTCTGACCTAAATGGAATAAATAAATACATCCAGAGCAGGGCTCAGTGGGCCAAGACATGCAGCTAGGGTCTAAATCGATTTAGCATTTCAGCTACAGAAAATTACTATTCCCCCCAAATGATTTCTGTTTGTCTTTGCTCACTTAGAGAAAAGGAAAAAAAACACATTTTGCAAACCATTAAACACAAAATAATCAGTCGATACAAATTTCACCCAAGGCTCATGGTCACAGACGCCACACGCTTCTTTCAAATACAGGGAAATCTGTTGCAGGTGTGGTGAGTCTGTAATCAGATGTGCTGATACAAAGAGACAGAGCCTTTCATTGAGTAGGGATGAAAATCAGTCACACTTGGTCTCACAGGGACAAAGATGGGGAGAGAATAGAGAAACCAGGGCAACCTTTTTAAAACAGAAAGTCAGACAGAGCCTACGTTGTGAGAAACTGCTGTCCACACAGACACTGAAATGCAAGCGGCTGTATATTTTTTATATATAGATATATACTGGAAAGTCAATATTGTCAGACAAACCTCGCCATATGCTTGAACGATTTCCAGATGGAAAAATATTGTCTAGAGAGTGCTGTATCTCAAAACAATACCTGTGTCCATGTGGCACACTGAAATCAAGTCACAACACATGAAACTAGAAAAACAGAAAGTGCTGTCCAGCAGAGAGCAGCAGGGACTCGCCAATATCAAATGCAAAAGCTTCATCGTTAGTTTTTAATGAGGAAATGAAAGTTAACTTTTATTTTGGAGATGGAGATGAAAATAAGTGAAAAACATCACTGTCCAATCACAGCTCGAAGGCAGAGCAATGTGTGGAGCTTATCAGAGCTGTCACAAGCTAATGGCAGCCATTGCAGACAGCCTTTCATGATAAAACAGCTTCTTGTGGACCAACAGGCAGGTCTTTACTGTACTTAGTTACATTTGTAGTTCGATTTTCTATGCAACCAATTGGCAAATCTCATTCAGGGTGCCCTATTTAAACTGCTCTGGCCTGCCTACTGTTGCTGCTTCCTCTGCAAGCTGCTTTGCAACCTTCCTTGTCATGTATCTGACTTATCAATGTCACTTCTGTTTTTTCATTGATGCTGCTCTGCTCTGTTCCCGGGGGGGTCTTTGCTGCCACCCTCCCTGCCTTAGGCTTTCCATGTAGGCGCATGGAAGGGCAGAGAGATGTTCTCTCTCCTTGTAGGCGTGAGGAAGACGCTTTCTGCATAGGCCCAAGGAAAGAGAGAGGCCCCAGAACAGAGCCATACCGCCAAATATTATACTACAAATGGAAATAAAGTTTTCTTTGACTCAGATGTTCCTGACTGAGCTACTGTTTTGCCAATATTGGGAGCTGATTCACTGAGATAAACAGTAGATGGTGCTTACTGTCCAAGCACTGCAGAAGAGTGCACAGTGAGATGATGTATTTCAAAGAGCGCCAGTCAAATCTCAAATGGAGGAAATCAATGGATGGACTCGTATAATAACAGAGAGCACATTGGACAACGAAAGTAGAGAGTTTTGAACAACTAATATTACAGCTCTGTGTGAATAAGTGTGTTAAAAACCATCCTGAGACGACAAAGAGAGCTTGCAGTGGCCTCTGCAGTGACAGCACATCATGTCTGTACTTCATCATTTATTAAATGTATCTGATTGCATTTAGTCGCATTCACCTTTTATCAACAGATCAACAGATTTCCACTCAGGCTTGTTAATGTGCAAATTGAACATTTGTAAATGGAAATGCACCTTGTGATTTACTGTCAGCAGATTAAACTGATAGATTGTGCTACAGGAAGCTGCACAGACAGGAAAGACATGACAATGTATACTGTATTGTTTCTTTTATGCCTTTGGTTTTATAATGCAGTTGAGCTTCTTGCAGGATATGGGGCTGAATGTGGTCATATATATAGGCGTGAAAGATTGCTAGCCCCTGAGCAGACCATGTGCTTTAAAGGGGAATCCCACCACTTCTAAACATTAAAGTCTGTTCACATACACTCTGGTACTACTGCATACTGTGTGATAAGCATGTGATTTTGATACAGAGAGATCTGCACAGAGTCTGATAAAGTCCTGTCACTTGCCTGAAGACCACACGTTTGTACACGAAAAAAAAAAAATCTATGGGTTTGGTTTGGAAAGACGTGACCTCACCAGACCTGGAATAGAAAAGAGGATTTCTTTTTTCTGCTGCATCAGTTTTGATACCAAATATTTTTTGGGGCATGAAAGGACAGAGAGAGGACAGGACGTGCACTGTGTTCATGAACTTTAAAGCCATAATGTGGAAACAACATGGACGCTACAAAGAAGATGTAGGGTATTTCTCAGGGCATTCAATGTCTCAATGAAGATTTATGTTGTTTATGGTCAAACAGTTTGAAGGTTTGTATTTCAAAATGACATTGTCCCAAACCTGTTGCTGCACCAGTACATCCTCTAAAACTACTAAACTATCACTTTACCTGACTTGTTTTAGGGTTAAGGTAAAAAATAGCTTTTCTTACTAGTTTAGATCACTCTACATGGACAGCAACTAACAGTTACAACCTAGTATACATTATATATGAGAAAAAAATAATGTGCATAATGTGAATTAATGACGGAACATTGACTTTCCGTGCTCTACGGGGTGAGATACCAGTGCGCAATTTAATACTTTTCTTTTTTTGTTAATTGTCAATTGGGAGTCCAACAATGTTTGAAGACTGCAGGTGAAGTACTCTTTTAACAAGAGAAATCTCCCCTAAAACCAACATTTCACATGTATAGAGGATACACATTTGAGCACTCTGCGTCTGCATATTCACCCTAACTTAATAATTATCTTTTACTAATATATATTTTCCCCCCATTTTTCAACAGAGAGCCTTGCTCTTTCACATACTTCTCTGCTGGGCCCTTTCTCACCTGTCAGCGGTCTGGTTACATATCTCATCTTGGCTCTCCAATCCTAATCCTGCCCTGATAGGGATTTACAGTGGAGGCAATGATTAAGTGGGCTGACCTTCAACTGGAGGACCTGGGTTCATGCCACCGTGACAGCAAACGTATGTCCTTTTTAAAGTATCCTTGAGCAAGACAGTGAATCCTTTGCAGCTCCAGACACACTTCTCTAGTCTCTGATGTCGCTGTGGAGGGAAAAACAAAAAAGACAAAGGGGTCAGGGGATGTTTAGACTTCTAAAGTTTTACTAGTAGAATATTTAGATACATTTGTTGTGAAGACACTGATGATTAAATGATAAATCATCTTTGGTGGGCAGCTGTGGTTCAACGATTACAGATGCAGCCTTGTGAGAGAAGCTGTGGACAGCTGGAGGAGTCTGGCTGGTGAGGGTGGATGAAAGGCATTGCTGTGTTTATCAAAAACTCCACTTGAGGACGAGCAAGGCAATTGCTTTTTTTTTTTTTTATTATGAAGCTGTTAAATGGCCAAATGTTTAATTGGAAACAACTATGGTCATACATTACAAGGCAGCCTTGGGTGTGAGTGTAATAACCATGCAACTTTACTGTTTGTCTAGTACTGCTGAGCAAAAAAAAAAGAGTGTATAAGCTTAGTCAACCTTCCCTTGGGTTAAAAAAAAGGATTTACCAAAATCAGAAATACTGCATTGAGAGAGGCAATTCCAATCAATTGCAGGATACAACATAATTGGTTCTCTGATTCTCCCCCTCTAAAGAAGGTATAAATTTACTGGTTTGGCAGCTTTGGGATCATAATCAGAAGGGCTAAATGCAGGACTAATGGTGTGTCTGCATTAATTATCCTCTCTGAGAAGGGCTATCTTTGAGAAAACACCAGCCCATGCATCCCCAACCCCTCCCTCCCGCACCATTGATTGCTTTGTTGATGCTGCATGGTAAAGCCGGTGCATTTGGAAAATGAGGTATTAACAGCTCTTCTTTCATCATATATTAGCTGCTAATTACTGACAACACATAAGCTTATTAAAGTCTTTGGAGGACTACAAGACAGATAAAGCACGGGCTGCTTGATGATGCAAGGATAGAGCTGTTATTAAATACACACACAGTTTTATATAAGAAGACTTTTGTGCAAGTGCACGCCAAAACAAACACACAGACACACAGAAGCTCTGACATGAAGGATAATCTTTGTGTTTCAGGCTTCTGAACATGCAGCCATACCATCAGTTCACTGAGTCTTAACAATACTGTGAAGGTTTACTCATCGGACTTTTGGCGTCATAAGATGCTTGTTTATTCTAGCTTTGACAATGTGTCTTACACAGATTTTGGCAGCAGGTGGATTCAAACAAATGCTAACTTTAGTTCAAAAATGTGAACTAAAGACTTTGTACGCTTTTGTGCCTTTTAAAATAAGAATAGATAAAAACCTTGTTCATGGCCAGATGGTGCAGGAACCATTACAGGGCTTTAAATTTGAAACGCAGACTTTTAATTTGAAACTCCAAGTGGCAGCATTTACTCAGTCACAGACTTCTGCTCTTACAGTGCTGACTGAAAATGTATGTAAATTGTGTACATCTTAAAATGAAGCACAATACAGTCACAATGCAGGAGGGACCTGCTTTCTTTGGATCTGTACCCACTGATCTTTTAACACAACCCCATTCTCTTCAACTCCCGTTGGTGATGTACATCCCCATGTGATAGGTGGATGCTGCGCCACTATTGGCCACTACTGGAGCTTTGTTCCACCAATAATGATAGCTTGTAAAATGCCCCATGAGGTAAGGCAAAGACAGTGGATAAACCAAGATGGTCAACTGCGAGTCAGTTTCCTGTATCAGTGTCACGTGGGGTTCGCGACCACCACGCCCCTTTAGGAGACTAACAGCAGGTCCTGAGTCCATTGACTTCAGTGGGAGAAATGAACGTGATTACAGATTATGGCCGATTCTTTCGCCCCATAGTCACGGAAGCAAATACTGGACCCATTTATCACAAGTCACATATCTTCAGAACATTCCACCCATTTATCACAAGTCACATATCTTCAGAACATTCCGACACCAAAATGGCAAATTTCAGACGGATAAATCAGGAGAAAATTTACTTTGTTCAAGACCTGTCTCTGTCTCAACAACACACTCTCGCAAGATCTGGCAACAGATAGCTCCTCTCTGGTGCTGAAATCAGTGCAGTTTCACCAAAGATACTGGATTAAAAAAATATTTTTTCCAGCAGATATCTTAGCTACAACATGATTGAGCTAGCAAAGCAGTTTTGTGTTGCTATGTGTGGTATTTATTCAGTTTTGGGAAATCACGATGTCTAGAAAGCATCAGTGGCTGCAGCTGACAGGGACAGCTAACAGCAGCAGCAAAGCTAACATCAGGACGTCATCTGTTAAAAGCCTCCCGTTGTCGGATACGACATGAAACTACTCCAGTTAGCTCAATCATGTTGTAACTAAGACATCCGCTGGAAAAAAGATTTTTTTCACGGACCGTTTATTTATTTAGCTTACGGCCAGTAAGGGTACACACATGTTGACAGAAGCGAGGTTGAGGATACTCGTCTTTGATTGGCGAGTTCTCCATCGTCTTTGATTGGGGTACAGGGGACAACGCCTACTTAGGAGACCGGAAATGTATACCATTTCATACAACGGGAGTATATTGTAGGTGGGCCATCTTGTAGTAATCCAGTATCTTTGGATAAGGTAAAGTAAGGCAAAACTTTAAAGGGATAGTGCACCCAAAAATGAAAATTCACCCATTATCTACTCACCCATATGCCGATGGAGGCTCTGGTGAAGTTTCAGAGTCCTCACAACACTTGCGGAGATCCAAGGGGAGAGGGGGTAGCAGCAAAACTCCACCTAATGGAGGCTTATGGCGCCCCAGATTCAAACGTCCAAAAACACATAATTGAAACCACAAATTATCTCCATACTGCTCGTCCGTAGTGATGCAAGTGTCCTGAAGCTCCGACATAAAAAGTTGTTTGGAAAAATGGCATTTGAATTCTGTTTTTAGCTTCTTTTCAGCCTGTAGCCTGTAGCCTGTAACACACATGAACGCGGTGCCCATGTGTCACGGTCTCGCGCAAGCGCACAGACGTGAACAGTGCACAGAGAGGCAGTTAGAGCTACAGGCTACATGAGGCTAAAAACAGAGTTCAAATTATGTTTTTCCAAACAACAACTTTTTATGTGTTAAATACTGTGTGTGTGTGTGTGTGTGTGTGTGTGTATGTGTTAATCATATGGCTGCACTTCTTACATGTGCGGCTATGTGACAGGCCAGGGACTTCTATATAATTGTGTTGATGTTTTTCTGGATTTTAATGTGTGATATTTTGTTTTTTAATGTAAAGCACTTTGAGTTTACTTGTAATGAATTGTGCTATATAAATAAAATTGACATTGACAAATTGACATATGTCGGGGCTTCAGGACACTTGGATCACTACGGACGAGCAGTATGGAGATATTTTGTGGTTTCAATTATGTGTTTTTGGATGTTTGAATCTGGGGCACCATAAGCCTCCATTAGGTGGAGTTGTGTTGCTACCCCCTCTCCCCTTGGATCTCTGCAAGTGATGTGAGGACTCTAAAACTTCACCTGAGCCTCCATCGGCATATGCGTGAGTAGATAATGGCTGAATTTTCATTTTTGGGTGCACTATCCCTTTAATGTCCCAAAGGGGCAAATTGAGATGCAGACAGTAGTCATGAGTACAACAACACAGACAGTACAATACATAAAACACAGAATCCAGTATCACACACTGTCAGGGAAAAATCGTGAATAATTGGTGGTCACTGCTGGTTAAGATATGCGACAGCAGACGGGACAAAGGATGATCTGTAATGCTTAGCGCTCCATTTAGGGAGGCCAAACCTCTGCCCTGATGGAAGCATCTGAACAACATGGAGGGGATGTTGAGAGTCTGAGACAATAGAGGTGACCCTCTCTTCTTACAGATGCTGGAGGTTATTTAAAGTAACATCAGTGATCTTACAGCACAACGTGACCACTTTTTACAACTTGTTATTGCATTGACTCTGATTTATTAGCTGAACTCTAAACTCAACAAAAAGAAAATTTTGTCATTGAGGCGGCACCCTTTCTAACATTGCTACATGTAATAGCTGCTTCAATTTCAACCAGTGCCCTATTTATGCTTCCCCCTGGTCATTCCTCCTCAAAATGTTACAGGCCTGTCAGTCACTGTAAAGCATCCACGAATGTGATTATTACAAATGATCAAAATCTGATTTCAATCACATATAAATTTGCCAGATAATCATATTTTTAAATGCATTTCAATGCAAACAGTGTAGTTTAAAACTAAAAAACAAACTAACAACAATAATCCCAAAACTTATTTCACTCCAGTGAATCTGGTGCATTATCAGCTCCTCATTTGAGTTTTACAATTGTGCCAATTTTTCACTTTAAATTCTATTACCAGAGGCATTTTCTGAGCTGTGCTCGCTACAAGAGCACTTAAATTATTGTAAACTGCGGCGATTAGTGTCATCTTGCAGCAGGAAACATAATGTTTAGATGTGTGAGGACATAAACACTAGTTTAAACAAGTCTTTCCTGTTTAAAAAATGATATTTTTCCAGGGAAAATTAGAAAAGATGAAAACAGTGGGAGTAAAACCACCAAAAACTAGGTTTAACATTTTTAGTATTTCTCTATAACATTATAATCCATGACTTTAACGCGGAAAAACTCAGCTGCTTTGCCTCATTAGGACCATATAGGTATGGTTCGACCGCAGTTGATTGACAGCAACCTGCCAACATGAGCAGCAACCTCTCAGCTGTCATTTAGATTCAAAACACAGCTGCGATATCGATTAACATTTTGATTCAGATCTTGTCTATGTTGTTTGTCTGATTTATTTAGGAACATCTGTAGCGACATATGAGGATAACAGCTCTATAAACTGACAACTGCATAAACAACATGACGTAAAAACTCACAAAAAAGTGCATAAAGTTAAACAACCAACAGGTTTTCAGTGTTAAACTGAGGAGAAACATCACAATCACGATGCATGTGAAACACTAAATTCAGTCCAATTTACCACCGATAAAAAGCTCTTCTTTAAGCTTCATGCTGCAGGATGACAGAAACAACTTCGTGACTTTGTGTGTCCTTTAGAATTGTAGCTAGCTGTGGCTTTATTTGACTGTGATGGAGTCCAACAGGAAAGCAGAAGCCCAGTTGTTGTTTTTGGAGAGAAGCTGTAATTACCTGTGGGCTTCTCTCTCACTTGATTAAGAAGGAAAAACTAATCCTGGAGAGCTGAGACTGAAACACACACCAGCAAAGATGCAAAGCGTGCACACACTTACCCACACATACACACACATTATGTCCCACAGAGGCATGCACGGCCATAAACACACAGGCATGCACACACATATACATGCACACACCAATACAAAAGCCCAGAGGCCCGCAGTTTAATTGAACTTTCCCACCGATCTACCGACTGTTTTTCCTTCTCTTTTTTCTCCTCTCTTTGTTAATCAGTAGAGAATTGGAGGTGGCGAAAAAGAGAAACAGAGAAACCAAAAAGGAGGCAGAGAGAGAGAAAAACAGAGAGGAAGAGAAGAGGAGAGAGGCAGAGAGAAAAGAGAAAGATGGATGGAGGAGGAGAGGTGTTAGATGGGTAATGTAATCCTGTGGAGGAAACAGTTACACTGAGTGGGAAATGAGCTTTTACAAAGGCAACTTTATCAAAGAATAAATTGGAAAAGTGGAAAAAGGTATACTTCATAGTTATCGAGTAAACGCCCACAGCTGTGGAGGAATTTAGAAACCGATTATGAGATACTGAAGTGGTTGTCATCGGTTTATAAAAGCTTTAATTGTAGAGTATGTGTGTGCGTGTGTGTGTCCTGTTTATGGGTACGTGTCAGTGTTGCTCGGGTTTTATTTAAAGTTGGAGTTCCAAATGTCATTCATGGAAACTAATCATAACTTTTGGGGAAATAAGTATTCACACATTTCAGTGAAACCCATGTTCGTTTTAAGGTTTGTTCTACAGTGGGGAAAAAGAGCTGCTGCAGTGACTCCATCCACTGTAACTGCAATCTGGTAAATGCAGCTACGTAACTGGTGCCTGCTCAAAAAACTGGCTTGATGAGGACACTAGATAAAAAACTAACTTTATCCTGAGGGGGCATGAGTGATGCACCAGATTTTATGGCAATCTATAAAATAGTTGTATCGTCATTTCAGCTGAAACCATGATTACCATCCTGTGGGTAAAAGACAAGTCAGGGGATCACCAAAATCATGGATCCATGCTCTGGGGACCATGTATGTTTGCACAAAATTCCATGACCATTCATTTAATAGTTGTTGAGATATTTCAGTGTTGACCAAAGTGGCACTACCATTTTTTAAGGGATGTCACTAGCATGGTTAAAAAAATTAAAGCATGGGAACTGTCCCCATTTTTCGTCATCCCTTCTGTTGGGGTACCTAGCACACAGATGTGGTACTAAAAGGTGGAGCTGTGAACACTGCAGTCTGTTGATTGGTCAATAGCGGATGGTCACTCTGCTCAGGGCTGAGTTGCGGCTGGTTTTGAGGCTCATGAGTTTTATTAGTAGACCGAAACTATAAAATGAGAGGATGTTTTGCTGCCTCTAGCAGCAGCTGGAGTCTGAGAAGAAATAACTTAATTCACTGGGCCGACTGCTGGCAACTTTAAAAGAGTTGTGGAACGTTGTGTGGGCTCCGGGAACACTACACCCCCGAGCTTACCTTAGAAGGACTAAATGCACAAACCTGCTACTTTAAATATCCCATGGAGAGAAACTCTCACTGCAGCCTGTTATATTTTGTTCTGAAAATGTTGGTGTGCAGCCTCGTTCTGTGGATGATAAACCATGTGCGATTTCCCCCTCTGCCACTGCGGTTGAAACGCTAGGGTCTAGGTACAATGTCTGAAGGGTTACTGTTGGTTCCAAAGGTACCATACTGAAAGTGTTTGGTGGAAACCGGGCTTAAGGTTACAATGCTGGATGTGTATTGTAAATTTGGCAAAAGTTTCAAATAATGAGATAAACATCTGTAGAAGTAATTGGTGGTCACCTGCTCAAAGCACACTACTGCAAGAAGCTGCATGCTATCATCAGGGAAACATTTAATCTTGGCTGCTGATTATATTCCTTCTAAAACAGGTCTACTTGCAAAGATTTTAGTTTAGAAGTATTTATTGGTGAGTAAATAGAAGTAGCACAGTAGAAAGTCGGGCTGTACCAGACTTAGAATTATGGCAGTCTAAATACGAATATTCGAAGATGTGTTCCTTTTTTCTATATACTTTGAGAGTTTGAATGGTGTTCAGCATGCTGTTGAGTGTGTTGGCAACTTTCACGTAATATTGTAAACAAGCTATCTACGCTACAACGCTACAACAGATCAGAAAAGTGTAATATTTCACTAGATATTAAACAAAAGCTAGACTTTATCATTTCAAGTTCCTGTGAGCTGTAAACTCAACTTCTATGCAGACGACAACATTATCTCACATAGCCTCTCTTTCCACAGGCAGCTGGCTCCATGTCTGCAGCTGCCTGTATCGAAGAGCAGCATGAAATGAGGAGCTCTCACTCTGCAGCTAACCTGGCTGCTCAACTTAAAGAAATCTCAGTTGACGGCAGGGTCTCCAACTGATGATTTGAATCACTGACTTTCACGCGGCAGCCAATGTAGAAAGTGCTGCTATAGTTAGTGTACACTGCCTCATGTAGTTCCATGTTACTGTCAGGGAAAGCTGTAATCTTGGTTGCTGATGTTGTAAATTTCTCTCCAGTTTCAGATCATATCCAAGCTGTAACAGAAGCTTTCCTTGGTGATTTTAGATGCTGGAAAGTGCTGCTATTCTTGGTTATAGTCATTCGCTGGCTGCAATGAAGGTGCACAGACACTGATATACAGAAGACCTGGTTATGCTGACCAATCGGCGCACACGGGGTGATTTTTGGAGGGGGGGTGAAAGAGACTGGCGCTAACAGAGCATCTCAGAAAGAGGGTGAATCGAGTGTTCCAGCACAGACAATGTGAGGAAAACAAAGTGTTTGACCATTAAAGCGTGTAAACATGTTCTTGGAGAATATAAGTGTACTAGGTCCCGTTAAGAATGGCACCATTGTATTCAATAAAGCCATGACAGAGTGACAGTGAGCCAGCAGATAAATAGAATCCAGCCGTCATGAATTTTATTATTTACACCTTTCCTACCGTGACATGTCAAAATGTCTCCTGTGAAAGAGGGCTGTGTAATCTTTAAATTGAGGCTTTACGTTCATGAAGTATCTCTCGTCTGCCATAACCACAAGTTGAGCACAGCTTATGTGTAGTGAGCCTGCAGCTGCCTGTCTGTGCTGTCACTTTCACTGGCTGTTTGTGGCAAACAACACATGGACAAAAATAAATAAATACTCCAGCGGTCAAAATTTCTACAAAGAAAGTACGTAACACACCTTTAGAATTTCATCAGTGACAGATGGTGATGTGACTGCAAGGTCACTGGAAAAAATCTCATTATTTTGATTTGTGTGTATTCTTTATCGCCGAGCATTGTAATGTAAACTGCTTTGGCAATTTTGTTTATTTTCTGACAGTGATACAGAGTGAAGCATCTTTGAATTTGTGCGAGCGAGAGAGGAAGAAATGAGGCGCACACATATCTCGCTGACAGCTGAAGCTTTCTGTCTTCTTTTTCTCTCTTTCTCCTCTGTAATTGCAAACGCATTTATTTCAGCTTTGTAGCTGGCTTATTCACAGCTGCGTCTAGATAGCAGGAGGCAGTTTCAGACACTTATTCTTTATTCCCCAAATTGAGAAACATACTTATCAATGCAAATGAAATGAGTGCTCTGAAAGAAGGGGGAGGAGGAGGAGGTGGGGAAGCGGTGAGAGGAATGCTAAAAAAACAGAGGGAAAGAGAAAATCCACAATGAAACCAATCAGTGTTGGGGCTGCTGGGAGAGAGACAGGGGAAGAGAAATCATAGAAAGTGACCAGTTTTGTCACTTCATTTAGCTAATTTGGGTTGTGTATCACAGCATTCAGCACAGTATGACAGAGAGGGAGTGTGAAGGTAATCCAGTTAGTTGAGAGACAGTCGTGCCTCGGCTCTCTCCTCTGCTCACCGACTGGCTCTTTTGTGCGGGCATTCTGATTGGCTGAGTGCTGACCAGGCTAAAAGCTTTTGAAGTAGAGGTGAAGAGCAATTAGAGTCACTGTCACACACACACACACACACACACACACACACACACTTTACCCCTCTCTGGTTCACTCTTTTCTGCTCACACACACCCCTAACACATCTTCATAACACCCTCTTCTCTGTTTCAAGCTCCTGATTGTGAACATGCTAGAACCAAACACACACTAACATCACACATGCTCATACACACTCCGTCCCTCCTTGTTTCTCTCTGCCATCACTGCGGTACATAAAAGTTACCTACATGATTGTTTTCATGTTTTTCCACACGTATAGTGCACAAAATGAATCAAACCACCCTGTAAATACAGATACACTGTTGAGCTGGAGATAGCCCGGCGTTCTTGAGCCTGTGAGGCACATAAAACCTGCAATATATTTGTGCAAAAAAAAGAAAAGAAAATTGTAATAAAGGAAACCTGTTACAGTGAAGTGATCACGATAAGTGGATGATGACTACATGTAATTTTCTTCTATATTTCTCATGCAGATTACCATCTAACTGACATGTGTGGGTTTATTAAATGATTATAAATTATTTTCCATCCCTAGCAGCCATGACTGTTTCCTGTTGTTTGAGTAGACTACAAAGTGTACCCTGAGGAACACCAAGTTTTGCCACTTCTTCTTCTTGGCTTGTTTTTGGCCTTGGAGAGACTACAATTTAGCCCAGTAAGACCATCATGATGATGTGAGCTCAACATTCTATTTTGCTCTTCGTATCAGTCTGGACTCGCTGCTGGCCTAAACACTTTAAGTGGGTGGGAGTACTTGCCTTGACAGACACCGAACTCAACAGAGCAAGTTGATAAATCAAGCTTTTGACAAATCCAGTCAGAGAAATGACAGAAGCATCTTCTCCTCCGAGAAACTCTGCGAGTGCACACTCTTGTTCTTGTTTAATTGTTGTTGTTGACTCTATTTCTGCAATAACTTCACTTACTGCTGGGTTTACTCTACTAAAGTTAGAGTTGGTGCTTCAGGAGCCGCCATTACTGTTCTGCAAACCGCGGCCTGCATTTTACATCATCAACTTTTATCGCAGTCTTTAATTGGCTACTTACATCATCAACTATGGTGCAGATCCCTGATTGACCCCAACTGGATTTTAATATCGACTAGTCCATACCCACTGAGTGCACAGTTGCCCAAGTACAGTTTCACATGGTGTGTGTTTGGGATACAGGTCATAGGAAATTGCAGACTGAATAGTCAACTGAACCCATTAAGAAGAGCAATGTATTCATTTTGTGAATTTGATAGTACGATTGCTTTATTGAAAGTACAGTAGTACCATTGCCAATAGAGGGATAGTTAATGGGCTAAAACTGTACATTAGTAGTTGAGGTAGCACATTGAAAGGCAGATAGTTAGTCATTGCCTTATAGAAGCTCAGTTTTAGTAAGTTTTCCAACTTCTGCCAAGAGGGAACTTTAGATATTGGTCCCTAGATTATGTTCACCCAGTTTCATGCAGATCGGTCAAACTTCCTAGAAGAGATCGATTTTAAGTGTTTTTCAAAAAATTCAAAATGGTGGAAAATCTATATAACTGGAAGTTATGGGTTATTGAGGCAAATTTGTTCCTCATGAGGAGAGGCATCTCTGTGTAAAGTTTAATGTCTCTACAACATACGGAGCATGAGATATGCCCATTCAAAGTCTGCAATTTCAATCGGTTGCTATAGCGCCCCCCTTTGGCCAACTGATGTAATATTGCTTCATTCACATCCTCCCATGACCCTCTACCACTGTGCCAAATTTCACATGGATTGACCAAGTCAGTGAGGAGAAAAACGTGGAACAGACACACAGACAGAGTTTTCGTCATTATATAGTAATAAGATACAAGGTGGCGCAGCAGCGTTGTGATTTCAGTATGCATGCAGCACCAGCCTCAGGTAAAATAGTAGATGGTCTGCACGTGTATAGCCCTTTTCTAGTCTTCTGACCACTCAAAGTGCTTTAACACCACATGTCACATTCACACACACATTCACACCCTGGTGGCTGAGGCTACCACACATGGCGCCACCTGCTACTCTTTTACCATTCACACACACTCACACACTGATGGAACACCCATTGGGAGCAATTTGGGGTTCAGTATCTTGCTCAAGGATACTTTGATATGTGGAGTAGAGGAGCCAGGGATTGAATCACCGATCTTCCAACTAGTGGATGACCCGCTCTATCTGTGAGCCAAGTAGTACTTAAAATAGTACTTTTATTTTTCTCCATATGTTGTCATGAATGCAAAGACCCAAAATGACCACTGTAAGCATGCTTTTTGATAACTGTAAGCAAATTCTTTAAACAGCATTTATATAGGACTGATTCTGTCCCAAGCTTTTCAGTTCATGTGAGCTGCTGATCACTGTATGTGGCTTCCTCTGTATTACTTCAATCCCAACAGCCATACAGATAGTTAACCTGCTACGTATAGGTGGTTTCACAATGACACTGAGCAGGTATTAAAAATGTGAATTAAATGCAACATCCAGTGTGAATCAGTGCTAACATTTTAGCTGTCTGTCTCTTTATAACATTTAGAGACTAAGGACTCTTGTGTTTTGCAATCACCTCAAAATGTGGAAGGTTAAGTTTTGAGCTTGTCGAAAAAGTTGTTGTTTATTTTGCTGTTTCTGGCGAACAATTAAAATCCAATTCGAAAAAAAGGAGGATTTTCTCTCTTTCTATTTTAAAAGGTTAACTGGGTTGTTAAAAGAGGGAATTTTTCTCCAAACGAATCAATACTTATATCAATATTACATAATGGTTTTCCTACTCCTCATGACTCTGTTCATCACAACACCCCTCCTTCTTATCTTGCTTCCAAAGGTCTTGGCGAGAAACACTTTTATAAAGATGATTCCAATATTGATTCAAAGTATTGCTTTAATTAACCCATACACAGATGCAGGTGCACACAGAGGCAAAGCATTAATGCATATGCACACAAATGTGTAAACCTGCACAAAGCACAGTGCCAGTCAGCTTAGCCAGTCGACAGGTATGGCAGGCTGCTATTTCTGTATCTGCTGGCAACAACTTGGAGCTTTCAACACCCCATATTTTTTCTGAGAATCTGTCGTTCCCTCATTAAAATGGTAAAGATGTAAAACCTGCAACCTTGCTTATTTTAACCACCGACTCCTGCTACCCATTATTCATACATACACCATAAATACTGAGGCGTTAAGGGTGACACTCCGATATGTTTATCAATTCAACATGCTCAGGTTGACACCACAGTCAATTCAAGGCTAATAAATATTGATTTAATAAGTATTGATCTATGTGATGCCAAGAGCCTGACTGAAATGTAAAAAGGTGGGTCAGAGGTGTTTGTGTGTGTATGTACTGTAGCATGTTTGACATGGTTACATTGCTGCTTAGAAAATAAGAGATCACTGTCAGAGGGAGTCTAAGGGCATTAAATAACACACAGATGGAATGGAAAAGTTAAAGCTTAGGCCACAATAATCTTATGTACACTCTTTCACATGTGTGTATGCAGAAAAAGACTACTCTAGTGGAGGGGTAAAGATTGATGTGTGACATGCCGTACATCCAACCTACAAACGTATGGCCACAGTTGGTTTGCTGGAATTTGATCTTTTTCTTTAGCTGTCTTTCTTAAATTGTTTTACCACAAGGGAACGTATCGCGCACAAAGAGTGCTTGCTGTAAAAGAATGAACACAAATTACATCTTTTAATCGACTCCAGAACTCAGCTACAGATTTCGGCTGCCAGGCTTTTTACCAGAACTAAGAGATGTGATCACATCACTCCAGTTTCAGCCTCTTAACACTGGCTCCCAGAATGTTTTAGAATACATTTTAAGATTTTACTGATTACTTCTAAGGCTCTTCATGGTCTCTCTCTCAGCTATATCTCTGGCCTCTTAGTGCCGCACACACCAGGAGGTACTTTGAGGTCCTTGGGCAGAGGTTTTTTGTCTGTTCCAGAGGCTCGGCTGAAAACTAAATGGGATAAAGCGTTTGCTGTCAAGGCCCCGAGGCTCTGGGACAATCTGCCCGAGAAAATCAGGTCGGCCGAGTCAGTGATCTCTTTTAAGTCCCCTCTTAAAACATACTTTAATCAGAGGGGTTGTTTATTTCCTCAGTTTTTATATAACAAAGTGTTTTTTATCAGTTCTTTTAAAAGTTGTTGTCTTCATGTCTTGTCTGTTTTTATTATTGACATGTAAAGCAAGAACTTTTAGAGCTTGTCTGATGTGGTTTTGATCAAATTCAATGTAGACATGTGTATGTTTGGTTTGGTCAGGTTGCAGACTGTAGTGGAGTTTTGCTAGCTACCATGGGACACTTCTGTAAAACCAAGTTACCATGTGTGTGTATCTATTGAAGTAAATGTGGCAAAACCAGTAAATATGTGGTTAACACAACATTAGCTGAATGTGGATTTATGTGGCATTTAACTTAATTGTTTAACCGAAGACACATAAATTTGATAAATTTGGGCATTATGTTAAGGCCCGAAGGTGGATGCTGGCAGTGCTGCAGCACCCCCTGTTTAAAATCTGTAAATAGCTGGCAATTTTTGTGTAACTAATGGGCTATATGAGCATATGTTTTCCATTTTAAACAGCATATGAGGTGCCTATCAGGAAATATGTGTAAAAAGATGTATAAAATGTGCGAATCTAATAAATTCCTCCAATCTGACATTACAACGTCATCATGTCAGGTCAAAGTGCAAGGGTCAGGGTCATCCATGGGTCAGCTTAACTGGCACCGGAAGATTATCAATAATGCGGACAGGCTGAACAGGCTGCAAACGACCAGAAGATTACAAGGACAGTTTTGATACCGTTTTTTAGATCCATAAAATTCCCTGGACACGAGGGACTTCCTCTGTGGGGGGCTCAGCCATCAGAATGGAGTTTTATGGCAGCTAATGATGGAGCGGACGACAAGCGGACATATGAGTTGCCCAGGGGACATGAGTTGCTTCAGCAGAGAGACAACTGGATGTCTGACATCATTCAAAATGAAATATTAGACATTTTAGCACATGCAGTCCACAGAGAAATTGTGTATGAGGCGAGTGAACACACATTCTTTGGACTAACAGCTGATGGAATCACCAGTGTGAGTACATCTGAGCAGCCTTCCTGTATAGCTCCTGTAACCACGTGCATATAAGCCTACATAGGCATGCACGCTAAACTGTGCTGCACCCATTATCAAAAACTTTCCTGTGCACATGTTAAGGGTTACTGTAAAAATGTAACAGTGAAGATTCAACGAGGGATGTCAACAATGCTAAAGAAGATTTGTGGCTCAAGGTGAAGTTGCTTAATTATTGAGGAGACCTGGGAGGTGACTGGAGGGTGGGCACAATGTCTTGCAGCAAAGTCGTCCCATCAGAGGGACAGCATTATCAGTGGTGATAGTGAATGAGCGGCACTGCTAGCTAACTTCGTTTCCACCTGACTTGGGTAGTGGCGAAGGCTAATGTTACCTCTCCAGTGAAGACCGCAGGCCGGGCAGTTGGCACTTTGTTCTGCATAAAGTGGCTAGCCGGCTGTCAGACATTTGACTTCCAAAAAATTTCACCACCTCTAAATGAATAGCGCTTCGAAATGTAGTGGTAAAGCTCACTGAGTCTATGGAGCGACCAAACAGAAAGGCCTCTTGTATTTCACTTGATTTGCATTTTTTGTTAAAAAACTGACCAGTTAGTTACCTGTTAATGGGTGTCAGGCTTTCAAAAGAAAAATTAACCAAAACTGACAAAATTCAAATGGAGAAAAAACTATAACTATGTTTAATAAAGACAGAGAATTATCTACTACAAGAACACAACTAATATCTCTTCTCTTTTGCAATGCTTCACAGTAGGGGTGGGTGATATGGCCCTAAAATCATATCACAATATTTTAGGGTATTTTTGCAATAATGATATTCTTGATGATATCACAAATTAGTAAAAAAAAAAATACTTTTAATGTAAGACAATTGAATTGCAACAAAATAAGTGATATAGTTTTACAGTTTGCTTCAAATATTCAGTAAAAACTAAACAAAAATGATCTCTCATTTATTTAGTTTGTGAACAACAACAGTAACTCAGAGTGAGATTCAGATTCTGTATACAATATTAATAGTTCAACAAGATAAAATCAACCACAAATTACACATTTAAACAGCTCCCAAATACAAAAAATGTCCCCTTGGATCTATATATATAAATCAACAGGTGATTTTCTCACTTTTGGCAAAGACTGAGTTTGTTTTTTTTTTCCCACCTGGACCTTTATGCTCTGCCATTTCTCCTCTAATCATCACGCTGTAACCTGTGACAGGCTGTTATGATACCACAGCTATCGCACATTCATCATATATGTAGTTTTTTGTCGAGCCGCGAGCGTCACTTAGGTTTACATTACCAAAGGTTTATGACAAAATCACTTGATGACACCGACTTTAATGTGCGCATGAGAGAGGAGAGGGAGAGACACTGTGCTGCTGCCAGAGGAGCCGCTGAATGAGCGGTAGGTCACGAAAAGAGTCTGAGAAGTCCGGGGCTGTTCATAAAACATTCAGGACGCCACAGTTTATTCCACACAACTGAAGCTGCTCCTCTTTTTGGAACCACCCCAAAAGTCTGTGCTGTAATAATTATGGGCTTTCGGCCATACTCACTGTTGCCGTGGGCAACAGTATGACGTCAATATGCCAACATGTCAAAACATTGCAAGTATCGCGATATGAATTTTTCATATGAAACTAAAAAATATACTGATATTATGGTAAAGGAGATGATATGGCACACCCCTACTTCACAGAATGTATTAAAACCACTTCTGGTGGACACCAGGGGTCAGTGACAAATGCTCAAGTTTAGCATTTTCAACTTGCAAATCAGTTTTCCTGATGATGGATGACGTCTGGCCTGGTAACCAGCCTGATTCAATGCCTGCAGACAAAACGCTGACAGCTGAGCAATATCCTGAACATCAACATGCATCGTTTTTGACTGGATACTAAAATTGACTTGTGGCTGATGATAAATGAGTTTGAAGCTGCACAGAAACAATAAATAGTGAGTTTGTATTGCAAGGGGACGACTGGAAGACAGACAAAATAGCCAACCATTTGCTGAATGAAACTGTCCTCAGATTTGTCAAGTGACTTTAAAATATATCACTTTTTTTTCCGTCTCTCCTGTTGCTGTAAACACAGGCTGCCCTTCTTCACTGTAGCAAAAGACACATGGACTGATGGATTATATGAAGTGATGAAAAATGATTGAGCATGTTTTTATAATTTGAAGTACCCAAAACTAGACCACTTGGCACTTTATCAGTCGATCTTGCAATTCACATATTTCTTCTTCATGGGCTCAAACATGAACACAGTCACCCACTGTGATTTAAAAGTGGTAGGAAGATTAAAAGCAACAAGAAATTCCTAAAGAAACATAAAACAACACCTGACTGTGTAAAAAATAAAACAAAAAAACAACAACAGCGAGGGAGGGGGACTACCTCCCCCCCCCACCCCCCCCAAAAAAAACGAAATCAATTTGTCCCGCTACTTCAATGCTACACACACACACACACACACAAACACACATAAAACACCATCTGTCACTCACTCTTGTACAAACACTCACACCACTCTGTCACAATACACACTCATACCTATTTTCTCTTCTATCCTTCTTTCTCCTGTTCACACACACGTCACACACACACCTTTATTCCCTCTACAGTAGGGGACATTTATTCTGATTATGTTGGGCCCTGGAGATCGAAGATTGTAGTAATCAGAAAACTGGCCAGGCATCTATCACTGCAGCAACCAATCAAACAGCCCGCTCCACCGGCAGCGAATGGGGAAAAATTACACACAGAAATGATTCCCACAGGTCTGTGTGTGTGTGCGCGCTTTTGTACTTTATATCCTTGTGAGGACAGATTTTAAAGGCAAAGTTTTCTAAAGTGAGATTTGATTGGCCTTTTCTCTCACACACATGACTAATACGAGGGCTATGGGTGTTAGAATTAAGGTAAGGGTAAAGCTGGGGTAAAGTAAATTAAAGCGCTGTGGGGTTGAAGGGTTTGTGGATTAATGCCAGTCACCGATCGGTCCTCACAAGACTGATTTGTTGAGTGTATGTGTGTGTGTTGTGTCTGTCTGGGGAGCGTGAGGCTATTTGTTTTAGCTGATGATAAAGGCGGCAGTGTATTTGGAGAGACAGAGAGTGGGGAATTATGAGAAAGTGTGTGAAGCGGGGCTGGTACCGGCATGGTTGGGACCCTAAACACTGGCCAGCCTGGATCTGACACAAACACACATACACATAAACACACACTTGTACACACTGTGCTGTAGCTTTGGCAGACAATCAAATGCACACGATTTCAAATACACTTTTCAGCTCTCTCTCTGATTCACTGATGCAGACATGCATCACACACTGGAAACATGTAATTATCGTGTGTGCACATTACCACAGACACACTCTCACACACACACGGGCTGGACTGTCATGAAGGCTCGGCTATTCCCTGTTGGCAAATGCGGATGAATATGGCGTTGAGAGTGATATGGGGAGAGGTGGGAGACAGAGAGGGAGAGGGGGAGAAATAAGTGAGAAGACTAAAAGGAATATAGACGAGACGTTAAAGCAAAGGACGCAGGTACAGCAAGAGGTATAAAACCAGTTTGTGCTAACTGTCTGTGTCGCTGTGCCATGATTCCTGCTGGTGTTTGCACACAGCCAACATATTTAGATATCAGGGTTCATTTCTCCTCAGTCAAACAAACCCTATTGGTGCCATTATTTTTTGTCCATTGACACTGACACTGGGTATCTACGTAGCTAATGACAGCTTATAATTAAACAAACCCTCACTTATCTTTTCAAAATACTCAGCAATTTGCTGCAGTTTACAGTCATCCATGGGAAATTCTTTGTAACATAAGTCAACGTGTCAAATGAGTCATAGGAATATGTTTACTGATTGGCTGCTGCTGGTATTTTCTTGCAGCAATTCGCCACCAGAAGTTAAACTATTCCCCAACTTGTAGTTTTTGCTGCACTTTGCCGCTGAATTACACAGCTTTCCATAGACACTGGCAGCTCACTGCAGGCCGCACTTTGCCAGTTCTTGGGGTTTTCAGCATTTTGTACCAAATAAATAAAATAAAATTAAACAAAATGCTTTCCTTAAAGGGGAACTAATGTTTTTTTCAACCTGGGCCCTATTTTCCGGTCTACTTTTGCTCGGATTGTTAGTATAATTATCCGACAACATAACGGAAAGGAGAAATGAACGTTTGTGTTTACCTTTTCTAAAATCACCTCAAACCTTCTACAAACGTTGATTCCAAGTCTTCGTATTTGCTGCATCTAACATATCATGCAAACTGTATTTTGAGTAACTGCTTGTGCAGCAAAATGCTGTATGACACCAACAAACATGCACAAAGATCTCATAACGTGAGACAAGACGAGTGAGATTTTATTTGTTTTGATCAATTATGAGAAAAAGTTCATAGGTTGCAATGATCAAAATGATTTAAAATGTGTTATTCTGGCTTGTGTCAAGGAGTGCTGAATCCCTTTTGAATTAATCATACCTCTACTTTTCAAGGCCAAATGACCTCTCTTGATAAATGATAATATGCTGCATTTAAGGTTGGAGTGAGTATTCTCAAACAGGTTCGAGTGGTCAAGAGTACTGCTGACTCCCCGAGTTATTCACTGAGAGCAGTATTGTTCCGCATCCACAAAAGAAATGGCGACAATGCATTATATATTTTTCTCAAGATCCTTTCAGGTCTGTTTCACAAGGACGCCTCAGCTGCTACTCTGCAGCAGACAAGAGACACTTTTGAATTCAGTCCAATTAGATTTATATATTAAAAGACTCAGATGTCTTTCACTAAAAGTGTTCCTTAGTCACATTATTAGAACACAATACACGGCAAAAGTAAAAAATAAATCTAAATGCTTCCTCTCAGAGAAGCAGCTATCCAGCAAGGACCCAGAAAAAAATGAGACTATAACAGCTACATCTGTACAAGATTTTAACATGACACATTACACACGTCGCCACACGCTACGAGACACAGAGAGCTGGAATGAGCTCACATATGGTGAGGCTATGGGATGTATCTCGTCTTGTAGAAGGTGCCTTTGTAACCTGCACAATGACAGCTGTATGCATGTTGTAAACACACACACACACACACACACACACACACACACACAAACACAAACACACACCTGTACACACTCACAAGACACTCAGCTACAGCCAGTGACAAGGCAGCGAGTTTCTGAACAGTGAGGTGGTCAGATGGGGGTCAGTGTGTGTGTGTTGATGTGTATGAGGAAGAATTTGTTCTGGGGGTAAACGAGGGCCTCTGTGTGAGAGTGCATGTATAGTGTAAAGTGTGTGTGTGTCTGTCGGTGTCTGTCAATGCCATTTTGTGTGTGTATGTGTGTGATGCGTTTGTGTAATGTTTCCCTCCATCTGTTCTCCCTTCCTGCTTCAGATCCCAGTTATGTCTTCCTACTGTGATCCTGCTGTTGTTAGCTGCGCATCTGAGGAGACAGGCTCCCCGTGTGTGTGTGTGTGTGTGTGTGTGTGTGTGTGTGTGTGTGTGTGTGTATGTGTGTGTGTGTGTGTGTTAGAGAGAGAGCCCTGAAAATGGTCCATTTGGACAAGGTGATATCGCTGCAAAGAGACCTCCTACACACCTCCACACAAACACACCTTATCCCTTCCTGGCTCCCCAGGTTTACAAAGCCTCATTAAGCTGCCCCCCCCCCTCAACACACACTCTCACTATGACAAACACACACACCCCAGCACATGTTACTAGCATCTGGTCCCAGTCTGCAATGTCAATAATTTCCTGTCACGTGGTGGTGTGTGTGTGTGTGTCTTAAAGCACAATCCGAGGCTATCATCACAGCTGGATACATCCTTAGTGTTCTTTTTTCCTTCCAAGTAATGGACAGTTGCAGGAAAACAGTCTGTACGCCGGCATAATCATCAAACAAAAATAACGCTTCCTCCTCTCAGAATGGCATTTTGAAGATAGGAAGGTATACATAAAAACAGAACATGGGTAACATATAGTGAAGGTCAAAGGGAGCTTAATCTGCCAAGGTCAATGAGATGTGTATTTAAGTCTAGAGCAAAAGCTGTGACCCTAACATGAACACTCTGTGAAGTCACTGCTTAAAATGAGTGGTGATTCAATGAAACATTAAAAAGGAAGCGAACCAAAGACTGGGGATGTAACATTTTCAGTATCAGGTCTGTCACCATCATTAGCCCTTTTTAAACAGGAATTGTGCAAATTTGCAGGAAAGCCAAATCAGTCTTTTTTCAGCATTGGCAGTATAAAAACAATATCAGAGAATGCAGCAAAATGCCGCCTGCCTACTTTTGTTTATACAGAATGCGCCTTTTTCGGGGCAATGGGGGGCGTGAGCAAGTAACAAAACGTGTAGCTCAGCGTGTGACGTAAACAGTGACATGGGAGGGAAGCTGCGGCCGGTCAGTCCTTCGGCGATTCTCTCGTAAGTCGGCCCGTTCTTCACCGTCCCCGTCATCTGACGGTTAATGGCCTCTTTGTTTGCGAGGGCAAGGAGGGCGCACAATTCTGTCTCCCCAGTTGCTCATCTTTACAGTGTCTGTCAGGTTTGCATTTCCCTCTTGCTACTAGCTGCTCGCTGCTATCAGCTGTTTCCTGTTTATCCACCGCAACTGGGTCGCACATGCGATGTCATCAACAGCCCCTCCTGTTGCGGAAGGCCACCTCGGTCTGTTTAAACTAAAAGGGTTCCACCAATATGACTACCCTACAAGGCGGATAATTGGGCACCTCGGATCAACTCTCAAATCCGGCTCTTGCACGCTCACAGCTTGCCCACAAAACGGCCCAACATTCGCGGAAATTCTGGCAGTGTAAAAGGGGCTGTAGACTGTAAAAACAATGGACGTAGCCATTGTGACTTCACCCATTGGTTTGTGGGCTGCCATTTTGAAGCCTCGAGTTCAGCGTTTTGGCGGTTGGAGCTGTGGGGAAGGAAGGGGTGGATCTGACTCATAGACTGTAGCGACGCAGACGACCAATCACTCAAGCGGCCTCTCCCATATACTGCACAAAAACTCAAAAAGTTGATATGGATATTTTTTCCCCGGCGCAAATGTTCGTCAGAGTTGTACAAGACTTCATAAGAATCCACAAAATCAGTTTCTTCTAAATTTCAGTGTGAATTTTTCAGATGAAAATCCACGCCTGGTGTGAAACAGGTTTTCCTCTACAATGATTTAATTGCACCCGCGAGAATCCGTACCACCTGCTTTTAATCTTGATCTGCCCAACTCCGAATATTCGCATAACAGTGGTGGATGGAAAATACATTAATTTGCATTTTATTTTAATTTGCACTACATTACGAAGGAAGCCTGACTATACTTAAGGGACTACCTGATACACTTAAAGAAAAGAACAATCGAGTCTGAAGAGTTCACTGATGTCACAAGTGTTGCTGCAACTTGGAATTGTATGAAGTGCAACTTGAAGATTGTTGAGGCTTCTTCAACATGGCGGTATGTTTATGACCACACTCACCAGCAGTTCCTATAAGCCCCATTACGCTTTTTTTCCTGTCTCACTGTGAAAAGTTGTGGATGGTACCAATGGAACCGTTCTGTACCGTCCCCATTTTTGGTCCCCCCTTCTGTTAACAGATCTGGTACCAAAAGGTGGAGCTCTGAACACTGCAGTCTGTTGATTGATCAATAGAGGACAGTCACTCTGCTCAGGGCTGAGTTGTGGCTGGTTTTGAGGCTGTTACCAGGGAGAGTTTTATGAGTAGACTGTAACTATAAAATGGAATAATGTTTTACTGCCTCTTGCAGCAGCTGTAAACTGAGATAAAATAACTTAATTCACCGGCCCGACTGCTGGCAACTTTTAAGGTGGGACATTAAATTGTCTTGTTACTCAATACATGAGTTGACGACGTGAATCAGTCAACACACCTTAGATTTTCGGTGACAACTTTGACTATTACTTTAGTTTTTATATGACATACACTTATAGAAATGAGTGGATTGTTAAGCATTTATATACATTAATTTGGACCAGGTTATGTGAACTGCATATATCCCAATTCTCACTTGGAGAGAGCGCCACAGAGCGTCGTTCCTGTGGGCTACAGCAACACTTAATCCCCGAGCTTGCCTGAGAGGGACTAAATGCAGACTCTCGCTGCAGCCTGTTTTATTTTGTTCTGAAAATGTCTGCGTGCTGCCTCCTTCTGTGGACAATAAATGAGGTGCAGACTTCCATCTTTGTGTCAACAATAATGAGGAAATACAGTGAGTGCTGGATGGAGCAGTGAGTGACAACAACCCCACCCACATGAAAGAGTACTGTTTGCAGTGGAAATGCCAGGGTCTAGGTACCATGTCTGAAGGGTTACTTTTGGGTCCAGAGGTACCATACCGAACGTGTTTGGTGGAAACAGAGCTTTGGATCAGTGGTTCTCCTAGGACTCCTAAACTGATACACATTTCACTTCAGAGCTGAGGAGAAAATGATGGAGGAAGTGAACCCTATGATCAGAATTGTAACTCCTATAACTTTTCTGGGGAACTCCTAGAACTACCGCAGACCCCTGTGGGTCCTAAGATCTCTGGTTGAGAATCACTGCTCTAGAGCAGTTGATTATATCTGTGCTTCCTTTCTGCCTTCTGCAACTTTATTGGCTTAATTTACCCTGCTCTCTCTCTTTTTTCCTTGCTTCTCTCTCTCTCTCTCTCTCGCTTGTTTTCTTTCCACTGCCGATCTTTTAGTACTGTTCATAAAATTGGCCCAGATTGCTCCATGTATTTTTACCGGCTAGAGAAAGCCGGCGTATTGGCATTTGTGTATATTAGCTACCAGGCTACAGTATAAATCTGTATTGATGATATGGCAGCCCCTATGGGACAAGGCGGATGAGAGCCAATCCTGGAGCCTACTGACTGGTGTGGAATTGCTTTTGTAATATTGTTTGGGAAGACAGACGACTATGAGGGAAAGAAAAAAGAAAAAACTTACAGCCAAGGTGTGATTTTTCTGTTTCTTTTATTGTTGTAGCTTTCTGGGAAAAAAGTGCTCAGAGGGCTGACGAGATGAGAAATAACACAAAGGGAGGAAAAATAAGAGAACAGAATCAATAAAAAGAGGGAACAGGGGATGTAAATGTATGAGAAACACAGGAGCTAGAAAGTGGAATGCGAATTGAAAGACAGAGAAAGAACAAGTGACAAAAACATGAGGATATAGGCTACAATCAGAGCAGTGACGTTAATAATATCCAGAGAAAAAGAAAGTAAAAGCTGTAATTATTTTGATGAGGGGTCTTGCATGACTGCACAAAGGAGAATTGAGTTTGGAGTAGAAAACCTGCTGTTTATGTGAGCGTGTTGGTGTGTTTACTATTCCTCTGTCATTTTAGCGAGCAGTTGCAACACCCAGTAGGATTACTGCTGTTCTTGTTTCCTTCACAGGGAGATGGGAAATATGGTAATATCAGCAGTTTCTCTGTTACATCCCAGTCAGTGGATATAAGAGTCAAGCAGGGCATATAGATAAATATTGCTGGAGTGTCACATTTTAACCTCATACTGACTAAACAACTTCATGTTAGTTGTTGGGAATGCACTGGATCAGTATCTGCCCAAATGCTGATACTTGTTGAAACACTTTCATGCATGAAATATTAAATCGCCAAATATGTTATCTGTCCACTTCAGTGGACACCATATGGTATAACTGTATTAAAGTGATTCAACAGAACTCAAAACCTATATCCTCAAACAGGACAACGGTTAAGTCCCAATGTGCTCAAAAGAGACCATCATAAAGTCCTAGTGTTCTCAAACGAGACAATACTAAAGTCCCAATGTCTTCAAACGACTACTTCCTAATTAACAGCGACTTAGCTTGTTAATGTTGCGTTGGTCAAATCTGTTGCTATATCAAACTACAAACATTATCAATCATAAATAAACAAGTTTCAACCTTTAAACATGATCTGGTTTCCGACCTTGTCCATTTTTGAGTCGGGATCGGCTGCAGACCAACTTGGCAGAGATTGCTGCCATCTTATTTTTACATGGATTAGTGTATTGTGCTCTTACTTCCACTAGATGGTATAAAAAAGTGTCCTCAAACGAGGACACAGGTCTTACTTAAGTAGAAAGAAGTATTAGGTCAAGTGAACCCAAAATGTGATGTCCTCATATGAGGACACAGGGTCTCAGGAGGATATAGGCCCCAAAACATGCTTTCACAACATTTACTAAGACAAAATGGTCTAAACACACATAAGAACATTAAATAACAAATATACATTCTTTTGGACCTATACTGAATTATATTGAATCACTTTTTGTACAGTTGATGCCTGCTGTCCAGTGCAGTAGACAGACAAGATAAACCCTTTTGTGCTTAACATCCACCGGAGAGGGTAAATGTATTTTCAATCACAGAAAGATATGTACACGACAAATATTATTAAAATTTGGATTTCAGTGTTTCTAACATCTTATTTATTTGAAAAATATGTTTTTTGCCTGGTTTGCGGAGAATAAAAATATTTAACAGTTATTTCTGAGGCACTTGGTCGCATCCCATCTTACTTCTGCCATTTTCAATTTATGATGCAACATCTAAAACAAAGAGACACACGGATAAAAATGAAATTAAACTGTACACAACACTTTGTGAGTCCACCACCTGGTGGCTGGGATATAGTACTATAAATTAAATGATTCAAAACCGCATCCAAATATCTGTCCACTGTAGTGGACGCCATGCATGAAAGAAGTGAATATCGGCCGCTTGTGACCGTACTGTAAAATCACTGTTGTTAATCTTAAGGTGCCGTGATCAACCATCAATCATACCAGCCATAATTTATTCAAAAACACTGGGCCACTCACCTCTGTTTTAAGTGCCTCAGCAATCGGTGGTGCATGATGTTGCTGTATTTATCCCAATTAGTTCTATGAAAAACAGAGCAACGGCACTGGATCAGGACCTGAGTTTAGATATTGGAGTCAGTATCAGGACAGAAAAGTTGGATCCCTATTTGTAGTCCATATATGGTTCCTTATAGGACTTAAAATCCAGTTGCCAAATTGCCTTCACTGGCTGGTAAGATATTATCAAGATTTTGTATTATTTAAGACATCGGTTCTAACTTGGTTGAAAGAAGATCCAATGGGTCATAAGATACATTTGAGGGGTCGTGAGGTAATTATCAAGACCAGAGAGATGGATGACAACCCTGCTTTTTCTGACTTTTCTTTAAACATGGCTCTTTTTTGTGAACTACTGGATAATTTTGCCTCAGAATCTACTCGCTTATAACAACCTAAGGTAAAACATGACTCTTTGGTTGGACTACACCAGGGGTTAGCAACCTTAACTATCAATGGAGCCATTTTTGACCAAAAATAATTTTAACAAATCTGCCTGGAACAGCAAAACATATTTGAGCCTCATGGTAACACAGCCTATTAAGTCTTACTTAGCCTATCAACATAAAAAATAGGTGTAAATGAGAATTCAAAATATGTTGTACCGCAAGGTGGCTGATCTGCAGTGGGCTATTTATGATGATTTTGTACTTTAACTTTGCAGAGTTTGCGGTGAAAGCAAACCAATTTGTCCATACACTTTTAAATTCTCCATTTCCTCTGAGACTTCGGAATCCATTGCTGGCCTTGCTAGAGAAGGTCAAGACGTGGACTAAGGTTTGCAAAATTTAGAGGTAAAGGTGCCAGGCCATGGAGGTATGATGCACATTTTGGTTGTCGAAATAAAAAAAAAAAAAAATGTACTCAGTGCAAAGGCTACACATTTTTACAATTGGAGACTGTAAGAATTTCTTTAGGCCTACAACAATGATAAATGAAAATGTCAAAAAAAAAAAAAACAACACTAAGCCTATAGACATNAAAAAAAAAAAAAAAAGTACAACGGACAACACTAAGCCTATAGACATATGTAATCCATGACAAAGGGTCACGAGTGGATATTGCTTCACTGTCAAGGGTCACAAAGCAAAAAGCCTGGAAACCATTGACTTAATATACTGGTGGTTATCAGCAAATCTGAATGGTATCAGTTTACCTTACTGGTAAAGACAGTTATTCCTAATGGCAACTTAACCTTACATAACCTTACATACACATTGTTTGTTAATAATTCCTGTTTATTTAACTATATATTTGTTAATACTACTGTTTAAATTTCTTATATTTTCACGTATCTTTCCTCTCTTGCAAGGAGCACCTGTAACATAAATAATTTCCCCTCGGGGATCAATAAAGTATTTCTGATTCTGATTCTGATTCATATGGCAGTGTGATCACAAAACAATGAACAGGTGCTAATTTGACCACACTCACCCCCAGACTCATTCATTTAGCATCTACAATAAATATATCAAATACCTATTTGTGAGTTATATCATGATGCCTATCAGAGATGTCAATCATTCCCCAGCTTAACACCTCATTTCCTTGTTTGTCCCCACATCCTCCTCTCAACATGTTTTCCCATCTGCTCCTTTCACTTTACTGACGTCTCTCTGTTTTCTGTTTCACTCCCCTGCTTCTGTGCTTTTGAAGTATCTCCTTTAATTCATTCTCCTGATTTACATGCAGATCAATTTCACACAGACGCTCAGAAACTAACATCATGCAAAAGTTCCTTCAGTTTATTTGTGTTTTGCTTTCATAACATGTCAACACAGGTGATGATATGGCTATTTTGTAGTCTTTAACGTGTGTGTTATACCAGTCAGCAACATCCCATGATGCCAACTCCACCCTGATAGTTTCCTGGTATTCTGCACTGCCTCGAGACAGAAACTACAGCCTCTTCTGTTTCTCTTCTGCACCTAACCCCACACTACGACCTATCACTCCAACCCTCTTAATTACACCTCGCTGAGCCTGTCTTTTATTGACAGTTATTATAAAGGACTCTCACAAAATAATGAATGGCAGCATGGAAAGCAGCTCTATTATCTTCATTTTTTCCCCATTCTGCTCTGCTCTTCCCTGTCACTCACACAATGCTTTCAATTTGTCGCTGATTTAAACCTCTTAGTCGCTGTTCACATTGACAGTACCACTGGGCTCCCAGTTCATTTCAGTGAGAGTACTGAGTAAAAGTTGAGCCCATTTGCTAACACGCTTTTCAGCACAAGGATGTGTACTTGGAGACTACGTCACTTCACTCTTCTTTCATTAATGCTTCTCTTGTTTTCTTAAAATAAGTTCACACACAACGGTAAGGTTGTGATAGTGTCAATTCTTCGACACTTGTTTGACACTAACACTAACTATACGATCTCCATTAACTATATATTCTATCTTACTATATAATGATGAAAACTGTCTGTCTGACTTGGTCAATCCATGTGAAATTTGGCACAGTGGTAGAGGGTCATGGGAGGATGCGAATGAAGCAATATTACATCAACTGGCCAAAGGGGGGCGCTATAGCAGCCGATTGAAATTGCAAACTTTGAATGGGCATATCTCATGCCCTGTATGTGGTAGAGACATGAAACTTTGCACAGAGATGCCTCTCCTCATGAGGAACAAATTTGCCTCAAGAACCCATAACTTCCAGTTATATAGATTTTCCGCCATTTTGAATTTTTTGAAAAACACTTAAAATTGATCTCTTCATAGGAAGTTTGACCGATCTGCATGAAACTGGGTGAACATAATCTAGGGACCAACATCTAAAGTTCCCTCTTGGCAAAAGTTGGAAAACTTACTAAAACTGAGCTTCTATAAGGCAATGAATATTGCGGAGGGCGTGGTCATCACATAAAGGTGTATAACATCTCAAGGGTTTCACCAATCACCACGCAACTTTGTAGGCATATGACCACACATAATCTGAGGGGACCCCTCCATTATTGACCCCATCAAACAAAATGGGGGCGCTAGAGAGCTAATTTCTTATCTAGGCCTAACCACCACATCGATTTCTACTAAACTTGGTAGATATGTAGAACAGGACGCCTCAAGGTGACTGGAGAAATTTAACTCTAATTGGCAACTGGGTGGCGCTATAACAAAAGAAAAATGCTTAAATATGGCTAAAATGTGAGCCATCACTGTGGCTCCCCCTGTGGACCAATGTTGTTGTTTTTTTTCTGATTTTTGGTATGACTAAGTCATGGTATGGTATGCTGTACTCAATGGGTATGGACTAGTAGTATCAAAAGTACCAAAGCTATAAATGAAACACAGATCTACATTCAGATTTTTAACCCAGGGCTGTACACATAAAACACCAGGAAAGAAAATCAATTGATTCTCAAACATTCTCTCAGACTGTGTAAAATAAAAGACGTAGCCACTGTGATGTCACCCATTGGTTTGTGGACTCCCATTTTGAAGGGTAGAGTTCAACATTTTGGCTTTCGCATTATTGGATTTTTGGAGAAAGAAGTGAACATATTTAGATGAGAGGGTGGAGCTCACCCTAATGCGAGCCGCTAGCTTGGGTAGCTGTTACCTCTCTCAGTGACAGCTTACTGGCTTCAAACTGTAGTTCAGAACACGCTGGCTTATTACCATTAAAGTAGCTTGGCTCGTTCTTAGCTGGTGACTAGCTTATAGCAGTCCGGACCACTCTGCTGAAGGAAGGAAGGCGAGGCATTTGGGTGCTCACAACAATGGACATGGTCTCCTCGTGAGGTCTAACAGTAGCCCTGAGCTAATCTTAACACTTAATTCTACTGTTTTCATCACTCTTTGCCGCCTGTCGTCTTCGCCATGACACCCCGAGAGCGCTGCTTCCCTCCATATACACAATGAAGCACACGTCAGACCCTTACAAGTCACCTACAAGGCCACCCCCCTTAAAGGGGATAAAGGGTGCTCCAGTAACATAGCACAGTGCATTGATAACGCGAATGCTAATTTTAACCAGTGAGGGTCTCTAAACCAAAACTTTACAATTATCTCTCATGAACTGAAAACACAAGCCATTAATCATGCATAACTTTAAGACTCAATCATGTTTAAACAAGTGAGTGATATTGAGAAAAGAGACCGACTCGCTCAGGGAGCCAGCCTCAAGTGAACATTTAAGGAGCTGCACTTTTTGGCACTTCTGCGTTGGCTTCATTTTTCAGCCTTGGTGGTTACCACTTGCTGTTGCTGTTATGGCATTCTCTCCAGTAATGGACCCACCGGGTGACTGGTGTGTTCAGTGACCTTTTCTGTGCCAGCAATTTGTGCAAGTTGTTAATTAATAAAAAGAAAGGAAAAACTGGTATTTTATCGAAGTTTAAAATTCTGTTGTCACGACAACTCTATATGAGTGTACAATTTAGTTCAGTTGTATGGTGAGTGCTGTCAAATATTAGTATAAAAAAACTGAAGTGTGTATATAAATAGGCTACTGAGAGTGTTGACAGGTTTGAATTAAACAATGTTATAACGGGTGTGAATATCAGTATTGTGTGTGTGTGAGAAAGTGTGAGACAAAGTGATAATATAAGCTCAATTCACAGAATGAGAAGAGCAAATCTTGCTAGGATAGGATGTATTTTCTATAATTTGTGTGAGTGTGTGAAACAGAGAGAGAGATTGAGTCTTACTTTTCACAAAAAGCTTGCTCACATGTGTGTGTTTGTGTTTGTGTGTGTGTGTGTGTGTGTGTGTGTGTAGAAGCATTGTTACTGAGCTAACAAGCCGTCTTTAAGGCTCCCAAGTGGATTTCTAAATCCTTCTGAGACTTTTCTCCCCCTTCATTAGGCTTCTACAAACACACACACATAAATAGACACACACACGCACACACTGACGCAGCACAGACAGTGTTTGCAGATACCAGAACACATACAGTAAATTCATTTGCTGTGTGCATGTCTTGATGGGACTGCATGTGTGCATGCAGAGAGTGACAGGCACTCAACTACCATTGTCAAATTTGCAGCTATCTTACTCATGAGCACACACACTCATTGAACACTCTCATTGCACACACACACACACACACACACACACACACACACACACACACACACACACACTCCTCAGAGTTGCACTCTAAGGCCTGTCAGACGAGATGCGATGACAGTTCTCCAAAATGATGAATGAATCTGACTTTTCATTCACAATGAGTCTGACTTGCAATTCAAAACAGTTCTGAGGACATTTTACCTTTTTATTCTCGTCCCAGGAATCCAGATTGACCAAGATTGAATGAGCAGGTCCTCAGACATTCTGTATTAATATGGAAGGGACGGTGCAGACCATCAGTTTGAAATGGAGAGAGCTGAAATGCTACAGATGACAGCACTGACAACTGGCCAATCAGCACTTTTATGTCTGCGTATCAGCAACCGCAGAAAGTGATATTTATGACGGATCATATAAGTGGAGCCAACAACTGGACCACACGCAACATGATGTTTCTTGCATGCATAACCTGACTGTGTACAGTTAATTATAAAGCTCAAATTAAAAGCAATCATAGTCACTAAGTGGTTCAGTTAAGGAGGTCATGTATTCAGCTCTATTTGTCTGTTTGTTTATCAGCAGGGTTACAGAAACTACTACAGGCTCTATTTTCATACAACCTTGCAAAAGGGTGTAGCATGGGCCGAGGAAGAAAGTAATTAAAATCTGGGGTGGATCCTAATCAGGGGACTAATATACTAATTTTTGGATGTTACAAGCACGCATGGAGGTGGCTGGGTGCTTACAGAGCTAATGGGTGCTCACAGTCACCAGGGTAACCTGGAGGGTACCTGGTGGAAGGCTGTTATACTGCTGTGACGAGGCCGTGTTATCATCAGTGCAAAAGCCTAACAATGCTAACAACGGGAACAGTGCTGACAAGGCTAACGATGTAATTATACAGTGGTGGTCATACCATCAAATATGAGCACCACTCTCCTGTGCATGCCCAACCTGGGTAGAGTATAGGGATCTTCAGTAACTTTCATATTTGAGTACTCGCATTTAATTATTAAACAGTACTCTGCAACATTATGCATTTGCAAACAAGTAATTTAAAATTAATTTACGGAGCGAACAGCCTTCGATTAGCCTACAAAACCATAAATTCAAAGTTAACATTAGAAAAACCTTCTGTTGCTGCCGTAACATAGGTTAGACACAGTGCTGAGAGACCGTCTCTGGAGTCTGGAGCCACTGTCTTCCTGGTCAGTTCAACATCTGCCCGGTTAGCAGAGGTTAACATCTGACACTAAGCTGTTTAACACGTCCCAACAAACTCGCACAAACACCGAAACAACCTGATTCTGTAATCAATTAAACCCATTAAAAACCATATAGTAACATGAGCCATGTGACACTAAAAGTTAGCGCTGTCAGATCAGAAACTCTAGTAGCCAATCTCTAGTGCCTAGTGTACAGTGGTGGTGACATGAATAACAGTAGTTAGGTGCTACATGAATGTTTCATATTGCACATTCAACATTGCAAGGTAGGGCATTTGGTGTTTGTGGAGGACTGCACTGTCCAAGAGCCCTTCTAGTTTTTATAGCATTTTAGAGCTGACATTACTCAAACCCCTCTGTCACATAATCAGCTTTGGTTCTTGAACTGGTTACGTTCATGATTCCTGGAACATTGGTGCTGTCCAGTGAGCCAGCCCATCTTTCCACTTGTTTTAAGCAGAACCATTGTAATCAAGGATGTGTCATCAACAGCGGGTGTTGGACAATGCACAGTGAAAGTCAACAATAATACATCAGATTACACTGATTACCTGCAAGCTTTTTTCTGTTAGTACAGATATTTGTTTTACCTACAAGCAAGCATGGACCAACTATTAATGAGATCACTGCATGTTTTTTTGTCTGATAATGTCTCACTTGAGTTCTGCACTGTTCTGCCTTCTCTAACCTCTCTTTCCAACCTGTAGAATATGACATGCCCACTCATATCATCATGGTTTGCACTTCAGGTCAAGGAAAACTGTAATATTTTGGTTCCAGCTGAGAACCAACCTTTCGGGTTCTGAACCAATTTGCTTTTGGCTGAAATTCTCTGGACTGTTCAAAATTAAGTGTGGGGACCGGAACGGAGGGGTAAATGTGCTTCACAATAAAAACTACAGCTTCAATGATGAAATAAAGACCTATGTAAAGTAGAAATAGCATAAATATGCAATTTAAACAAATGGGTCTTGTGCTACTTTGTCCACAGTGTCTACAGATCTTAAATCCAAAGGGAGACTTTAAGTTTAGGAGCCAAACTTCAAGGAACACTTTCCCTTTAGTTTAGAGCAAAGGATGAAGTCAGGTGATGGCACTACAGAGAAGTAAATGGTGGATGGATGAGCCAACAAGTTTAAAATTAAGTTTATTTACTTACTTTTATTTACTTTATTAATCCCCCTGAGGGGAAATTCAATGTTTTCACTCTTGCTTGTCAATTACACACAGGTCCAAAAGACACACACATGCACAAACAGGACCTATACATGCACAAAGTGGAGAGATGTCAGAGTGAGGGGGCTGCCCTTGGTGAGGCGCCCCAAGCGGTTGGGGGGTTCGGTGCCTTGCTCAAGGGCACCTCGGCAGTGCCCAGGAGGTGAACTGTCACCTCTCCAGCCACCAGTCCTCGCTCCATATTTTGGTCCAGACGGGGACTCGAACAGGCGACCCTCCGGTTCCCAACCCAAGTCCCTATGGACTGAGCTACTGCCGCCCCGACTAACTGTACGTTCACACCAAAAGCTGCCAGAGCTGCAAAATAGCTGAATTCGCTCTAGCAGCGCCGCTGGTAAAATATCTGTGGCAGCAAAAGCAGCTCAAGTCGCTAATGATGTCAAATTCTGAATGTTCGATTATGCTTCTCAATTTAAAGGAGCCACAAAGCAGGTTAATGGCTGGAGCACAGAAATATGACTTTGTGCATTTGCCTGAGTACGGAAACTTCAACGTTTGGACAATGAAAACAGAATAAAAATCTAAATAGGCCTGACATTAAACATTAAACACACACAGCCTGTGTTGCGTTCAGGCACTGTCACGTAAATAACAATTTCCAGTACTTGAATCCGCTGTAGCACAACACAGCAGCAAGTCAAGTGGGCCGAACCCAAACCGAATATGAGCAACATTTTTAGATGTTATTCCCCCCAAAGCTGTAAATCTAGGGGAAACACTGTCAGTGGTTTGGGTTCGAGTGCCTACAGTGCGATTACTTAAACTGGTGGTAAGGAGAACAAATGAACTGTATAAGTACGTGCGCTTGTCCACACTTGTGTATCGATTCAACATGGAAGAAGACACTCTTGTAATTTGTGCTGCCGTGTGGTACCTGCGTGGATGTAGCCGCCGTCGGGTCTGGGTTCACGATATCCTCCGGGACCATGAACAGCACGGTGAATATCATCGGCTGGTGCGGGAGCTGCGGCTGGATGGAGAGAGGTTCCAGCGCTACTTCAGGCTGAACATATCAGTTTGACAGCTTGCTGCTTGTTTTGAAGTAGGAACTAATGTGTGGTAGGAACGAGGATGTTCTCTGGGTTCCACACAAGTGACGGACATCTACTTTTTGATTGGTGCCTGGTCATTTGCAGCTCAAACGCATCATAGCTAATTTGCATAAAGATAACCAGTCTTCAACTTTCATTTGCAGCTCAATTTGCTGAACGCCGCTGCTCATCGCTTTTGCAGCTCAAAACGCCTCTGGTCGCCACTATCCATTGGAAATGAATTAGACTTGATGCCTTTGCAGCTCTGGCAGCTTTTTGTGTGAAAGCACAGTAAGACTGCTCTTCATTTATGACTGGAACCATGATGGTAATACTCCCCTAACATTAACAAGTAATTAAATGACATCTAATTTTCTTTATATAGCACATTTCATACAAAGTCAGCTTACTACACTGTAACATAAACCATGATGTTTCCCTATCCTTTGCCTAAATCTGACCTTAACCTTTACCTTAACCTTGATCGTAAAGCACCATCTTTCTCTGTGGTTGTGGCATCATTATGTATGTATACATATATATATATATATATATATATATATATACACATACATATATTTCACATACATATCATTATGTATGTATATATATATATCAGATAACTCCCCTTGGGAATGAGCCAAAGTGCAGCAGCAGTTAAGCAGCTCTGCAGTAAAAGCAAAGGAGTGTTGACATGTGTATGGCGCAGGTTAGACACCCTGTTACGGGAAGTCAAGAGTCTGAACAACAAAGTCACACACTGACTCACTTACACACACTCACACTGGCACACAGGCACAAAGTTGGAAAGTTTCGAGCAATGGGCAGAAGTTATTTGTGGTTATGTCATGCTCACACCTCCCTATGTCATCAACGTGAACATGCACCCTTTTGTGCATATGCATGCACACACATGCCTTTCAATAAACACACAGTCTTCCCATTGCTATCATACCCTCTGTGCACACACAGCTACACACACAGAGGAGATGTCTTGGTTCCTACAGTTGCACCCCCCTGGGGACCCATGCAGGATAGCACAATGTAAATTGTATTCCCTGCCATTGTCTCTGTTTGCCCATTTTTCTTCTGTCCTCTAGAAGACACACACACACACACACACACACACACACACACACACACACACACACACACACACACACACACACACACACTCACACACAGAGGTGTACCCGGCTCAGTGCTCCACTACTGCTGCAGAAAAGCCAGAGCTATTGTTATTGTTGTTGTTCTTGTTGGAGGTTGCACTGTCAGCAGAAAATGCTACTGGTTTCTACATGCTGTGTGTATAAGACACAGGCAGGGAGGGAAAGAAAGAGAACTTTTGTGTGTGCATGTGTATGTGTGTGTGTGTGTGTGTGTGTGTGTGTGTGCAGTGGCCTTGCTCTGTCTCAGGCCTGTCATGTGGATTCATAACCCAATCCCACACAAGAACTTTGTAGAAAGGTTTCACTGAAAAATCGCTCTCTGCCCTGCCACAAAATACTCCGAAAAATGTTTACGCGCTCAAAAAGATGTTTATGAGGAAACAAGGACAGACACTGTACTTCCTGACACATAATGCCCTAATAATGCTGTGTTTTTGGGGAAAGGAAAGACAAAGACAGAGATTAAAAACAGATTAAATGACATTTAAAATGTATCAGATTGTTTGCTTGATTTTTGAATTTCTCCCCTTGTAATTATCGACTCAAGTTAATGCTGTAAAACTCGAATAACTATAAGTGCAGGATTTGACACGAGAGAAGTGCAAAGGCAAGGAAAGAAAGTGGTTTAGAAGAGAAAGATAAAAAGAGAAAGCCAAAAGAAAAAAAAAGGGAAATGTTCGAAAACTTAAAAGAAGGTTGCGAAAAAGAGCTAAAGGGTTGTAATCTGCCATTAATTTGGCTTGTGCTAAACCACAAGGGGATGCTGGGAAATCAATGCAGGCTGATTGCTACTTTTACAGAACTGCAGAAAACACAGAAACTAACTCTGTCTGCTTTTTTCTGTTCTTGTATCTGCAGCTATTTCTCCACCTCTCCCTCTCTGCTCTGGTACTGTGCTCAGTTTATTGGGAGCATATTAGACAAACGCAACTGAACTCACAAAGTGGAGAGAAATGTTAGAGTTGACACTGTTTGACTGATTGCAGTGTGTATGAGTGAGTGGATATGTGTGTGTGTGTGTGTGTGTGTGTGTGTGTGTGTGTGTGAAGCATAGTGGGAAATTAAATGCAGCTTCTGAGGTTTGACTCTTATCTACCACACAACGGCTCCGTCCTCTTCCTCACTAAGCATGTACATATAAACAAACACTCTGCGCCACACATGACAAGTGTTGGCACTTAGCTGACACTCTTATCCAGTCTGACATACACAAACACGATGATTGGCAAAAATGTAATGCAGGCGCCTGCCTCGAGGACAACTGGCTAGGAGTGACACGGGACGCAGACAGAAGCAAATATGTTATCATGCTTGACTCACATCTTCTGAAATTGATTCTGATACGCACAAAATATTTTGCGGCGCATGTTTGCATGAGCTCGCCTCAAGCGCCAACAGTGTCACGACCGACATTGGACTTACAAAAGTGTAGCAGTAAAAATAAATGGCAGAATTTGTAAACAAGCAGCCCAGTGATGCAGAGGTGCAAATTGAACAGGAAGCTTGCTGACTTGTTGGAATGATGAGAAATAATGGAGGGAGGAACGGAGGAGGGCACATTTTCAGAGAGGAGATGATCCAATACAGAACCACAAGTGCTCCCTTAGACAATAATTCTGCATTTATCCTGCATTGTTTTATGGGCAGACTATTTTTTTAGCCCAGAAGCCAGAAGAAAATGTGTCATTATATATTTCTGCAAACCATGAATGTGTTACATTTGTATATTTTATATGCATCATATCCACGTTTCTAAAATGATGTAATATATAAGCTGATTTTGTCATCAGGATGTAGAGGGGAGGGTGGACGGTGTGACACCTTGGTGAGACTCCAGACCAATATTAAGATCAACAAACAACAAAACTGATCGTGATTTATGAGTCATTGCTGTGTTCCCAAAGTAATTTTAGGCACAAAACGGCGGTGTTTTGCTGCAAGCCATTTTTCCAGCTGCTTTTGAGGCCTGAAAAGCAGATGTTTTCTACAGAGACATCGCTACTTTTCTAGCAGGGTTTGTGGCTAAGAGAGTGTTTTGGTTTTTTTTACACATCATTTATAGAGATTTTCCATTAACATACAAGATATTAACATAAGTTGTCATCTCAAGTTGCTGTTATGTGCAAAAAAAAAAAAGAGAAAAGGACAAGGAACAACCAAAACAAAGAGATCATGCTGAGTGAAAACAATATATATATATATATATATATATACATATATATATATATATACATAATAAAATAAAATAGCCACTTTTCTTGCCAGGATGAGGGCCTTTATCATGTTCGAAATAAAGCATCTAAACTAAACTAAACTAAACTGAAAAGCTTTTCCTGCCAGCATTGTGCCACCCAAGAAGGGTATTCTAAGCCAAAACAAAATCTTTTCCTAACCGTAAACCAGTGATTTTGCGCCTAAACCTAACCACACATTAACCTCAGCATTATTGAAATATAAATTTTCAGTCCATTCTCATCCCAAAGTTGCAAAAACTTCTGCTTTGTCAGTGATTTCAGCGTCAGATACCACGTCAAAAGCCACCCGGGCAGTGTCAGATTGTAACATGGCCGCACAGATGTTGTTATGGTATGCCACCGCTCAGCTGGATGGAACCTATGTCAGTATGATACGCCGCTGGACAGAGTAAGCTTGACACACTGGCGCTGATGACATGACATACGGAGCTGAAAGGTCCCTATAGAGTGCCAAAGTCACGCCCCTTCCGGTAGAGCTCATGGGACCTTAGATCGGAAAAAATATGAATGGCAGTGAATGGGGAGAGCAATATTATCTTTTGTTCCCGTTTGAGTTGCGACATGAAATCTATATACGTTGTTAATGTATTTAAAACATACATTTTAAGGTCAAGAAAGTCATACTTTGTGGTAAAACTGTTG
>NC_065513.1:33964391-33982732 GCF_006386435.1 Epinephelus moara | reverse complement strand
TTTTTTCAAAAGCTTATATCTCAACAGTTTTACCACAAAGTATGACTTTCTTGACCTTAAAATTTATGTTTTAAATTCATTAACGACATATTTGGATTTCATGTCGCAACTCAAACGTGAACAAAAGATAATATTTCTCTCCTCATTCATTGCCATTCATATTTTTTCCATTCTAAGGTCCCATGAGCTTCACCGGAAGGGGCGTGACTTCGGCACTCTATAGGCGGGCAGGAGGGGTGGTGGATGTGTCCAAGGAAACTCAGACTTTCAACCACGAGCCCGGTGTTTGCTACCCGCATGAATGTAGAGCCAAACCATGATGTTTTCTTCTGAACCTAACCGTGTGCTTTTGTTGACGTCCTGGCGTTGGTCCCAGGATGCCAACAGCTGACGCAGGAGGATACCTAGCGTGTACCATGTAGACGTGAAATTCCACTGACAAAGCGGCGATACGAGACGACTTGAGATGAGAATGCGTTGAAATTAATTAACGTGTCAGTGGTTTGAAGAACATACAATGCCAACATCTTCTTCTGGTGAGTGGGTTGAATTTTTGTTGGAGACTCACATGCTAAGTTAGGTTTTGTGTCAGGAGGAGCTTAAAAATTCATGTTTCAATGTTTCTTTTGGTTAAAAGTCTGTTGCAGAGTTTGCGAGACACACAATAAAGTAGAAATAATTTAATTAGGGGTTGTAATAAATGCAGCGAGCATACTGGTGCTCCTACCAGACCACTGCTTCGGGGTGAATCACTTTCAATGCCACTGAAAGTAGCAAATCAGATTTTAAATCCTAAAATGTTGTAGATTATGACTTTAATTTAAGTGGTTATTGAATCATGCCATGCTCAACTTCCTGTTTTTCACCCAGTTATTCCTCTTAGGGCTGGAGCAGCGGTTCAGCCAGCGTGCACTTAAAAAAAATAAGTGAAACTTGCATGGCTTCATCTTTAAAGTTGCTGCAATAACAGAGCAGCAGGGACCGGTCCTGTGATGGAAGACGGATATCACAGGGAGGTTTTCACAGTTTTCATCACGATACGCCTCACATGGGGTTAGCTGAGGCAGCTGGAGAAATTAGACCCAAACACATCCATCATATTTACATATATTCATAGATAGTTTGTGGTGTGTATGTCTCATTCAGCCAACCACAACAACCCTCCCTGTCTTCCTCCTTCTTCCTTACTCTTCCCATTCCCTGCTCTCTCTGCCTTCCCCCCTCACACACACACACTGAGCAGCACAGCCGCCCCCCCACTCCTCTCCGTCCCTATCATTAATTCAGGGCAGTAGGTATCGCTGGCTACCAAGCTATAATATAAGCAGATGAGATTGAGAGAGGGCCAGCTTCCTCTAACAAAGAGTCAAAAGGACAAAGCTCGGCCATTGTGAGTCAGGGCTATAATGAAAGCATTAAGATAACTGTTCAATATTTATGAAAGTGCGCTGGTCTCAGGCCACACATACACACACACACACACACACACACACACAAAGAAAGAGAGAGAGGAAGCAACAGTCTGTTGGGCCATTCATTATATGAATTGATTTAGTTGAGTTCTCCCTGGTGGTCCCTCTGTGATATCAAGCTTCCTCATTCCATCCCACCTGTGTGTGTGTGTGTGTGTGGGTGTGTGTGTGTGTGTGTGATTTAGTGCTTGTTAGTATGCACGTGCATTCAGGTGAGGTGTTATTGTGTGTCAGAGGGAGATGGAGAGGGGGGGAGAGACTGTGTGTTGGTGTACGGCTTTGCGTTAATGGGTGACCTGGATGCAGGAAGTTGCAAATGATAAAACTGTAACTTTCTAAAGTGCATTTTCTGCCAAGAGAATAGGCATTATATGTGAAATGGTGTGTTTGTCAAAGGGAGCAGGAGGATGTGTGTCACTGTGTGCATGTATGTCAGAGAGCTGGAGAACTTAAAGAAGAATGTTTCTTTTCCATTTCAACACCCACAGGCGTACAAATTCCTGGGGGCAAGACACGCAAGGGGACACTTTGCATGGGTCCAACTAAATAAAAACATGAAAGTAGCAGTGGACTTTTATTTTGAAGAAATTAAGGCTTTTCTGCCATAAATGCAGACAAAATTACCAGAATGCAGGAAATTAAGTGCTTGATATTTAAAATTCTGTGGGGGAGGATCCCAAACCCCTCCTGTCCCATGTTGAAACAAAACCTAAGATCTGATATCTTCACCTAAAACTGACGTATCAAATCACAGAGGAATAACTAATTAGAGTGAAATTGGATCATTAGAATAATTAATCATCCAGCACACACTAATCAGCCAAGCCAGCAGGGCCTACCTCCTCGGGATTTTCTGCTCTATTTACAAAACGGAATTTAGATTTTTTAAAACGATATTTAACATATTTTTTGTATTTTCTGTTGTTTTTTTGTTACTGTCACTGTTCTATTTTCTTGTATTTTTAACGTTGTGCTTCAAAAATGTGTCTGTCTTGCTTCCTCTGCCCACCTGTCTTGTGAGTTATTTCTTTCACTTTCTAGACATTGGTTGTCCAAGGGAAATGTCATCAAATAGATGGAGTGGTGATTCTTGAATTGTTGATATCAGGTGGGGAAAAAAATCAATTTCAAGTCTGGTCACTTTGCAGTCATGGCTGTTACTGTGCGGAAACAAAAATGTGTTGACAAAAAGAAGAATGTGTTGGTCACAATGCATCTTCTTAATACTAACAGTCAATAGTCCAGCACAGGCCCTCATCATGGCAAAGTTTAACCACTTTGTTTAAATGTCTTTTAGGGTTCTCTCCACAGAACTCCATTCATGTTCAAGTGTGCGACTCATTTTGAGCAGCTGTTCCTTGCTTATCCTTCACTGCTGCTAACATCTTACAAAAAACCCCAAACATGTTAGCTGATATCATAAACAACATTAAAATAAACTCGCCTTCTCTCCTGCTTTCATTTAAATACTGTTGCTAACTTGATTTCACTGGTGTGACAAAGCCACAGTGGCTGCTTCCTGCGGCAAACTAATCAAGGGACACCAACTTCACCTGACTCTTCCTGTCCCCTCCTGCCACTATAAGACTCATGCTTTACAGACTCTCCTTGCCAGATCGTTCTTTACCACTCCAACGCAAGGCTTCGCCATATCGCTGCACATTCTGCCTTTGTGTGTGTGCGCTGCGGAATCCACTCATCATCGCTGCTGACAAGCCCCTCTCTGTCTATGGTCGACTTCACATCCGTGTGGCAGCTTCTCCTGTGAATACTCCTGGTTTTGAATTCCCTACTCGTGTGACATCACTTTCTGCCTGCTCCCTCGCAGTAACATTGCACACAATCTAATTGTTTGCTGTGTGTGTGCATCCTGCAGATGCCAGCTACCCACCTGTTTTTGGTTTCAGTGTTCCACGCCGAGAGCTTTGGCCCGAAGCGACTTCCTAGCAAGCTCTGGACCTGGACATTGACTCTCTCAGTTGCTGCAGTTTGCTCTCTTTGTACTTGTCAAAGAGCTGCATTAAGGTTCATTATAAACTGTTCTGCCTGTCTATGATGCTGCTTTTGGGTCCAACACTCACTTGTTACAAGCATAATAATGCAAATGCACCCTTTAAAAGGGCAATGACATTTGAATTCGACCAAAAATTACAGCAAAGCATGTTTCATCTTTTTGATTCTGTTTAGGGATGGGAATCGAGAACCGGTTCCAACTGGTCCAATTCATCGACATCATTAGCCTTTATGCTTAACGATTCCCTTATCGATTCTTTTCATTACGCCGAATCTATGCTCGTCAGTCAGCAGCCCGTTCAACAACAAAGAAGACGTAATGGCGGAGAGACAGAAGCGGTCAAAGCCGTAGCTTCACTTCACGCTGTTGTTAGCCTCCCTGGAGCTGCTACCTCACTGTGGAGCTTCGACGCATCCCTGCTCCAGGTGGCAGCGGGCGGGGCGCTGTTGTTGTTAGCCTCCCTGGAGCTGCTAGCCCAGTTTGGAGATTCGGCGCATCCCCGCTCCAGGTGGACGGCAGGCGGGGCGCTGTTGTTGTTAGCCTCCCTGGAGCTGCTAGCCGAGTGTGGAGCTTCGACGCATCCCTGCTCCAGGTGGACGGCGAGCAGGGCGCTGTTGTTGTTAGCCTCCCTGGAGCTGCTAGCCCACTGTGGAGCTTCGGCGCATCCCCGCTCCTGTTGTCGGATTTCATGGGAACACCAAGGATGGTAAGATGAGGGTAGTTGAGTAGATTTGCACGCTATTTGTTGTGAGAATATGCTGGGCTAGCTGCGTTAGCTGCCTCACCTGAGATAGCTGCACTAGCTGCATGGTGTTGACACACTCAGGCTGGGGATGCTTTTTTTCAAATCTTTCTCATCATCTTTCTAAACTAGACCATGGCTTTAAGGTTCATAATAAAACGTTCTGAAAGCAGATGTATTGGGTTACAAACAACAGGAGGTGGTATCATTAATTCACAGGAGGAATCGATAAGGGAATCGATAAAGAATCGGATTGATAAGCAGAATCAATAATGGCACTGATATCAATAAAATCCTATCAATTCCCATCCCTAATTCTGTTCATTCAATGTAGGTGCTGTGAGAAATGCCTTGGTGCTTTGTCCTTTGGTCTTATAATGTCGGGAAAACCCTGCTGTTTACTCTGGCATCATGTTGGCTAAAACATGTGGACAATATATGGACATGACCTCAATTGTTTTTGCTGACCTTGACAAGTAAATAACGTAATTATCCTGACAGGCCTAGCCACAGTTTTACAAATAATCTCACCAAAGTGCAAAAAGTCAGACAGACTGGGAAACCAGTGAGAGATGATCAAACTGCAGAGCAGAGAACAAAAGATAAAGAAAGGGAAAAATGGGATGTATTATAATCATACAGGCTGTCAGTCAGCTTAGACATTATCTCACTTGTTTAAGTACAATTATACTAATATATTGAAGTATAGTTACTATATAGTTACTTGGTAATTTAAATCTAGTATATGAAGCAACTTTGACTCCGTTCCTCTATTGACTCATCCACTCCATTCATCCATCCACAGATCCATATGTGCACCCATGTATCCATGGATTCATTCATCACCCATCCTGAAGCGTCTCCATCCTTAAGCATCTCCATTTTGTTCCCTCTCTCATTAGCTCCTCTTCTTCCCCATCAATCCATCCGTCTCTGCCCCCCTCCCCTCCTCCCCTCCCCTCTAAGTGCCAATCATTAAGCTGTCAGTCATCTTAAGTTTGCATGTTGACGAAGCCTCAGGAGTCCTTTCAGGATTTATGGTTTACAGACGCAAATGTACAGGTTTCCTCCAGACTAATTTATCTTCCCCTCACTCTTTCACCCTCCCTGATCTCAGTTTTTTCTTTCTACTTCTTATCTCTCTGACTCCCAGTTTCTCTCTTCTCTTTTTACTTCTCTTTTGGCCTCTCTTTACCTCCTTTTATACCTCACCCCTGCCCTTTTTTGTCTCTCCTCTTACCCTCTTACCTCCAAAGTTTCTCCCTCTGGCTGTCAGGCCTGTAACTCCCTCATCCATCTATGTAATTTTATTATTTTTATTTATTTTTACAGCCATATCTGTTAAAGTACCTTCTGACTCTATTCCCGTTTCACAAAGCCACGGCGATTTACACCCCTATTCATGACGAGGCGGGAGACGTGGACTGAGGGAAGCGGTTGGGGGTTTGAGATGAGCCATCACTGACTAGATTTACAACTTTCCCCCTGACTAACTCCCCCCTCTCATCCAACCTCTGAAGGGTTCAAGGTTCAATTCCATTTGGAGCCTGTTTAGTGCGAGCGCATCCTCCTGCTTAGGCAAAAAAAAAAAAAAACCAGAGGGGGGGATGGCATTTTACACACAGACACACAAAGCGATGGCTGTGTATGTTTAGGCAGCAAGGCAGAGAGATTTACGTGTTGGTGCTTGAAGGAGCGAGAGCTTTCGATCCCTGTAGCGCAATATTTTATTGTGTCAGGGATACAACGAGATAGGGTGCTCCATTCCCTTCAAGGAAAAAAGAAAAAGCCTGACACCAGAGTTTTGGACAGGGAAGAATGAAGGGAAAGTGGAAAAAAGGGGAGAGGGAGAGAGAAACAGGGAGGGATGAACAGAGCATGAGTGAGCATTGTGCAGCTTTCAGAGAGCTTAGAATAGAAAGCCGGAGGGCCGTATAGGCATCAATCAACCCACTGATCAATGAATTGATTAGTAAATCAGGCACCATACAGTAAGTCAAGGCTGAAGCTCCATTAGGGAAGAGCTATGTCATCATTACAGACCAGAATCCAAAGGCTTTGGGTAAAAACCAGCTATCCATTTTCACAAAGGCCTTACAGAGAGGGTCAATAACACAAGAACTGGGACAGTGAGTTTAAGTTAAGTCTTTTTTCGGTATTGACTCATCCTCACTGTGAGATAGATTTTATGTCAAAAGTTGCATGTTAGGCAAAATGAGCTACAGTCTCTGGAGCAGTAATGGCACCATGCTAATATCATTAACTCTCTATTTTACCCACCACCTGAACTTCAGTTCATACAAACAGCACACTGTAGCCAGTAAAAGACCCAGTTATAACTGCTGCTACACCTCTTCTACTCCACATAATGTACATAATTTTATCTATGACTGTGACTGACCAAGAGTTTTGCTGTTCAAGGTTCAGTGTGTAGGATTTGGGGGCATCTATTGGCAGGAATCATATGCAATATTCATATCTAAAATAAGAATCATTGTGCTTTTGTTAGGTTAAAACTGGCCATTATATCTACATATAGAGCAGGTCCTCTCCCATGGAGTCGGCCATGTTGTTTCTAAAGTAGCCCAGAATGGACAAACCAAACGCTAGCTCTAGATAGCGCCATCTAGTTCTCCTAGACACATGGGGCACGTTTTTGCTCTGCAACCTTACTGCTAGATGCTCCTAAATTCCACACACTATACCTTTAACTGACAAGGTCACATCAGTCTTAAAAGTGGATACGATATTTTTCGTAAATGGCAATATCAATTTCAATTGACCCTTCACTAAGTACTGCCCCCGCACGCAGACTGGCCAATCATAACGTAGTAACGGGCCGGCTCAGACCAGGGTCCGACATCAACACAGCTGTGCTCCATTGACTCTAATGCAGTCGTTTCAGATTTCCTTCATTATCAGGCTGGTTTTGTGGATTTGGAGCTAAATGTTGTGCCTGGGGCACGTCATGTATTAATGATACTCGTTACCTGGAGAGGTTGGAAAAAGATATACGTTTCTTCCCTGTTCCAAAACCAAAATCAAACCCTGAAAAGTGTAGGGTTAGCTAGCTAGCTACTGAAGATATAGCCTACTGAATGTATTAGTAACGTATTAGCAATTTACCTTGTCTTCCCCCTTCAGAGGTCACTAGAGATGCTGGTGTGGTATAATGCTTGAGATATATTAACTCATTTGGCTGCGTAGTTTTAACAGTCAAGGAAAAAATAAATAAATATTGGCAACAAGTCCAAATCTTACTTTTAAGGCTCATTTATACTCTCTTTATGTACAAAAATATATAAGTTCATATTGAACATGTCTGCCCACATACTTCCATGCGTCCTTAATGTTGGCATAGATACATCTGCTAGATGGCACCAGGACCAGACTCAAAGTTTCTGACAAGAACAAACATGATGAAAATGGAGGAGGTTGTGACATTGTACCTTTAAACAGAGGCAGCGTTGTGGATGGCAGTGGTCTGTGAGGCCATTAAATACATCATGACATGTGGATAGAGATTTTTTTTCACTATATTACTGATCTTTTTTTTCCTGTCATTCTTGGTGTCTTGGTGTCCTACGACTTTGTCTTGCGTGAGCTACACTACACTTCACTACCCCATTGATTTCCTGTGGTACTTCTCCATTTTGTCCGTATCCAAAAAACGTCCATAATAGATGAAATTAATGTAGAGTATGGACAGAAGACTCCGCTGGTGTCTGCATACATATCTAACATTGAGCAGAAATATGCCATTACATTGCCATAAATATGACAGTCACTGTTCACAGGGTTTATTGGATACAACTGTATAATTTAATATAATAAACTGCAATAATCAAGTGTCACTGTGAAACTTATAATGTTTAGTTTTCACTTACAGTGTCAGAGAGGTGCTGATTCAACTTAACTGTGTGTTAGCATCAGGGATGTGCACTATTAGTCAACTAGTTAATTAAACATTGCTACCCTTGCTAGTCGATACCAGAATTGATAGTTGGTTAAACATATTATTAAGATACCCAGAGGGAAACCGGAAGAGTTTGGACTGGCATGCGAGACTAACCAGTGCCCCTGGTCATCAACGGCTCTCCCTCCCTATCTCTTTTTCACACACACGCACAAACACACCACATGCTCTCAGACGCAATGGCTCAAACCTCATTCTCAGGATCAGTGCAAGTTCACAGCTGCTGTGGATGTTCAACATGGAAAGTATGTCCAAACCTCACACACACTAGGCTGAACAAGAGAAGTCTTTTTGGGGGCAAACCATGTGGAAATACACAGTAAATACATGTTATTGTTTTTTGTAGGATAATGTGCAGTGTTAAAAATGCACAATGCTAAGTACCTCATATTTCTGCTGCATGTAATATTTGGTTATCCTAAATGGGATTAATGATTTTAAATGGCTCTGCATGGCTGTGCAAACAAGTCTGACTGTTTTCTTACAAAAGACTAGTTGACAAGTCTAAGTTTAAACTTCTGTTTAAGCATCATGGAAATTAGGCGTTAGGAACATCCCTCGTTAGCATGGCGCTATGTTTGACTGCATTCTTAAGATCTGTTTCATCTCCCCCTCGGGACAAACTGTCATAAAAACATTCAGGATATGAAATAATTGTCATTCTGCAAACATGTTTTGGAGTCCAATCTTACTTAAAGCGATGGGCGAAATATGTTGACTTTAACAATCGATTTATAATCAAAACCACACCTTTCTCTAACCCTCTCACTAAAGACACTGAGAAGCTGTTTAAATCCCTTTGAGGCAGGGTTTTACAACTGGTAAGTTCTCCTGACAGCAATTATTTTTCCTCCATTTCAACACTTGCAAAGTAAACTGTGGAGTTTGCACATTGCCACATGATACATGGTACTCCAATGCAGTGTTGCTGCCCCGCAATGCTTTAGCCAGGACCAAGGTCATTTATTGCCGAAATTTATAAACAATTTGTTGACCGTTTGTACGCAAAGTGTACGACGTACAAAATGTCCAGTCGCTGTGTGTGAGTATTAATCATCCACAGCAACCCGCACACACACACATGAACACCTTTAACCACAGTGCTCCACCAATCCTCATTAAGACACAGATATGCAGCCTCACAGACATGGACATGCACAAAGGAACACAAATACCTGAACACACACACAAACACACACAAACTGTGCATACATATACACACACACACACACGCTTTTATTCACTCCTGTTTTACACAGTATTATTGATCATTGTATTTGACAGGATGTAGTGTTTAATGGAATGGGAATCTGCTGAGGCAGTTGTATCAAGGCAATGAATGGACTGTATGGCACACACACACACACACACACACACACACACACACACACACACACACACACACACACACACGAGAGACAGCTGCAGCTCCTATACAGCCAGTCTATGTTTCCTGAGGGACTGCTTAGCTCAACGCCTGCCCTGTGATAATGTGCCATTTTACTTTATGCATAAAAGCTGTGTGATATAATCTATAACGTTGTAACCTGCTCTGGTATCAGCACAGCTTTAAGACCAATGGTTTCCACGTCCACTAGGGATGGGTGATATAAAAAAAAATATATATATATCATGACATTTTTGATCAAATACCTCTACATTGATGTTGCAACCATACTGGAGGGTTAACTCTTGGATCTTTCACTAAATATTTGCACTATGAGATTTTTGAGAAATAATTATGAGTAAAACAGATATAAGGGCCAATATATATATAATAATATATCAATACTGGGATATGAGACTAGATATGGTTGTATATTTTGGATATATACTGTAAGTATCATCTTTTCCTGGTTTTAAAGGCTGCCTCACAGTAACTTCCTCCTAAGGTTCAGGAGGGTCTGCATGGCAGTTTTAAGTACAGTATATTTCCAGCACAGAGCTTTCATTTTGAGGTGCCATTTTCTGCTTTGGACTGAGTGACTAACAGACAGCTACTTGACCCAGCAGTATGGTACACTTTTTTTCTGTTTCCACTGTGATAAGTTGTGGATGGTACCAATGGAACCGTTCTGTACTGTCCCCATTTTTGGTCCCCCCTCTGTTGGGGTACCTAGCACACAGATCTGGTACTAAAAGGTGGAGCTGTGAACACTGCAGTCTGTTGATTGGTCAATAGAGGGCGGTCACTCTGCTCAGGGCTGAGTTATGGCTGGTTTTGAGGCTCATGTAACCACTGTTCATACCGTGCAGAGTTTTACATATATTAGTAAACTATAAAAGGATGTTTTGCTGCCTCTTGCAGCAGCTGTTGTCGCAGAAAAAGTAGCTTAATGCACTGGGCCGACTGCCGGCGACTTTTAAGGTGGAACGTAACTATTAATGTTACTCAATGTATGAGTTGACAATGAAAAGCCATCAACACCTTAAATTTCAACAGGACAACTTTGATCATACTTTAGTTTTTATTGTCTTTCTTGGATGACATACACTTTTAGTAATGAGTGGATCTTAAAGTGTTTAAAAATATGGATTCATTTTGACCGGGCTATGAAAACTGCACATATTCTAATCCTCACTCTGAGAAAAAAAAAAGCGTTGTGGAGTAGTGTTCCTGTGGGCTACGACAACACTTAACCCCTGAGCTTGCCTGAGAAGGACTAAATGCATGACCCTATTTCTAAATATCCCATGGAGAGAGAGTCTCACTGCAGCCTGTTTTATTTTGTTCTGAAGATGTCAGTGTGCAGCCTCGTTCTGTGGACGATAAACAAGGTGCAAACTGATAAAGGAGGAAATACAGTGACGGGACGGAGTAGAGAGTGACAAAAACCCCGCCCACATTTAAGGGTGCTGTGTGCAGTGGAAATGCTAAGCAGACCTAGGGTCTAGGTACCATGTCTGAAGGGTTACTTTTGGTTCCAAAGGTACCATATCAAAAGTGTTTGGTGGCTTAACTGCAGCGCCCACTTGCTGGTTAACACTTGGTTAACGATGCACACCCTGTCAGCACTGTTGCTGTTGTTTAGCACTGTTCATGGAGTTAGTACTGTGAGCTGCTAACTGGCTCAGCCTCCTTCATGTTTAGAAATGTGTCCAGACAACTCATACACTGTGAATATCACGTAGAGCCCCTTTAAGTTCATTCTGCCATTAAGTCTAGCGCTGATTCTGCTCCACATCCAGTACATTCAGTCTCTTGATGGTTAAAGCTGTTCAGTTCAGCCCAGTATAAAACTAGATTACAGACCTCTAAGCACTGTTTATCTGGTTAATAGCTCAACAGCCTCTTAATTCCGACAGTAACCATATTATGATTGTTTCTGTAGTTTTCACTGTCTTTTAAGAAGATTTTAACAAGGAAGCAAAGTACTGTATATTGCAGTTAGATTCACTATGGCGCTCTCAGTTATCAGTAAGTGGAGCTCCACTGCTAAAAGCCTCTAAATGACACTGAGGCCTTGTGACGGCTGCTAATTTGTCTTCCACTCAATGTATGTTGAGCAGAAAGCATAAAGGATAAAATGAAGAAAGAAGGCTAATTCAAAGGATCAGTGAATGGATGTATAGCAGTTAATAGTGCCATGTGGATAATAACATACTGTATAGCATGCTTCCTTTGTGCTGTGCGCTCGATTTTCTTCTGTATAAAAAAAATCTACATTTGCTCTCCTTTCAACCGTCAGAAGTTCCAAGGAACAAGTACCTACTGGGCTGATTACACCTGACCTTGCACCAAACCAATTTACATCCACTGAGTGACATTTTTGAAATTATTTTCAGTAAGTGATGAATAGAAGCTGGATACATGCAAGAACAGGGACTTGTGTAATGGCTACCACTGTAATAGGATATCATCCAGTTGGTTGGAAAATATCCTCTATGTCAACTTCGCTCTCTCTCACCTAAATTTCCCATCTATCTCTCATCTGTCTTCTATCTAGATCATCAGAAATGACACTGAAATAGGTTTTTGAAAAGAATATGACATGTGATTTGCTGAGATGTGCAATGTGATTGGGAAGTATATGGCAGCTCTATTTTAAACTGAGTGTCTGCTGTTATATACTGACGTCAATTGCACCGTGTGTGTGTGTGTGTGTGTGTGTGTGTGTGTGTGTGCATATAAAACTGTAAACTTTTATGCATATGCGCTTTATATGTGCATAGGCATATCTGTGTGTGTTCCCTATAAACACACTTATAAGTTGTGTGTGTGTGTGTGTGTTCCTGCCATCTGGCACTGCACATATTTGTTTTTTTCCCCGTTGTGTACGTGTGTGTCTGTTGTGTACTCTGCGTGTTGTCCTTCAGTGTATCTGACTTACAGTGGTGATGTGAAGAGCAGAAGCTGGGAGAGCTGCCATTTTGGTGGTTATTTATAAAAGTGAGGGAAGAGATGGAGGTCGATGAGCATGGATACAAAAAATAAGGAAACAGACTCAGGGACGACTACTTAGGCAAAGGGGGAAAGAATGGAAAGATTGTAATACAACAGGAAGCAACAGTAAGGACACACTTCTGCCAAACTTTGGCCCGTTTTGGAGGCTGTGTTTCATTTTTCCTCCCTTTCTTCCACTTTTGGATAAATTCTTCCTGTAATTCATTACTAGTTGCTTTGTGTTTCCTCTGATTAAACTTGACATTGCCAGCCACTTTGTTTTTCACCGTACTTGGTAGCTCCCCCTGGGGACGCTCAAGCTCCTCGGGCTTATTCAAGGCCAACTTCTTTCTGACATGAGGCTTGTTGAGCAGGGAGAGTGCTGCATGTAACATGCCAGGAGATTGTTTTCTTTGTTTTCAATTATGTCTTTGAATCACTTTATGTATGAAAAGGTAATTTCATTCTCACTCCAACCTTGTCACATATCAATGTTTGGTCATGGACTTTCCACTCTTGTCAAGTTCTGCCTGTTACATGCATTGTCCTCTTTCAAAACACACTGTACTTTTCAAAGGAAATTTACCGTTTACATACAGTCTCCTTCAAAATAAAGGCACTACGTCAGTACATCACCGCAACAATCACATGTGGTTCGGTTTACGAAAAAAGAACAAGGTTTGGCTTTATAATCTTATGGGACGCAAACACTGCTCTCCCAGGTGAAAGTAGGTGTTTGTTTGCAGCCTTGACTTTCCTCCTTGTCCCGCTGCCTTTCCCCTGATGCTACCAACAGCCAACTCACCCAGGGTACCTCGGATGTTGTATCTGGATGTGGAAATTCCATGACCTAACGTCAATATGTGACGAGGTCAGAGTGAGAATGACTTTACATTACCCTACAATACCTAAAGTGATCAGTGATTCAAAGACGTAATTAAAAACTATTAAAACAATCTCCTTTCACATTACATGAAGCATTCACCCTGCTCAAGAAGCCTCATGGCAGAAATAAGTTGGCCTTAAACAAGCCTGAGGGGCTTGTGCTTCAGCAGGAGGGCTACCAAGTATCACACCAATGTTAAATGATGGCTTTTCTTGTTGGTTTCTGACATCGGAAATTACATCCCAAGCGCCAGATTTCAGCGACTTCAAAATGAGACCTGGTTGGTTATTTCGGTATTTTTCAACCTGGACTCTATTTTCCCATGATTTTGTGTTTAAGTGACTAATGGGAACAATTTTTGGAATTGGTCCAGTAATAAGCCAGAGTGCGGCAGTTGGCAGCTGCAATGTAAACGTTAATGATAACTACAATGTAACGTTGGGTAATTACGCACTGTCCATGTACTAAAAGTGCCTGTTTTTGCCGCTGGCATGCTCAGGTTATTATCTGAGCATGCCGGTGTCTGACAAGATTACAGAGAGGACCATAAAGAGACAGACGTGTTAAAGAGTAAGATCCTTCTTCTTTTACCAGAAAAAGCCTCAAAATCACCATCCAGAAACCCACCAGAATTTCATCTAAATAAACAGTAATTTTATCATCTTAAAAACACACTTCACTCAAAGTTGACAGAAACGGAAAATTTCTTCTCTTTCTTCTTTGATTAAATTAAACACTTAATCACCTAGTCAGATGTGAAAATATGCTGGCTCTATACACACTAAAATGCCTGTTTGTTTAAATGAAGCTCAGCGTAAGTTCAATCATGAAGACCTTTCTCGTGCTCACCCTTTCACATTTTTCTCCATCCCACTCCCACTGCTTCCTCTAATCAGCTGACTATGGGTGTCCACTCCTCTAGTTATTCAATCACACTTTGCCACAATCTCTCAGCCAATCAGGATGCCACTGCAAAATTTTAAATCTGCTCTCTCTTCTGCTGCTGTCAGCCATCATTTTAGGCAGAATCTTCACCTCCTCCACCCCGGTCACCTCCAGCCATCGTATCCAGAGTCCAGGACAAGCATCAAAGACTCATTCCTCTACTCATCTCATCATCACCACCTCTACCACCACCAGCGTCTAGACCCTGGGGGGGTTCCCTTTTCGACTATGGATTCATCACCCTCCTTAAATGAAACCATCTCTACAAGGTCTAATCGCCAAAGACTTCCAACATTCTTATTCATTCGTTCACATGTTAATAAATATTCTTTTACCATAAAAACGTGTTTGGTGATAGTGATTTCGGGGTTGTTTCTGGTTAAACAAGAAGGATCTTACTCTAACAAAATGGTTTATCTCTGTAGGGATCCTTACCTGAATGTTTTCAGATGCTTATAATAACAATCTGAGCCTGTCAGTGTAAATTAATGGTGCTAAATTGCCCAGAGTGGTTACACTTCAGCCTGTTTCACAGCTGATGGCTGCAATGATCTCACTCAATACTTCACCAATTTAAAAAAAGGTTGACTCCTTTTCGAAATTGGGCGTCAACTTAGACACAAAAACGTGAGAAAATGAGGTCCAGATTGAAAAAACTGATGTTACCCTCCAAGTCACCATAATCATCCATTTGGTCAATAAAGGGCTGTGTGCTTCATTTCTTTCCTAATTCCTGTGTGACAGAAATGTGAATCCTGACATCATGGGTCAGCTCTGTTTAACATGTGTGACATGACAGTGTTGTCATGAGTGACATTGATTTTAGCTGTGAGAGACCTGCCCTGACACTTACTGCTCGTACTAATCCTGCCCTTTCTGACATTTTGCCCTCTTGTTCTCCTTTATGCCTCTCGCACATATATATTCTGTCTCTCCCGCTCCAGACACTTTTCCCATCTACATCTTTCCTTTCCTAGCCTTCATTTCTAGCAATTCTTTTCCTCTTTTCTTTCAATTTTCCCACTCTCTCTGATTCCTTCCTCTGCCTCCCATCTCTCTCTTTCCTTTTTTTCTCTCTCTTCATCTCAATTCTGCTCATCTGGTTTCCGCTCTTATCCAAGGTGACTTCTGGAGAGCGGTCCCTCTGTTGCATACAGAGAGAAAAGAGGCGGCAGCACACCTGGCTGAGAGTGGAATACACTCAACTGAAATATTTGTCAAGCAACAGATTACATGATTGCAGCTCCTCTAAGGCACAGCAGTAGCTACTGTTTGAAGAGTCAGGAACATGATACGACCTCACCTCTGGAGCGCAGAATACACACTGAGACTAAACACCAGAGTAAATATTAAAGAAGCAATCTGATATTTTCATTTCAACTAAAATGTCCGGGTAGCAATTCTCTTTTGTCGACTGTGATAAAACCAAATAAGACACTCAGTTACATAAAAGCTCTCGTGCTTTCGTTTGAAATCTCTGGTCAGCATTTCCTGGGTAATTCTACCTGATACAGTGGATGTAATACATTTATGCTTTTGAGGTGCAGAAGAAGAACTCGAGGATTATTATGAGCAGCAGAAGCCAACACAGGTTAAAAAACAAAGAAGAGAGCACAGAGCAGTGGTGCGAGTGAAAGTACCATTTAACCAATATAACTACAGTACTCCATTACAAAAAATCGTTCTACATTTCAAAGTATAAGAGTATTACTGGCAAAATGTACCTAAAATATCATAGGTAAAGGTACTCAATATGCCCCTTTCAAGATGTTATATTATTTAATACGTAATATTGAAATATTTTTAGTAACACATTAATATGTGAGCAAAATTGAGCTATTTTAAGTAGTTTTTATACTGATATATATAATGATTATGATCTTCACATTTCATAGCTCATACTATTATCCGTATTAAAAATTTAATCTGAAAAGTGACTGTAACTGTCAGCTAAAAGTAGATGAGTATAATGTAAAATTTAAATGAAGATAGTGTGGTAAAAGTAAAATTTAGCATAAAATGAAAATAATGAAGTCAAGGTCAAGAGCCTATAAACTGCACTCAGGTATTACGCTTAAAGCTACAATGGTAACTGTCAGTGTATCCTGACAGTGCCGCACCTGAATGAAAATAACCAATCAGACCCAGGAGAAGTCTCTAATACAGTGTCCCTCCTCCTTGTGCATGCTCTCACTCAGTCCACATCAGTGCATACGGCAGGGCAAATAAACAGAAGAAGACTGTTGATAAGAAGCTTGTATTAACTTTAATTTGTCTTTGGCGTGGACGCTGCTGTTGGCAAAGGAGGGATGGGCACCTTTGTCATTGCTGGTGGTTATTTTACAGCTGTTGTGTTTGCAAAGATTAACCTGAAGCTGCACACGTGAATGAGGCCCTGTCTATACCTGGTGTTGATGGTAGCGTGTTACTTTTGTAACCCCAGCGCCCAAGTGATGTTAGTGTATGTTGGATGTTTTTCCATTCACATGCCCAAAAATTGCAGAGCAGTTGACCAGTACACCAGGAACTAGCAGGTGGGTCTCCTAGGCTCCACAAATGGCAACAAAAACACTTCACTTCTGTTTACGTTCAACAATGTTATCAAACACAACGGAGCTAGCTCCCCTTTTAGCCTCATTGTAGCCTGTAGCTCTAACTGCCTCTCTGGGCCCCGCGTTCACGCTTGCTTTCGCTGGTCTCACGCTGGCTAGTTGGTGCAGCCTGGACCAAAATGTTTTTGTTGCCATTTGCGGAGCCTGGGCTGCCTACAGAGACCGGACTTTTTCACAGCATATTCAGAGGACATGTAGCTAGCGGATAGTGAGGAGAAGTTTGCTGTATGTGACAAAAAATTTCAAGCTTAGAAAGACTTAGAGAGCCTTTAATGGACTTTGATCCTCTGCCTGACCCAACCTGTGTCCAAGGCTATTTAATTGTTCTGTGTCATCACACTATTATCAATATAAGCAGGCAAATTTAATACAAAGTGGTGACCACTGTATATAAATGCATGAATGGGTCAGACCTGCAGCACTGAATTTGAAATGAGCTGTAATAAACTGGAGCTTCTGTGCTTTGATTACGAGCTGTGAAACAACATGACCCTCATTCATTTACAATGCCTACTAGTTCTTATGAGGTCACTTTGGTATATGTAACGCAAACATAGTGTAATAAGTAACTTAATACTCTACACAAAGAGTAATATTGTAAAGTAACCTATTATTTTCAAATTAAAGTAACTAGTAATTTGTAATGCACTACATTTTGGCAGTAACTTGCCCAACTCTGTGCATATATAGATATTTGGCAGTAACTTGCCCAACTCTGTGCATATATAGATATTTCTGAATATATATTTTGAATTTTTTATTTTTTTTGAGTCCTGGTTTTTTGAAGTCACCTACTGTAGCTTCAAGTCACTTTCGAACATGCTGTTTGGATGTCTTGGAAGTGAAGTTTGCTTTCATACAATATATATCACATACAGTGTTGGGTAAGGGTCATTTTAAAAGTAATCAAAGGTACGTTACTGCGTTACTTTCTAAAAAAGTAACCAGTTACTTTACTGCGTTACTCTCTGAGTAAAGTAACTCAATTACTTTAAAAGTACTTCCAACGTTACTCCCTGAGAAAAGTAACTCAAGCACTTTTAAAGTACTTTTGAGTATTCTACAGTTTCTATTGGGCAATGAACCACAGGGCGCTAAGCCTACATTTTTTTGTCTCTTGCCCTTCACTGAGATCCAATTCTCCCATCACAGCTATCACTTTGACCAGTAGAAACACAGAATGATCTGCTGCCGTAGACAACTGTATGACAACAACACCCCAGCGTTTTTAATATTTCCTCTAGGGTTGGACATAAAGTAATAACATTAACAAATAGCGGCGGGGCTTTTACTCACCACAACTGCAGACC
>NC_065513.1:33923754-33964332 GCF_006386435.1 Epinephelus moara | reverse complement strand
CATTTCTCCGACCACGTAGCGAGCCACAAGCTCCGTGGCTTCTTTCAGACTGATGGGTTTAACGTTTTCTCCGTTATTAGAACCAAACGACAGCCGCTGCTGTTTCGGAGCTGAAGGACCAGCGTTCTAAAAGTAACGGAAGTAACTGATGTCTTGTTTGAAAATGTACTTAAGTATTTGATTACTCAAACAGCAAACTAACGCGTTAGGTTACTCGTTACTGCAAAAAGTAATCAAAGTACTCTTACTCTGTAACACGTTATACCCAACTCTGATCACATAACATACATATATTTTTGGTCTCTGCTCAGACAACAGTCAGTCGTCCAGGCAGACAGACAGAAATAAAACAGGCAAACAGATGCAAGAGTCAAAACATGATACATTACAGATTGTGTTTTTATGTCTTGCAGGAGATTATAGTTTATCTGGGTCAAACATGAATCTGATATCCCTTCAAATACCCTCTGAGATACTATCTGTGCTTGATTTATACTGCCTTCCTTAGTGGGGCTAATTGGAAATAATCCCCTCTCTGTTTTTAGCTTGTTTTTCACTCAAATTCACCTGGGCTTAATGGAAACAATTTAAATGCTGTATTTATTTATTTTTTAATTAATTAAAACCTAAACAGCATGACCTCACCCATCTGGGAGCCAGTTAGGATAAAAACTGAGCAGCAGGCAAATACCTGAAAAGATTCCCTACAAGTGCTCCTGTATCTGATATCACTCATGAGGGGGAATAAGACAGATGGTGAGGTTTTAGTAGTACGTCTTGTTACTCTAATTTTAACATTGTTTGTTGTCCTGTAATTGCTCGAACAAGTGTTGGCTCTCTAACGATTGAGTGATGCATTAATACAGTGAATTTTTAAAACAACAACCCGCTGTTTTGTTTTTGCTTCTGAAAATTGGACTTTTTTTTTGGAGTCAAAGATGTTTTTTGAAGATAGTTCTTGCAGGATTTTTGCTTTGATTTCGAGCCTTCACTCTGGTGGATAATGATTACAGCTTTACTCCGCATGAAAAACACAACAAATGGGTCTTAATCACAGACAGCATGCGTCATAAGCATGACGATATTTGGCATGACGCATAAAGATTATTATGAGTCATACTTTATAGTAATGTCTAGACTAATAAATAAGATGATTTGGGGCCTCTCTTTTCTTTTTATTTTTTTATCTGTCAGTATTTGATATCAAACCTCTTTCGTAACAGTTGACACTGTGTTTTTGCTTCTCTTTTTCTACATTTCAGTCCACATGCTTTCTGTAAATCATCACATGCCTAAGTTTATATCAAGTTTTTATTTTTAATTTTTATCCAGTATACTCTTGTTGTCTGCTGTTGTTTCTATCTTTTGGCCATCTGTCATTGGTCAGAGCTTTAGAGGACCCAGGAAACAACAGACAAGGGGAGACATCTAATTGGTCCACAGAGAATAAGGGCCTGTTCAAGGGAACACTCTTTGGTGTAGCGCTGATTAGAAAACAGCAGGTGCTGGAGATGGCGGGGCAACAACTCTCAAACGGAGGTCAAGGCCTCCCAGGGGTCCCCAAGAGGTCTCCAGAGGCTCCAGAGAAAATATATGCCATATGATGTTGTTTCATTTTGTCATATTTTCCTTCAGCAGAGTGTGTTCAGGCTGGTTTGGGAAAGTTTCCAAGCTTAATAAATGATGCAGTCATCAAAGTCCTTCCTTTACTTGGTGCTGACTCATTTTGTATATTTTTGCACCTGGAAATTAATGTCACTGTTTGACATTTTGACTTCTTGAAAGAGAGCCCATTAGATTTGCCTTCTCTGCACCTATTATACTGTATATTGTATTGTATAGCTGTCTCTCATGTCACTCGTACTTCAAGTCACTTTGATGATTAGAAACCTCATTGTGATTTCTGTCTATATCTGGCAAAGAAACTTTACATTAGACCTTTTATGTCGGCAGGCCTTTTGTGGGAAGAGTGACTGCGAGTCTTGAGGTTGCATATAGAGTTATAAGAGCACACATGGAACATGTCTAATTAGTGTGCTTGAGAATACATGCGATGTGATTCATTTAGCTAAATCATGTTATAAAAATGGGCGACACAGCTACACCAAAAACTTGCCAGAAAGAAATTATTATTATTCCCCACACCACATTTCCAGAGGCCTAAAATCCTCTGAGCAACAACTCCTGCCTGTCCTACAGATCCATTTCCTCCTGCTATAACTTTCTCCCATCCTGCATAGAGGATTACGAGGCGGCTGCATCCAACTCTGGATGTCTTAATAGAAAACATTATTTCCCAATAAGCATTTCACTTGGTGGATTTCTGTCATTTGAAGCTGCAGTTGCTTAATTGCATTGCTTTGGTGGCGCTGCATTGTAATCAGCACAGTGCACTGGGAAAGGCACTGCCAAAAGTGCCAAAGAGGAAGAAAAGAGCTGTCTGTTTTTGGCCAGACCGCAGCAAAGCGTCAGTGTTTGTGGTTACAACTTTGCCAGCACAGAAAAAAAAATCACTTAAACAAAAAAAACCCAGAAAAAAATCATTTCCCCTCCTGTTCGATGATTTAATATAGTTTTTTATATTGCCAGCTGCCATTTATAAATGCCATTGCAAACAACAGTTGGATTTTGTGAACACTGCTTCATACATCTCTACATAAGTGGATAAACGCTTTCTTGTACCTCGATTTTATCCAGTACAAAAGTTCAAATAGACATCTGTGAAATATAATATTAGTTCGTTACATAGGCTCCTGATAAAATCGCATAATTTAAATTAGGAAATAATATTTTTTACTATATAATGACGAAAACTGTCTGTGGGTATGTTCCACGTTTTTCTCCTCACGGACTTGGTCAATCCATGTGAAATTTGGCACAGTGGTAGAGGGTCATGGGAGGATGCGAATGAAGCAATATTACATCAATTGGCCAAAGGGGGNTTTTTCTACTCACTGACGTGGTCAATCTATGTGAAACTGCACATAGGCATTGAGGATTGGCATAGGTAGAAGGTGACAAAGCTACCAATGGGTATGCACTAGTATATATAAATTATATGAAAAACAACAGGCTATCCTAATTAAGTATCTTGTAAAAGTGTGTGAGAGGGGATTACTTAAAACAAGTATTTGTGAAATTTTTTTTTTTAAATAATTCAATAATATTTTGCCAGTACCAACAAATTGCTTTGCAAATTATTTAGTATGTCAGTATTTGTGGTCGTTCTCAGTCTCAAACATTGCTTAAGTAGGTAAAGTGATCTGCTACTTCAGTGACTGTAAAGTGGTTCAGTGCAGTAAACAAGTTGTGGATGGTACCAATGGAACTGTTCCTTACCGTCCCCATTTTTGGTCCCCCCTCTGTTGGGGTACCTAGCACACAGATCTGGTACTAAAAGGTGGAGCTGTGAACACTGCAATACATTGGTTGGTCAATAGTGGATGGTTACTCTGCTCAGGGCTGAGTTGTGGCTGGTTTTGAAGCTCATGTAACCTCTGTTCATAACGTGTTAAGTTATACATACATACACACATATATACATATATGCATTTGTTAACTATAACTACACAATTAAAGTATGTTTTGCTGCCTTCAGCAGCAGCTGTAGATGGAGAAGTATGTTTTGCTGCCTTCAGCAGCAGCTGTAGATGGAGAAAAAAATAACTTAATTCACTGGGCTGACTGCCTGCAACTTTTTAAGGTGAAACGTTTACTTGTAATGTTACTCAATGCATGAGTTGACGACATGAGTCCTGCGACAACTTTGACCATTACTTCAGTTTTTACCGTATCTCTTGGAGGACATACACTTTTAGTAATGAGTGGATCTTCAAGCGTTTAAAAATATATATTAATTTCGACCAGATTATGTGAGCTGCATATATCCCAATCCTCACAAGGAGAAAAAAATGGCGCAGAGCGTAGTTCCTGTGGGCTCTGGCAACACTAAACCCCTGCGCTTGCCTGAGAAGGACTAGATGCACAAACCCGCTATTTTTAAATATCCCATGGAGAGAGACTCTCACTGCAGCCTGTTTTATTTTCTTCTGAAAATGTTGGCATGCAGCCTCTTTTTGTGGATGATAAATGAGATGCAGACTTCCATCTGTGTCACCAGTGATGAGGAAATACAGTGAGTGCTGGACGGAGCAGTGAGTGACAACAACCCCGTCTAGATTTACTGTAAGAGGACTGTTTGCAGAGGAAACACTAAATGGACAGAGGGTCCAGGTACCATGTCTGAAGGGTTTCCTTTGGTTTCAAAGGAACCATACCCAAAGTGTTAAGTGGAAACAGGGCTTCAGAGCTAATAATAAAGGGACCAGCTCAGAGAATTGCAGATTAAGATTTGATATCCAGAAATTTACATTATAGATACAACTGACTATCCATGTAACAATTTGGGCAAAATCATTTAGTAATTATCATTTTTTTCAATCATTTAATCAGCTGCTTTTGTTTGTTTTCCATCTGTCAGATGACTTTGGATTAACTGTGTTGCAGCTTGATTCTTACACATCTCGAAGACAAAACTTTCAGTATTTCTGCACTTCTGCCTCACTACTGAAGGTCGTGTTCTATCAGACGGTACAAAGCAAACCTTGTGTGCACTGGCATGCAGCAATATATATCAGTGTATAATACACTAGTTTGGTTTTTAGTGCAATGCTTTGAGAAAGTAGTGATAAATACCACTGACTTTGTGTGATGAATGGACCAAATGTCCAAGGCTACTACAGAGTAGCAGCATCAATAATAGCAACTGCAGTGGCAATGTGTAGTTGAGGGTCGACATCTCTTTGTAACAGACATATTGCATTATATACTGTAAATTATTTTCAAATTGCTGCAGAAGATTTACACAAATACACATACAGAAGTACAAACAGGAACTGTACCCATTCAGCTTCATGAAAGAAGCAGATTGAAATAAAGTTTTACTGTCTACATACATTGGAAGGAAAATATTACGGCACTAAAGATGTGTACCAATAGTTGACATTAAAGTAGCAATATGGGACTTTCTTCACTTTAAACAGATGCCTCTGTGAATCATCTCAAGATACACAAAAGCATAAATCAAAAAAGAGCCATAAATCTGCTAAAAGACAACATCTAAACAAAGACAGATTATCTGTATCTGTCAGATTATTTGTTCTTGTCAGCTAAAAGGAAAACAAGTTCTCTACAAAAGTTAAACAGTTTGGTTTTTTTTGCATGTGAATTCACTCAAAAACTGATTTTTCTGTGTATATGATGAAAGATTAGTTTTCTACCGACATGTTTTTGTCTGAAGTCTGAATTGGCACGCCTGTAAACGGCGTATTGGTCAAGTGAAGCTAAGCCAACAGTGCGGCAGCGACAATATGTTCCCCTGTAAAATATGTATGCTGCTCAAATAAACATCAGTCACATCAACCTGAGGGTTTACGAACAGAGGCTGAGGTGTGTTGTACAGACTGCAAACTCTGAAACAGACCTGAGATTCTGGGTGACTTGACTTTACTTAGAATAAACACTAGAGCTGCCACCTCTGGTTGGATGCCTCCGCCAACCAGTCAGGTTGTAGTTTATATCCATGTCTGTCCAGACTCATATATGTAGTAAAGACTCTAAGGGAATTTAATACAAGGTTTAAGTGTATTTTTTGGTGAAATTAAAGTTATCACTACATTGATATGTACAAAATTTCCAGTGAAAAACACGTCATGTCTTTACTTAGAGACTATTTTTCATCGCTTCATCACATGGTGCAACAACAATCACCTGAAGCTCAATATCAGTAAAACCAATAAGCTTATGGTGGACGACCAGAGGAACAAGTTAATGCAAGTGTGTCAGAAACTCTCAAAGGTCTTGATCTTTTGCAGCCATAAACCTTTAATGGTCCATGCTGGATTGAACCGTGGAATCTTTACATGTGGCTATATTATGTATTATATATTACACTATTCTCATTATTTATTACATATTATACTATGGACTGAATCACTTTGACGTCTCATTAACAACAACAACTGCTGGGTAGACAACTGGAATATTTTTTCTACATTGCGAAGATATGTGAAATGTGCAACCTTATTTATTTCTGTTTTCATTTTCAGTAGCAACTGTAATGTTTAAAGATCAAGCACAGTGGTCCGACCTATCTGACATAACTTTTAACACTCAACCATGAACTGGTTGGCCTCAAAAAACAGCGGCAGAAAATAACTTAATACCTTTTATGATGCGACCCAGAGGCCAGTGAGCAGGTCTGAAACCTGGGTGTCCTCTGGACGCTGACCTTCATTTTGAAAATCACATATCAAACATTACCAGATCATCACTCTACTACCTAAGAAATATACCAACTTTTACGGTACTACATGGTTCAGCTCCCCAGTATATTTCTGACCTGCTCACTGACTCTGCCCCCATCAGACCTCTCAGGTCTCCAGACTCTGGCTATTTGTTGTTCCCAGAATAAGATCAGGAGCTGGTAAAGGTGCTATTTATTACTGCAGACCTGCCTTCTGGAATTGTTGGCCTAATAAGCTGCAATATGTAAGTACTATATCTACATCAACACCTTTCTGTTTTCTCAGACTATGATCAATGGATGAGTGTTGTGTGTATGTGTCTGTTTTCTCAGACCTATAAATAGTAGTGTGTGTGTGTGTGTGTGTGTGTGTGTGTGTGTGTGTATCTATGTTTGTTATTTTCATTGCATGGCATTTGCTTGTTCTTTTTATGTTCCCTTCTTTTTTTAAAAATGTTAGGCACATTAAGTTTCTTGGTAATGAAATGTGCTCCATAAATAAAGTTGCCTTGTCCTGACTTTTCCGCTGTGCTTATTTTATGTACTGTTTTGACTGGTTGGTGTCTTTGTTAAACCAAAGCTACCGGCACAGAGGCTGAGCAATGTGCTGTTGTGATGGGGACCACGGCAAAATGTAATTTAGCCTCCTGAAATGACTCACACTCAGATTCCCTGTGAAGGTTTTTTAAATTAAATTAAATAAGATTTTTCAGCTAGTTTCCCTCTTTATTAGGAAATGGGTGCACACAACATACTGATACAGTCAATTATAAATTCATTCATAACTTTTTGTATAGGCCCAGTTGAACGTTGCAGTAATAATGTGTGGTTATCACAAAATTCCACAGCAAACCTGGACTGACATCATGGCACACCGTTATATTGATAATCTACTGCATGCCATGTTATTATACTATATCATATCCTATGTTAAACAATATTATCACTACATTTCACCTTGCACTATTATGGCTTATATCCCATACTATATTACTGATTTTGAGTTATGGTGTTGAATAATGGCCAGATTTTTTTCTTTTGCAGAACATTATGATGTCACAGTGAAGCTGACCTTTGACCATTTGCATATAATGTCATCACTTTATTGTATTTTCCTATCAGACAGTCAGTGTTACAATTAGTGTATGAATTCTAGAGTTATGGCCAAAAATGTGTTTTGTGAGGTCTCAGTGATCTTGACCATCAAATTCTAATCAGTTCATTATTGAGTCCAAGTGAAGGTTTTTTTTATTTATTTTTTCCCAAAGATATTTTTCAGGGCTTTTTAGCCTTTGGTCAATAGGACAGTTTTTTTTTTTTGCCGTGAAAGGGGGGATGACACACAGCAAAGGGCTGCTGCAGCAAGGACAATGCCTTTGTGTATGGAGCACCTGCTCTACCAGGTGAGCTCATGGGCACCCGATGTTTTTGCCAAGTTAAAGAAATTCCCTTGAGGCCTTTTTGAGTTATCATGTTCCCGAGAATGGGGCAGACCAATGGACAAGGCAGACATACATTCTATGGCCACTTTTTTAGGTACACCTGTGCAGTCTAATATGTTTGAGTATTCTGTTACAAATGACATCTTATTTTATGTTATTAAATACACATTTCAAATAAATTTAACCAAAATACTGCCCATTGCTGATATTATTATACCAGAATAGAAAGAAAATATCTGATTTTCCTTTTATATTAAATTTCTAATTGCAAAAACCATCACAGATACAGTTGGAGCCTCTCAAGCATCTGACTCAGTCTGAATTGAGACACTCAAATCTCAAACGTCCTGGCTAAATGACAAGTTTAACTATAGAAAAATGTTCATTCTTTCTCCAATTTCTCACTCCATTGCCCGCCTCTTTCTCTCCACTCCTTTTTTCTTTTCCCCCTTGCATTCCACCGGCTCCCTCTCCACCAGCTCTGTGCAATCTGTCAGTCATGTGTAGCCTCTGTCAAGTTTTCAGCTAAGACCCGGGTAATCCTGCCATCGCTGAGGCTGTTAACTGGCTAATTACGGAATATATTGGCCGTCACAGCCCCCTAATCCTCCGCTCTCATTCACTTTCGCCCATTAAGGATCCCGGGGGATTACTGTAACAATCACACCTCCTTCTCTCTTTGATGGTATACGGGGATTAGTATTAAAATATACAGTGTGTGTCACACGATGGCAGTGCTGTCAAGAGAGGGGAGGAAAAAGGACTGCTACGCCAAGGAAGTTGTACTCACTAAAGAAAAGCATGTCGTATATGAATTAAAAGAAGCGTTACACCAGCAAGTAATGCTTGGGTCATAATGCCATGTGAAAAAAAAAGTTGTTTTTTTTGTGGTAGTAATTGCAGGAGTGGAACTGTATGGATAAATCCTGCATCTATCCTCATTTTGGTAACTTAAAAAAGCATGTTAGAAACAGTATCTAAGAGGGTCACACAACATGCATAATAATGACAGATATTAATTACATTTAACTGAATTAAATACAATGAAAGAGCGCTACATTAACACAGTGATACAGTTGACAGCAATCCCTATGGGAGGAGCGGGGGTCTGTAAGGAGTAGAATGGCAGCTGGTATTGTTCTGTGCTTTAACTGTGGAGTGAACAAATAATATTTCCAAGAGAAATGTCAGTGTAATAATTCTCTTGGTCCTCTGTTCTCCAGGACAGTTTTGTTAACAGATGGTATTTAGTCCTTGCCATGTTCCATGGCAGCTATTTTCCATGGCAGTCCTATTCCCTATTTGTTCCTTATGGCTGTAATCAGCAACCATTTGAGTCATGCTGAAAATCTCACTTCAGTGATGCTCTGTGTGATATTTTATTACATATTTGCTACCAGCACTTTGCTGGCTGAGAGAAGCGAGAACAACATGAAGCCTGCAATTGAACCTACAGGCTGCATCTCTGTTCCCGTCATGAAGTCTCATACAAATGTTTGGATCACGGGCCAATTTAAATATGCATGAAATTTCATACTGTGGTATCTTTCTAGCTGAGAGGACGTTATTCTTACATTGGCGTATGGCACAACAATGTTAGTTAGCTGTAACTGAATGAATATGCAGTACAGTGAAAGAAAAATCAAGTAACTGTCTTACCACTTGCAAAGAGTCAGACCAGCCCAGCTGCTAGAATACTGGACATTGTACTTTTCTGTAAACCATGTTTCTAAAGTGTTTTTAATATATAAGCTGACTCACTGGCAGGTGGTGGGAACGCTGGATGGCGAGCCACCTAGGCAAGATGCTTGCCAAGACCACTGTTCAAGACCAATGACTGTATTTAAAGATGAACAATACATCTCCATTCCTTCCCATTGTACAAAAAAGAAGCCAAAGCATCCATGTGGCTGCTGCCATCTTGCACTGGTGACTTCATTTGAAGCCAGAGTCTGTGCAGTAGCAATCTCTATAGTATGGAGTTCTTGCCGTCTAACCAATCCCAACCAGCACCAATGATTGTGAGCCCCTTGATTAGCATACACAGCTGTCAATCAAGAATGTCAAACCCTCTTTTTATAGCATCAAATAAATTAAAATCAAACTTATCAGAAAAAACAACCCTTGAACACACAGCAGGGTGATAAGAACAACCTAAAATGACAGAAACCATCTTCAGGAAAAATGTATTTGATGTGTACTTTATCTTTTTTAGTTTGGCCCATGACCCATCAGCTAACTGGTGGCAGCTTGCCATCAGGTGGCAATTAAGATGATTAAGATCTTTATTTTCCAGTCTATGTTCAAGAGCAAAAAACATCAAAACCAGTTGTATTTTAGCAAGTTGTTGATTTGTTTCCTGTGGCTTTTCAGGTACCAATCATGGGTATTTTTTAGCAACTTGTCGCTGTTTTTCCAATGGAGATGGTGCCATGAAAAGGGGTTGTTTTTTACAGAGACATTGCTGTGTTTTCAGTGGGGATTGTGACCCTTAAACTGGGTCTTTTAAGCCAAAACTCATCTCTTCCTAACCATAACCAAGTTTTTGGGGGCCTAAACTTAACCACACGTTAACCACGTAATTGTTGAAAAGTAAAAGTTTAGCATATCCGCTACAACACATAAATGTAATGTATCCGTGGTTTGTGGAAATGTACAATGCATTTTTCCTGGCGACTGGGTTGCTAAGACAGGTCTGTACAGTTTTTACTGGAAGTAACTGTGAAAACAGTGATACAGATAAAATAATCAGGTACCATGAACAAAAGTTGCATTAGCAGCACATTAGCCTCAGACAGCTGGTGTACTGTCCAGCCTGGTTCGCAGTAGACTGACTGCAGGAAAACAAAACACCAACTTTGCCATCTCAGACAAGGATTTAAAGGTTTTTGCAATATTGTAACTTTTTTCTTGAATTTTCAACTCACTTATTGGAAATATGTGTAAAATACACAACATTATACATATTAAATGTAATGACTTCGAAGTATAAATAACATTTTTTAAAAGCCACAGTAGAGGAGCCATTAAATGTTTTTATACTCCCTGATTTGTTCCCCCACAACATCAGCATGAGACACTTGTTTTCCAGGATTAAAAACAACTTTTTTATCTTAAGAATCACCTGCAAAAAATACTTTTCATACAAAATTGGAGTTTTAGTCCTTGTTTTTCCCCTTAACTTTCTCAATAAGTTGGATGAACTTTTTTCAGAAGTTAATATTCGTTGTGACAAAGTGGGACAGGGAGATAGAATAGAAGGTAAAAAGGACAAAGACATCATAGCACTAACTGATAGGAGCCACATTAAAAGCACCGCTCCTCTGCCTCCCGGCAACACTCCGTAGGAAGAACGGAACAAAAGAGATGAAGAGGAGGGAAAAAGGAGAGAGAAAAATGATAAGCCAGCATATCTTTTATTATTGCACAGGTGGAAGAGTTTGGTTATCACATGTGTTTGCCTCCTCCACTCCTGTTCTGTCATTTTCCCTCTCGTATATACACTTGTACATGCTTTCTGGATTTCACTCACCCCATTTTCCCTCTCCAGCCATCTCTCTTTTATCCACACATGCACACTTTCTTACCCTTTCTGCATTCTCCCTCTCTGCTTCGTTGAGCCCCCCCCCCCCCATCCTCCAGTGATGCTCCTCCCGTCCTGTATCGTGCCTGTAACACAGAGAACAATGAGTTGTGTTGAGTTTGTTAACGAGTAGTTGTTTGAATTCTGCAACGCTGGGAGGTTGATCTCTGTCTCCCTGCAGCATAATGTGCTAACCTGATTTTACAGAGGAAGATAACACCTCTCTCGGGCTTGTTAGCCATTTTCAGGCTCTCTCGCTTGCACAGTTGTTCACACATGTGCACGCACACATACAAGACGGTCTTTCTCTCTCTAATAAACACACACTTCTTTGTTCTTTCCTTTGGCAGATTAGTTCCTCACTATTTACCTCAGTTCAGTCACAGTCAGCCAGCGCTAAAACAGAGAAACCGTCAGCTCTGTTCTTTCTTCTTATTCTTATTTAACATATGACAGTATATTTTTGGCCTTCCTGCATTGTGTCATGAGTGCAGTGATGTTCCCAAATGAAAAATCAATTTGCAAAGAGCACCTTAAAAAAGATGACTGTTCTCATAATAAATTGCTACAGTTGAGATTAATTCTGATGAGTTATAAAACACAAATTTAGCTAATGATGCAAATATAAAACATTCTAAGTTAATGTAGTGCAAAATATATTAATAATAAAACTCCTACTGAAGCTGAAAACAGGATACATTTGCTTCATTAGCATCAACAATTTGTACTCTTTCTTTTAAAAAAATCTATTCATCTTCTGTGTTCTCCACACACTCACCTGAATCGTGATAGCCTTGCCAGCTTCAGAGTCCTTTTATTTCATTATCGTTCCCAAATGAATCACATACATAAACCTTTTTCAAGGCAATTTGACTAAAAACGCAGGTGGAAGTAATGACATTAATCAGCTTGGCTCCATTCCAGCAACTACTGCAGTGCAATGCAGCAATTAATAATGTTATTAGTTACACCTGTGTTTGGAAACTCAGAATGTCTGCTGTGAAAAAGGTCTATTTAACTTTTGTTTCACCCCCTGCAATGACTCAGCTTTCCCCCAGATGTGGCATGCCCCCTGTTAGTTCCTACATGTTGGAATAATATTGAAAGTAGCACATCTTTACAGATTATGTTAGAGATACTCAGTCATCCAGCATTTTAGAATCAGATAATTACTGCATACATCATTCAGTTTATATGCAAATATGTGTGTATCATCAGCAAAGAATCGACTTTTCAGGAATTATCATACTGTAGTAATTTTAATCACTAGCAGTTTTATTTGCCTGCATTCCTGTCCAAACCATAGGAACACTATACTGTGTGTACCACCATGTATGGAGGTTTTTTTTAGTGCATTTAGTACCTATTTTAATAATTATGAAAGTTCTGTGTCCACGTGTCTTAGCCGTCAGCATGTTATTAGATCTATGTCATTAAAAAAAACAAAATCCTGTTGGTGATCAAAGACATCATACCACTAACTGATATATGAGATCAATGACAAAATGAATGGTTACAGTTAATAGGTGCACTTCCATCCACCTCTTTTGATGCACGTTTTCAATTTGCACATATTAAACCTGAGTTAAATCTCCAAAAATCTCTCCAAAAACAGTTTTTATGCTGGGGTAACTGGAAAAGTTGGTGTATCAATAAAAGGTAAATGCAAAAACATACGTGGAATAAATGATGATGTACAGTCATGACGTACCATCATCACAGAGGCCACTGCAGGCTCTCTTTGTCATCTCATGGGGACTGTTACTGGAACTCTTTTAAGAGCACATAGCTTTTATCTTAGTTGTTCAAAACTCACTTGTTCCATTGTCCACTGTGCTCTGCGTTATTATTATAAATACACTGTTTTCCTTAATTTGCGGTTTGATTGGAGCCCCTTTAATAGCCTTCAATAACCTGCAATAACCCAGTGATTATCTAACTCCCAATCTTTGCATAGCAATATTAGATGGAAAAGCATATAAATTGGCATTTTCTTTTGCCAATTTTCTGAAATCTTGGTTAAAATTTGATCTACATTTGGATGGCAAACCCATCCGATGTGAGTTTGTGGTCTCTAAGCCAGAGTGCCTAATAATTTTGGCATGAAAAGTAACACTGAAGTCCCTGTCTGGCAGTTAGAGTTGGATATAAATATTCATCAATATTCACTCATTCATTTTATAATTCTTTATAAAAGAGTAAATCTCAATTTTGTTTTCTCACAGAAACCCTCATGTATTTGATCACTAACTACAGGCTCATTCTTTGAAATGACCACGGGCCCTGATTGCATTTGTATTAGCTCCTGTTCCACTGTGAAAAGTTGTGGATGGTACCAATGGAACCGTTCCTTACCGTCCCCATTTTTGGTCCCCCCTCTGTTGGGGTACCTAGCACACAGACCTGGTACTAAAAGGTGGAGCTGTGAACACTGCAGTCTGTTGATTGGTCAATATTGGACGGTCACTCTGCTCAGGGCTGGGTTGTAGCTGTTTTGAGGCTCATGCCACCACTGTTCATACCATGGAGAGTTTTTCATACATTCGTAAACTGAAACTATAAAATGAAGGGATGTTTTGTTACCTCTCTGGCGACGTGGAGCATTGTTCCTGTTGGATTCGGCAACACTAAAACCCTGAGCTTGCCTTACAAGGACTAAATGCACAAAGCCGCTATTTTTAAATCCCATGGAGAGAGACTCTCACTGCAGCCTGTTATATTTTGCTCTGAAAATGTCGCCGTGCAACCCTGTTCTGTGGACGATAACAAGGTGCAGACTTATAAAGGAGGAAAAAGAGTGAACGCTGGATGGAGCAGTGAGTGAGAACAACCCCGCCCACATGAAAGAGTACTGTTTGCAGTGGAAACACTAAATGGACCTAGGATCTAAGTACCATGTCTGAAGGGTTACTTTTGATACCAAAGGTACCATCCTGAAAGTGCTTGGTGGAAACTGGGCTTTTGAATAAGTATCTTTTTATCAGCAGGCAGAATTAGTTGCACTTTCCTGGTGAGTTTTTTCCCCCTTTTGTTTTGTCTGTTGAATTTAAATCACTTTAAATGCTTTTTCTTATTTGGTTTTGTCTTTGTCACATGGAAGTGTTGCTCAAGAAACATGCTGACAGCGGTTGAAAAATAAGGAAGCAGATGAAATCAAGCCGTTTTAGGATGATGACCATGGAGAGTGCAGCTGTGACCAATTTTTCTCATATGACGAGCCTTGAAGATAGATTGGCTGAGTTTCTCGATTCAGCTTAACAGGAAAGGAACAGATTTAGTATGATTTGTTGATTGGGTTGCTTTCAGTGTACATGTACTGTAGTTGCAGCAGCAGTTGAGCATTACAGATTTAGTATGATTTGTTGATTGGGTTGCTTTCAGTGTACATGTACTGTAGTTGCAGCAGCAGTTGAGCATTACAAAGTAGCACTTGTGTTTAGATCCAAACTCCTCTGCACAGCTTTGTTTGTGCTGAGCTCGTGCCACTGCAGAAGTTCCACTTGTTGCATTTCTGCTAAAATACTACTGCACTCTGGCTTTGCCACTCCAATGAATAAATGGTTCTAATGGTTCCTAAGGAGAGGCTGAAACCATTTTGGACACAATAACCCCCCCTCTTCCTTCCCCCAGCCCTCTTCTAACATCCCCATCCACCACCTCCCCTCTCTAGTGGTTAACAGCAAGAAGCAATTTCTCTTTTTAGGGTGAAAGTGGAAGGCCAATCCCGCACAAAGCAATTACTGCAAGTTCTTGTTCACACACACAAACACACACATACAAGAAAGGCAAAAAGTACTCACAGACTAACACACACTCACTGCATTCGAGCCTTCTTAAATTAACAACAAGCTGCCTCTAATTGCCTTTCCTGCTCAGAAACTTCTCAACTAATCAACATTTTGAGAGAGACACCATGTAACAAGGAGGGAAAGATAAGCAGAGGAACCCTAACAACACACCATATCTCACATCAACCCACACACTCTGACACCACACACACACACACAATCGAAACAACAAACACTGCCAGCAAACTATCACACGAGCACAAAATACAGTCAGAGCCTTTTTTCTCCTGTGGCACATAATCAGCAGCACCCAAATAAAGATAGCTAACACAGGCAATTGAAAGGAGAAAAAAGAGAGGCTGGGAGAGATAGAAAAGAAGGGATGTGAGAGGAAAAGAGAGAGCAGAAAAGAGAGATAGATGAGAAGAGAGGAGAGGAAGGGCGAGGTCGTGTTACGGCTTCTTAGCTCTTTGGAGTGTGTAAAATAAAGAATCACTTGTATTCTTAATGACTGTGATGTGTGACAGTATTTAGAGCCATTAGGGGGAATATGAGCCAGAAAAAAATTCCCACAATGCACCACCCACACACTCTCCACTACTGCGAGAGCCAAGGAGGGCAAGGGAATGGAGATGAGGTGGGGGGATAGAGATGAGAGCAAAAGAGGGAATCGGAGAAGTAGCGAAAATAAAGTGAAGTGAAAGCATGAAGAATGTGGAGGAAAATTAGAAAATGAGGGACAAAGTGAGAAAGATTGGGGAGAGAGTGGGAGGAAAAAGGGGGAGAAGGAGAGAGGGATAGAGGGGAGGAAAGCAAGAAAGTAAGCCAAAGTGTGAGAGGATGAGATGAGGAGGGGGTAGGGGGGGTCTGGTGACTACAGGCTCTCTGGTGTCTTCTATCTTTGATCTAAATGTACTTTGGCATTTCTCCTCTCCTCTCCTCAGATGCAATTAGATTCCTCGCTAGCCAAGCAGACGCAGATGAAATGGCTGCTTAATGACTTCCTCGGCAACCCGCCCCGGCAACGCAAACCCTCCATCTGGAGCCTCCTGTTTCCCTCTCTCCCTCTCCCTCTTCTCCTCTTTCTCCTCACCCATCTCCTCCATATTTCTCACTTTGATTTTCTGTCATTTTCCTCTGTATTCTTCTTTTATTTGCTTGCTTTTCTTTCTCTTTTCATCTTTGCTGTCGTATATTTTCCTGTTTAGATTCTGTCCATGTACTCCTTTCTTTATCTGCCTTGCTTTTACCCCTTTGCTTTGATTTTTGTTGCTGTTTTATCCCTCGTTTACTTCTCCCACCTAATGACCTGGATAAGCACCCATTCAAAATTGGACAAACTTTTTAACAGGGACTTTGTATTTTATGTTTTAATTCACAACAAGCACATTCCATTGAATAAATAATGATGTACAATCATGAGTTACAGTGGCCACAGCAGGTGCTCTTTGTCTTCTCTGGATGGCTTTTAAGATACTTATTCATGTATACTGTTACTAGAACTCTTTTAAGAGCACACAGCTTTTATATTAGTTGTTCAAAACTCACTTTTTCCATTGTCCAGTGTGCTCTCCCTTATAATTATACATCTATTGTTGTTAGGTTTAAGAAAAACATCATGGTTAAGCAATAAATATGTACTTTCAACCCAGTCTCACTCGGAATTCATGGAAAACCGGCGTTTGGGCAGTGACTTGTGGCAGTGACAAAAAAAGCCGTCCTTTATTGTCAGCATGATACGGGGTCGGTCGCCATTATAGTTTAACAGTGCTGGACAGCATCAGGGAGAAACGCGGCGAGACAAGAACGAAAGTAAAGGTGCTGAAAGTCTGAGTAGGGTGGGAGGGAGACGTGGCAGATGGGTCCAACAATCACTGGCTTTCACGCGGGGGAGCAGTGTTCCCATGCGGTAAGATTATAAAGCCAAACTCTGTTCTTTTTTTCTAAAACCAATCACGTTCGTTAGTTGTTTGAGGAAAAAAAAACACGTCAATTTGCGTAGTTGTACTGACGTAATGCATTTATTTTGAAAGAGTCTGTATATAAACTGTAAATGTCCTTTTAAACGGAGGTGTATTTTGAAAGAGGACAACACATGTAAGAGGCAAAACTTGACACGACATCCCAGAACGTACCCGGGGTACCTTGCACAATGTATCTAGACATTGAAGGTCCATGACCAATGGGATGGATGGGTCAGAGTGAGAATGTGTTAGTACTTTTGTTACTTGCGTAATGATATGTGACATGTCACAAACGTCACTAGTGTAGCATGCTACATGTACAAGCATACTAGGCTAGGCTGTACTTTAAAAATTTGATGCTGACTTTGGGACTCAAACACCAGTCTCATGGGTGTAAGTCCTGTGTCTGTTGTACCACTCATCACCCCTTCTGCTCACCCTGTAGGGGCCTCTCATCATGTCACTTCCTCCTCTGCTCCTTCATTAATTACTGTCTACAATGGGGCGCTGACTCACAGTAAACTATTATAGGTTGTAATAAGCTGCTCGCACCGTTAAAGATGTTTTTTCTCATCAAAATTGCAAAAAAAAATTAAAATTCCAGTCCAGCCAACAATGTTTGCAAAGCAATACACCTATATTTCCCAGTGAAGATCTCACTTCTTCCCATGGCTGTCTGGGGACTGACACAAAGCTGAGTATAATGTAAAGCAATTATAAATAAACTTCCATACTTCACACAGCGAATAAAGGTAATGTGTGGAAGTCGAATCATCAGCCTTCTGTTTACAAGCCTGCTTGTTTAACCTTCAGGTTACTGTTGTCCCGATCTCTTCATCCTCCTTCCTCATCTCTTTCTGTCTCACTGGTATTTTGTGGTGCTCTGCTCATCTTTTCATCTCTCCACAGGAGGCAGGGCGCATTTTCTAATCGGGCTGAGTAATGCAAATTTAATGAATTTGGCAGTGAAGCCGAATGGTGTGTGTACATGCACAAACATACACAAATACGGAGTGTATACACACACACACACACACACACACACACACACACACACACACACACACACACACACACGGATGCTCACCGAAAGCCACAAAGGCATGCATACTTCCAGTCACAGGTGGATGCCAAGATTCAGATGCACACACAAACACACAAAAATGCACACAAACGAGTGTGAGCTGTGTGCAGCCAACAGGACATTGTACAGAGTTTCTCAGTGTGTCTTGGGTCTCCATGGATACTGATAGTGGCATGCCAGATGGGTACATGTACATACATGTAATCACATACAAACACACTCACACACATCGTAACTTACTGACACTTCACTGTCCAGGAAATTCAATCTGCTGCTCTTTATGGTTTTAATTAATGCTGTTTTGTTCATGCTACCGCATTGTGTTTCTCAATTTACTGCCATTATGCACTGCGCTGTCTGCCATGCTGCCTGGCCATTTTCATACGAAGGGCAAAGTCTGTACCCTTGAACACACATATGAATACACTAGACACAAAAATATGTGTTTTTATGATGTTTGAAAAGGTAATTTGGTATTCCTTTGCTCCTCCTGTGCTGCCCAAATATACACATTTGGTGCATCCAATGCATCAAAACATTGTTTTCTAGTTGGAGCCGCGCCTCGTTTTCAAACTGTATGGTTTGACTAAAATGAACAATGACAGCAATATAGTCCACGATGAGCAGCGCTAAAATCAACCTGCGTAGTTGTCCCTCCATTGTGACATTAGAAAGTGTCACATTTATCTTGCAAGTGTACTCTTCTTCAATGTTTTGTTTACTTCCTGGATTTTTCCCACATGGAAATTCTGACCAATCAAGAGCAGCTTTCTCGCTCAAGGCATATGATGTGGTCTGCTTGTAAATGCTGCCGTGAGAACACAAATCAACTCTAGACAATTATGTAATTTTGTAACAAAGTTAGTCCCTGAAGACAACTTTAGGTCTGAAAGCACCCTTAAAATCCATTGAGGGTTAAGGGCTGGCAGGTCATTAAGTGACAAAGCAGTGTTCTGAGTAAGTTAGTAATAGCTTAAAGAAATATTATGCAACAGTCCACCTTCCACCTTGTCTTTCTCTCTCTTTCTCTTGACCCCTCTTTGTGTCTCACACACAGTAAGCAGCTTTGCCATCAGCGCTGCTGCACTGAGGGATTATGCTATCTGGATTCTAACCAGTATAATCTGCTGAGGTTCAATATATTCAAATCTCTCTGGTCATAATGTCCAGTAAAAATATTCCACCATGAAAATATGTCAGCTTAACACCGTGTCCTAACAACAAGCAAGCAAACATCTCTCGAAGCTGAGACCTGAGCTGAGTCCTTACCATCTTCCTACTTTTGGACTTTTTAAACAGGAAACACTTATTGTATTGTGACATTTATTGGAAATGACATACAATTAAGCCAACAGCAAGTGGGTTGTTATCAGTAATGGTCATTACCAGAAACTTTCAGCTCCAGTTTGTGGGGTTTGCAGATAAGGATCAGCTCACTGATTAACACATATGGTTGCATGTCGGGCAGGGCAGACTGGCAAATTTTAAAAACCCTGACCCATGCATCACTAATGTCCAGAGTGTGTTGATAGAGTGATAGCCTACATGACACACATAAAACTATGGTTCTCCTTATAAACTGTGCACACTCCCATAGACAACATTAGATATTCATTTGCCCCCTTAAAGAAATCTGTCTTAGGGTCTCCACTTTAGTTTCACATAAGACATACATGGCCTTTATCAACATGCAACACATCCATCATCTCCGTACTACCCCCTACAATTATCAAACAATTCAGTTCCCTAACTAATGACTTAATAGCAGTTGAACTTTTCATATATGTAGACAGAAATGTATACTTATGGCAACTTAGCCTGTGCCAGAGGGTTAAAGCTGAGACTCTGTGTGAAGAACATAAGTTGAGTCAGACACTATTTTCAGCGCCTTTCTGGTGAGAGGCTGCTAAAGGATGAGTTATAGCGATAGATGTTTTTTTTTTTAAAAAAACCTATGACTTTCATAGTGGTCTGTACCAGGTGACCAATCTATGCTTTCAGCTTTATAGACAAGTTACCATGGCATCCAGTAATCCCATACCTAACAGCACTTTCTAGCACTGTATAATAAAAAAGAAACCACAGAGCCTGAGTCCATGTGTTCTGGAGGAATGGCATTCAACATCAAGAACAGATTCATGGCAGATGACCCTCTATTAAGTGATTACCCACATTGTCACAGCTTAAAACCTTCTCCCCCATCTTCTTTACATTCAGCACACAAGGGTAAACCTCAAACTAGTGCAAAAATCTCTTTATCTAAGAGAGGTAAGCTATGGTACAGGGTCCGGGTATCTCAAAGCACAATACGCTGAACACAATATAGACAGATTAACATGTTATTAGTATTGTAGTTAAAGTGCTTAGATGACATTTGCCAATCTGAAAGAATAAGCTGTAGGCTAATGTCAGCTGGCACTTGTTGCCACAGTAACAGTAAACATTCAGGTAGTGGGCTAGCTTCTTCTGTTCATCTAATGTTACCCTGGTTCAGATCCTGTGCCTGCACAACGCTACACTTTTATAGGATGGCTATTCAATTCCATTTAATATTTTTACGTTTACTTCCTCATCACCTGTCTGCCTTTCTTCATTCATCAAATAAAAAGGAAAAAATAAAAGTGGTATCTTCATTTTTAATTTACAAATGAATTATGGATTATTGAATAATATCTGGACTGCGCTGGCTTATACAATAGACCAAAAATGATGTCAGGAAAGGGACCCAAATACATTCACTCCAGGTAGATGGGAACAGCTCAGTGATTTGTTAAGGAAATAAAGATTACAGGCAGGTAGGCAGGTAGACAGGCAGGTAGAGTTAAGGGTACAGGCACAGGTTTCAACATTCAGGATTCAAGAGTCAGGTTGCAGGGTACAGGTGGCAAGAAAGCAAGGCACAAAGCAGCGCTGACAATCTGGCAGGACATTAGTGGAGGTGGCATACATATATACAGCAGGGTGAAAGTGGAAACAGGTGAGCAGGTAAATGTAAGCGACCGGTGAATAGGACATGTAGGAGAGTCTGTGGGCATCTGGTGGACGGATGGAGTGTGGCAATGCAGGGGGAGAGAAAAGTGGCAGACAGGGATTGATTGGCAGACTGAGTGAAATAAAAACAACTGAGAGAGACATTGTGACAAATGGTTGTGTTGTCTAAGAAGGTGATACAGAAACATTGATCCAAGGAAGGCAATCGACCCGAGCTAACACAAGCCTGTAGAACACCTACTGAGGTGCTCTCAATTAGAATCTACGTGTGAGAGACTATGGGATCTGCAAACTCTTTGTGTTGTGTGTCCCTTTGTGATCATTCTGTGTTTTTAGCAGTTCATTGAGTGCTGGGGTGCAGAATTGATAAGTTGATCAGCTTGTGGTCGGGTCGATTATAACTGATCTGATCGGATCAGATCTATGGATTAGAGGAGCAGCTGCTGCAGAGGCAAGTAAAAGCAAGCTTTAAAGGCTGATTTCTGCTTGGGCGCTCGACGGCAATTAAACGGTCATGCAACATTTTCAATTTATGCTTTTGTGAAAGGTTTTAGTCTTCTCCATGGTAACCAGAGACCCCCTTTTTTCTGGATCGAGGTTATTTCTACTGCTGTTGAGTAAAAAGTACTTTGCACAGAAAGCTGTTTAAAATCACAAAAATATCTTGGGGTATATGTGTGTTTATCTTGTTAACCTTAAATTCACTGATTAATCGGCCCCCTGTGTGTCCTTCAATGGCAGATTCCCCTCCCTTGCTAGGGCGGGCTGGTAATAATTAACAAAATTGCATTTTATTTACTGGCGCATTTCAAAGCACTCAAGGACACCTCACAAGACACAGATAAAAAACAAAACAAGCAGCAATGTATCCATAGATCATAAAATCAAACAATTCCATAATACACAATAAAAGTTAATATATGGTAAATAAATTAATAATAACACCATAATAATATGCCATAATAAGATAATGGTAAATAAATTCTTTGAATCAATAAATGCAAACACTGCTGATTTCCTCCTGTGGAGCTAGCATAAAAAATATTTTGGTTCTGTAAATGTCTGCTGTCAGTCAGCCTGATGAAGTCAGTTTGGCCGGCCCTGATGTATAGTGAACCCTGTCCTCTCAGCTCTGCAAGAGCTGCTGCTGACACAGGGCTGCCTCTGTGGACAGAGACGCTAAGTACAGGTTGGAGTCAGTGTGAATTTAAACTACTTTTTCCATGGCAACAACAACAGTAACGCTACCAATCACATTCTGCAACAAAATATGACGTTGTCTGTGACCTAACAAAATTCTCCAGGTGTGCAACATGAAAGGAAAGTGCTGTGCAATACTTTTTCTGTGGAGCAACACTCACTGTTGCCCAGCTCTGGACTACAGAGTGTATAGTTTCCATGGGAACACCGCTAGTTTAATCAAAATTAGGTTTACAAAAGGCTGGACAACACTAAAATGAGTGTTCTACTTCTACATGAATTGATGAAAGGTTAACTGTGCCCAGAGAACAGTTTGCGCTGCAAGAGTGTGGTGCTCTAACCAAACAGTATATACAGTATATTCTAACAGCAATCCGAATAAATGGTCCAGGTAGGTGTGCAGCCACAAATAAAGGAATGCGTGAGAAACCCTGATATTTAACGACTTGGCACCTCACCATATGTCCATTATTCAACAACTATTTGTAAAGACATTTATGGCATCGATGAAGCTGGCATGCATCTTGAGTTTGCAGGACTGTCCAGAGGCTGAAGTGTGACACTGTTCATGTTGACTTCTGTACTCTGGCAAAGTCTGCAATATATGCAAAGCGAAAAGAATCAAGACCTGATTTAATCTCTGCCTTCAGAAAGGACACCATAATTCTCTCAAAACATTTCATAATGACGGCTGTTAATATGACAGGCTGGTAATCACCATTTGTCTTACAGCAAGGTATTTAAAGAACAGGTGTAGTGATGGATTTTTCCCCCGGAGGGTGGAGTTGTATGGGAATCAGTAAGTAAATAAGATTCATTTATTTAGCATTTTTCAAAAGAAAAGTGACAAACTGCTTCACAACTTAAACCATTAAGACCCAAATATCAAACAAACAGCAAACTGCAGGGCACATGAAAAAAACACAACCAAGAATATCAAAAACAAGACAAAAAGGTAAATCTATCATGACATGACAGTGAGGAAATAGAAGTGAATCTTGTTAACTTATTTTTATCTCAGTTGAACTGAATGCCCCCAAAAGCTTATCACTGCCAGACCAATAGCCGAAAGGTTCCAAGATTGCCAGGTGGCCTCAAGTCACTACATGACCACAATATTTCTGTTTGGATGAAGGAGTACAGCTGGTTTAGGTCTTAAGAAACTCACTATTTTACTTTGGTCAGACTCAATTAAAATTAACATATAAGGCTTTTCATTAAAGCTCTCATCTGAAGTGGTTTACGGTCAGTGCAACCATACAAATTACTTACCAGAGCAGTGATATCACAAACAATTAAGAGCTACTGCAAATAACTCCTCTGCAGCTCTCATCAGCTCTTATTTCTCTTAGTTCGTCTTTTACAGTGCCTCTCTCTCTGAATAACATCAGGGACAGCTAATTGCCTGAGATGTAAAATCCAAAAGGTCCATCCTAATTTACATTTCTTGGCCCGCTTGTACAATTTCCCACTAAACCATTAGTTGGATTCAATACTTTGCAAATGTGGCTTGCAATATAAGAGAGGAAAAAAGTGCCTGTTAAAAGCTACTAGTGTCCAACCATTGGTCTGCTATCTTAACTTTTGGTCTGTATTCTCAGTTTTTAAAATTAGGTGCCATAAGGCAGTCCACAGGCAATTTTGAACACTAGTGTAATATCTTAAAAATCAGTTTTTTAAAAAATTTTTTTTAGTTGTTAATTAAAAAGGGAAAACCACTGTCCTTTCAATGTATGGCCCGTGACTATCTTAAGCGGGAGTTAGACTAGTGCATCAGCTCTATGCAGAGGGTGAGCCATAGCCTACACACGTGGCCTACGCCATTGTGAACATTTATACTTGTGTGGTGATGTGTCTGTGTCACTTTACAGTTGCACCTCCAGAACACGAGTCAGTGGCGGGGTTCCTGTGAAGTGCTGTAAAATGTATTTGATTCACTATAAATCGCAGCTTTCACAGACAAAGCATTTGTCTTTTGCTGGACATATTTTCCCCACAAATGCAACATGCTAATGTTTTTAGCTCAAGCCTATGGCATTTTACATTGTATAAATTAGCCTAGGTTCAGGTTCAGGTTCAGGTTACTTTATTGATACCCAAGAGTAAACTAGTTTTGCAGTCGAGAGTCAAAACATCCATCACAGTTTGAACAATCAAAACAAAAACATAGAACAGAGAATACAAGAAAGAAATTTATAACGACAGAAAGTGCTGCAATCCATGAAATAAAAGCATGAAATAAAAGCAAATAATTAAAAACGCCAAGAGCAAAAATTCCTTACAAGACATAGGTTAAAGGAATAAAAACAGTTCAACAGAATAAGAATAAAACAATGAGATAAAAATCAATCAATAAATAAAAAATAAGATACATGCTCCAAAGTGACTGTCTTGTGCAGTTTTGTGCAAAGATTCTACAGCTTGTTTACCAGTGTGATTGCAGCTGGAACAAAGCTGTTTCTGTATTGTTTAGTTCTACAGCTTAGGACTAAAAACCTCTGTCCAGAGGGAAGAAGCTGGAACTTGCTGTGCAAAGGATGCAAACTGTCATTTAAAATGGTCGTGGCTATCCGCTGTAACTGTTTGGTATACAGGGAAGAGGGGTTCAGCTGGGACTCACCAATCAGCTTACTTGACCATTTCACAATTTGATTTAAAGAGTCCTTATTACTAGAGCCTAGCAACTAGTGGAGATTTCCTCTCCTCATATGAAGCCAGGATAAATCACACACAAGACAAAATGCTATTTTTGTGGAGGCTTTGTTGTCTTCAACATTTATTGTTTTTTTATCTGTGAAATGTAAGTAAATAAAAGATTTGTTTCCACTGAGGGAAATGGTTTCAGCTTACAGAAACAGACAGGAGGTCTGCATCGCCGTGACGTTTAGTTACATTTCTGACAAGGTGCACGTCAGGCTATGGTGTAGGTTACGGTGTAGGCTGTATGTCTACACGGGGCCTATGCTGTAGGCACGGCCATTCTTCTCTGCAAATGTTTTCAGATACTTTTACATAAACTACAGTTTTTCTAAACCAATCTAACAGTGGAAAACATTGAATCATGACATGAAAGACTGCTCCTGCAGAGACCATCCAAATAAAATAAAAGGGAAAATGTGAGTAAATGATCATTTCCTCCAGGAAATTTTTTCCTGTAGCTGTCAGATGACTAAGCAGATCAATACACACACACTGCTATCAAAACAATTGGTTATAATAATAAAACAGGCTTCATGTTTATCCTGCACAAGAATTACTTTGTGTGACTGGGGAAAAACAACAAACATCTGATGACAAACCAATGGTCATCAGATCAACAGATGATCTCCAGCTCTGCTGACTGTGTACAGACGCCACCAGGAAAAAAGTGGAGTGGTGGGCCAAGACGATGAGAATGACATAAATCTGGTATTATCCTTCAAGATGTTTTCGCTTTGTCATCTCATTCACTTCTTTCTCTCTCTATCTCCAACTCACCTGCTGCGTGTGCAAACCAATGATAATGAAACACCTTCAGTGTGGCAGAGCAAGCTACAGACTCACAGCTTGAACCCTGTACTGCTGCCCAACGAGCGTCTCACACATACGCATACACATGCGTGAGTGTAAAAGTACATGCACAAACATTAGCATACACATCCCGGGACCACACCTGCACACTGTTACTGTAAATGCATTCTCTTTCAAAATTCTGTGTGTGTGTCTGTTCCACGTTTTTCTCCTCACTGACTTGGTCAATTCATGTGAAATTTGGCACAGTGGTAGAGGGTCATGGGAGGATGCGAATGAAGCAATATTACATCAATTGGCCAAAGGGGGGTGCTATAGCAACCGATTGAAATTGCAAACTTTGAATGGGCATATCTCATGCCCCGTATGTCGTAGAGACATGAAACTTTGCACAGAGATGCCTCTCCTCATGAGGAACAAATTTGCCTCAAGAACCCATAACTTCCGGTTATATAGATTTTCCGCCATTTTGAATTTTTTGAAAAACACTTAAAATCGATCTCTTCCTAGGAAGTTTGACCGATCTGCATGAAACTCGGTGAACATAATCTAGGGACCAATATCTAAAGTTCCCTCTTGGCAAAAGTTGGAAAACTTACTAAAACTGAGCTTCTATAAGGCAATGAATATTGCGGAGGGCGTGGCTCATCACATAAAGGTGTATAACATCTCAAGGGTTTCACCGATCACCACGCAACTTTGTAGGCATATGACCACACATAATCTGAGGGGACCCCTCCATTATTGACCCCATCAAACAAAATGGGAGCACTAGAGAGCTAATTTCTTATCTAGGCCTAACCGCCATATCGATTTCTTCTAAACTTGGTAGATATGTAGAACAGGACGCCTCAAGGTGACTGGAGAAATTTAACTCTAATTGGCAACTGGGTGGCGCTATAACAACAGAAAAATGGCTAAAATGCGACAGATCGCTGTGGCTGCAATTGTACTATCAAATTCACAAAACCTCTGTCTGAATACATTGCTCTTCTTAATGGGTTCAGCTGACTATTTAATCTGCAATTTCCTATGACCTGTATCCCAAACACACACCATGTGAAACTGTACGTGGGCAACTGTGCACTCAATGGGTATGGACTAGTTTCTATTTATTTATAATATTAATTTTTAAAGGCCAATATGATAACGATATGACAGGAAAAAAGCTGACAGTTGATTGATGGTCCAAAATCAACCCATCAATCAAACATAAGAAAGCACTAATGAATCTCTGTGTAAGTTCAATCAGGAAGACTTCCTTTATGGTATATCCATTCACAATTCTCTCTCTATCCCACTCCCTCCACTTCCACCAATCAGCTGACTATGGGTGTTCCCTCTCCTGGTTAGCCAGTCAAACTTTGCCACAATCTCCTTTAGCCATTCATGTTGCTGCTGCCAAACTTTAAAGCCATTCTCCTCTCTGCTCCTGTCAGCTGTCATTTTAGGCAGAATCACGCGCCCTCCTCCACCTTATTCACCTGCAGTCACCTGATCCAGAGCCCAGGATGAGCTCATCAAAAGCTCGCTCCTCTTCACACCCAGATCCTCAGCTCCCTCTTCATCTCATCTCATCACCATCAGGGGGATCCCTGATCTACTACATCTTTACCACCCTCCTGGAATATATGACATCACAATGGGGTCTGATCGTCAAGACATTTCTTTCACATGTAAATGATTTTTCTTTTCTCTCAAACCAAGTCCCTCCTGATTGAAATAGCACTATAGTGCTAGACCTGTTGTTGTGTCAGCTGAAAGATTGCATCTTAAAATGAAGAGCAGTACACTTACAGTCACACAGCAGCAGGGACCTGTTTTCTCTGGAGATGTACCGACTGATCAGCTCCTTTATGCTCCGTTTAACACAAAGGACATGGAGCAGGACATCGTGGTTGTTTTGGTGACAGTGCGCTAACGCTCTTTAATTTAACCATTTTGTGTCAAATTGGACTAAGTATTGCTTGACCACTCATCATATTGACACAACCCCTAATGTAACTAGCACAGGGGCAGTAACAATACCTCAACAAAAGTGGTCAGCTGGAGATGCATGATGGGCACAGGTGTGAAAACCTATGGGTTTCAGCTGTCCACTGGTGTTCGGATCACCGAAATGCATATTAATACCAGGTCTAAACAGGCTCAATTTCTCGGCTGGATGCAGTGACTTCCCAGAGTTTTGTTATCACTGTGCGATCGCCAGGAAACCAGACACCACACAGCAGTGCTTGATAAGTGGATAAACTGCCTCTTGTTGAGAAATAATAACAGCATGTAATGCCTCAAATAATCAGTTTTTTTTTTTTTTTAAAAAACACAAGGCACAAGGTGACTTCAGTTGAACTGTATGTCATAATGCACTTGCCAACTTGTCTTGCCCCAAATTTACATTATTAACATATCTATGATTACACCATCAAAATTATTAAACCACCATGCTTATCTGATGGGCTGATTTATAATAATCTCAACATTTTCCAACAGTAAATGTCTACCCCACAGGAAATTAGAAAAAAAGAGTTAAAAATTAATAACACCAATCCCCTTTTGACCTTTGTATGATTTGTTAATCTGTCATAACTGCAAATTATTCAAAGCATCTTCTCTTAAATAGTCAAAGTGCAACAACAGATTAGTAGTAAAATATGTCAAGGTTTAAAGAACAATGATGATGACCATTGTCAAATTGTTGTGATACTGACTGTGTTTGTAATGAATTATTTATTTGGAATTCCTTGTTATTTAATGTATGAGCCAAGTCAAAGTCAAGAATTGTTTCAGCATTAAACACATGGGTCCGCTCCTCAAGTAAAACTATGTTACAGTAAACAGTGGGCATCAAATAAGTATCGGCCATGTGGGAATTAAGGTCTTCATTTATAGTCGGATCACACTTAATATCTTAGTCTGAAACAGCTGAGATTAATTAGGAGAATCATCTCCAGATTAAAAGAGCTTGATTAGCTCAGTTAAATTGATCCCATCAATTACAGGTTTGATTGGCTGTGACACAGCTACTAAAGAGTTATCCATTCATCCATCTCTCTCTTTCTTTCTTAATCTCTGACTTTGCCTCTGTGTGGAGCTCTCTCTGTCTCTTTTACACCAGCTCCAGAGTTACTGGTGTCTCACTAATAACTCTGCAAGGGTCGGGGACGGAAGACAGAGAAGGTTAACTTGCAGTAAATAGAGTCCAGACATGTTTGTTATAGCCGGCCACGTTTCATAAATTACTGAGGTGTGTGTCTGTGCACTCCTGCAAGAGTCCACGTAATGTAACTGTTTGGGTTTTTTCTAAATGAGACTTCAGCAGAGAAACTTGTAATGCCTCCATACACTTTTTAAAGACCAGAGTCTGACACCCTCTCGCAGATAAAGACAATGTGAGTTTTTAGTCAAGGACTGTAAGATTTTGCAAAGATAAGGGATCTCGCAGGGTCGCTATTTGCAAGGCCACAACTAGATTGCATTTGAGATTATTTCTCATCCTACTCCCGGGGGAAAGTATTACGCCAAACTCCCTTTAAGAACAATGACATGTTAGCAATTCCTTACATGTCTGCAAAAACACATAACTATAGAAACTCAAGATATAAGGTCTCATATGTTCATAGTATTCTTGTCAATCTGGCATCAATATAATCTATGAAGATAAACTTTACATTTTGGATTTTGTCCCCTCAAGTCACAACCAGCCTCTGTTGGTTAGCACACAGTCTCTAGCTTGCTGATAATATCCTGCCAGTAACCGATTTCTTGCAGCAAATGTAAACTCTCAAATGTCATCTGTGTGAAATTTTGTCATAATTAGTGTAAGAATTTGAGTTATGGCCAAAAACATGACCATCAACTATCAAATTCTAGTCAGTTAATTGTTGAGTCCAAGAGGACTAAGTGCCAAATTTGAATTTGAAATTCCCTCAAGGGCTTCTTGAGATATCTTGTTTGCGAAAATTAGAAATACGCAAGGTCACAGTGACCTTGACCTTTGAACACCAAACTGTAATCAGCTCATCCTTGAGTCCAAGAAGATGTCTACACTCAATCTAAAGAAAGGTGTTCTTCAGATACTGCGTTTACCAGAATGCAACAGACAAGATCACAGTGACCACGACCTTTAATCTTTGACTACCAAATTCTAATTCGTCCTTGACTCAAAGTAGATATTTGTGCCATAGTTGAAGAAATTCCTCCAATGTGTTCTTTTTTTAAATAGCATTTCTGGGGCTCTTCAGCCTTTTTTTTATAAGACAGTGACAGTGAGAAAGGGTGAGAGAGACTTAATGGCATGCAGCAAAGGGTCGTGGGTCCGAATCAAACCTGCCCACTGCGGTAATGACGTAGCCTTTGTAAATGGGGCTCAGCGCCCCCTTAAGGTGTTCTTGACATACTATGTTCACAGGAATGAGATGGATGCAAAGTCACAGTGACCTTGACCTTTGACCACCAAAATCTAAGCAGTTCATTTGTGAGTCTAAGTGAATATTTTTGCTACCTTTAGAAACATTCCTTCAAAGCGTTCTTGAGATATCATATTCACCAGAATAGGACGAATAGACCTATGTACGGACATATAGACAACTTGGAAATACGAAGCCTCCGGCCACAGCTATGACCAGTGCAGAGGATTGAAAAAAAAAGAACCTTGGGTAGCTACTTTGTCATGAGTGACCCTTTGGCTTACTAGCATGCTAGTCGTTAGCTTGTCAGGTACATCAGTTCATGAATTAGCCCTGTGAGGAGTACCTGTGTCACCAAGCTTTCAGATCAATGCCACACAGATTAATCTCAGTGGACTACAACCTGCAGACTGTTGGCTGTCTATGTATGTTTGGACATCCCTAGACGAAATAACAGGAGCAACGGTCACATTCTTTAAAACCCTTGTTGAATAACAGGAGCACCAAAATGAAGTCAGACATTTAGGCATTTGGACATGCACCCGGGGAATAGATGGGAGTCAGTGCAATGTCTCCAAAACTGTGTTAGTGCTTTTGTGAAAGAAAAAGACCCTGACATGCAGACGGCCAGCTGGTAAGTGTGATGGATGGATGTTGTTGCTCACACACACTGTGCTCACTGTGACACACACTGTTTGTCACCCACACACACATTTGACGATACACATGTGGACAATTTTAGCCTACAGGCCTTCATAGACACCAGCAGCGTATTCTTCCATGCGCACGCACACATACACGTTGTCAAGTACACTTCGGCTTGTCATCTGTCTGCCATTTATGCAGGCTCTGTACTGAGAAACGACACCAACCATACTCTGTGTGTGTGTCTGCGTACATCTGTTTGCCAATCAGGTGGAAATGTCTCCCATCTTTCTCTTTGTTTCAGGCTGTACTTCTTTCCTTATCCCGTGTATTTTGAGTCCCTTTCTTCCCTTTTTATGTCCCTTATTTCTGTCTTGCACTACATTTAGTTTTTCCTCTTTTGGGGAGGAGGTGTAGGCTCGGTATGGCCTTCACTTTCTCAGAAGGACCTGACTTCGTGGGCCGCATCCTTCTGATGATCCGGCCCCTGAATGAGACAGTTTATACGTGTTGTTCTTGTAGCTTTTGCTCCAGAAATAGTGTTTTCCAGGTCTGCGGGAAACAGATAACAGGTTCCCATGAGGGTTCCCGCCTCCTGTCTCAGGCATATTATAAATTCATACGCACATACATACATATGAACAAATATACAACGTATATGTGCATGGACAAATGCAACACACATATTGCATATTGATGTACTCGCATAACAGCCCCACATGCAAGAACTGAAACACACACATATGCATACTTACACCTCACACCTTTCATGCACCCACGCAGGAATGCTCCACACACAACAGGTAGCGTACACACACACACACACATCAAAGTGAAAATAGTTTTTCTTGATATTACCCTGGGTGTCAGCGCTGGCAGCCTGAAAGCCCGAGATAGAGACACAGAGGGAGAAAGAGGGGAAAGAAAAGGAGAGGGAAAAGAGAGAAAAGCATTAACTGGTGACATTCATGCGAGAAGGTATCTGATGACAAGAACTATTTCATTTTCACTTTGTCCCCTAAAAAAGGTGCCTTTGTGTTATGTGCATATATGTGTATTTGAATGCTACTTCCTGCATGTACTGTATGTGCGTATATTTGTGGTGCTGGTGGTGTTCAGAGCTATCTGCAGTTTATTTATGCACAAGTTTGTGCAGGTGTGTTAGTAATTTTAATACTCAATTTATAGACACACATTCATGTAACGGATCAGTGTGTTAAGATGAGCTGACTCTTTATTTAAATTGGCTTGTTTTGAGCATTGGTGATACCAGTGGCAGTTAAATTCCTAAATTTCGCAGTGGTATTAAACCAGCTGTATGGCTTGCAGCTGCCTGTATAGTCTGGGTTGTGAACAAGTATGAAAAAGACAAACTTGGGGTTTGATTTTCACTAAGGATACTTAAAGGGTAAGTTCAGTATGATTCAAGAAGTAAAGTTCATGGAGAAAGGGACTCAAACAATAAGGAATAGGGAAGATGTGTTTGATAAGAGGTGGCTTATAGAAGCCATTATAGCCATTCCCATACACTCGGACATTCTCTGCCTGGACGTTCATTGAAATGCATTACATAAAGTCAGTTTCGTTCGGTTTTATGAGCTTTTTCGGAGATTTGAAGTTTAAAAATGGTCAAACGGTGTGCATGGGGTAATTGCAACTCCGACACAAGGTATCCTGAGAGGCTGGGCGACAGGGTGTATTTTTACACTTTAAACCACATCTCAACCGAGAAAAGTGTCTCCTTTGGATAAAGTTGTGTGGTAACGTTAGACCACAACATCAACTCAACGTGAATAAGATTAACAATGATGTCTACATCTGTTCTAAGGTAAGTCAACATTGTGTTTGAGGCAACATATTGTCACTTTGCTGGAAAGAAATATAAAGTTATCTTTAACATCTCTAGCTAACATTAGCTAAAGTTAGCCTAACGTTAGCTCCTAGCTGCGTTGTTCATCATGTCACCTTGTTTGCTGGGAGTTCATTAGCCTATTTTGTTCTAGTTTTGTACTTTGGTGATCGTACATCATTGTTAGCTGTTGTCCAAAGGGCTCTAGTTAAGCTAACGTTAACTTCTGGAGCTTAGCTTCATTAACTTATCTGTAATGGCAGAGATAACAAAGGTTGACAAACGTTATGCTGAATGATTCAATGTTAATACTGTAGCACCAAACTAACGGAGAGACACTCTTGGTAAAGATGGTAAAAAGGCCGTTATCCTTTTCTCATATTCTGAGCCAAAAACATTAACTTCAGTGAAACAATGTTGATCCTCTATCTTGTTGTCTTTGATGGCGACGGCAACGAGATGCGGTTCACAAGCGTACACTGTGACCTGTAAATTTTGTCTTGTAATTTAAGCTTTTCATCGACCTTCTCAACAATAAAATGATGAATATATCCCTCCAATGCGTAGTTTAGGCCCTTTTGGTTACTTCTCAATGACATCTGATCATTATGTCCCCAAAAATCATCAATTCAATCATCAAGAGAGAGGAAAATGTCTTGGTTATAGGTCATTATACAATAGTTTTGCTGGTCCGGCCCACTTGAGACCAAATTGTGCTGTATGTAGCCCATAAACTGAATTTGTTTGAAACCCTCTAAATTTTGAATTCAAATCTGTTATTTCCATGGCCTACTCTCTGCCACAGCCAGAAACCACAGAAGTAAGTCTCAAACTTGTGATGTCATAGGGCATAAAGTACGGCGCTGCTCCATAGACAGTAAATGGGAGACTGATTCTGTGGACCCACAGAATGTTTGTTTTATGTTGTATATATATAATAATAAAAAGTCCTGAAACATAAACAGTACCCATATAATCAGAACATTCCCCTGGGCGCTGTCAGTGTCATCTGCAGACCCAATCACAATGTTTATTTACAATGAGGTCAGAGCAGAAGATCCTTGCCTCACATACATAAAATCTAATGGCGCTGAGCAAATGCTTCCTCAGAGAGTGAGCTTTCAGCCACCTAAAAAAATAAATATAACTTTAGCTGTACGCTTTATTTAGAACAGTTCATTGCCTTACCTTGCCATTAGCCTTTTTCTGACGGAGAATTGAAGCCATTGTATCAAAGCCACCACACTCCACTTCACAGAACACTGAGTCGCTGGTCTACTGCTGCCTCGATTGGTCAGTGTGTAACATAAAATGGAGGAAAAATTCAATTGTAGCGTACACTTAAACTGATTTTTTTAGGTGACTAAAATACGCTTTGCTGCAGCCCTGTTCAGCAGTACAATGCTTGGCTTCTGTGTAGGTAGATTTGGTTTATCAAAGATGAAAGCAAATCAACAAAGGACATACAAATGAGCACAGTAGAAAAATCAGCTAGGTCGGACCACAGTGTTTCACCATGTATCTTTTAATGATAAAGTATACGGCTGTAAATTACAATAGAAATCAACAAGTTTGCTGATTTTACATCGCCGCAATTGTAATCAATTGCCAGTTGTCGACCCGGAAGTGACTGTTGCTGTTAGCATGGTGTCACTTTGATTTGGTCTATAACATCTTTCCCAAGCCATAGTCTATGGAAAAGCTCCAGACTTTATACCCCATGGCATCACAAATTTGAGTCTCAGCACTCTAGCTTTTGGATTTGGAAGAGATGTGTTAATGTTTACTAATGTTTTTGGACTGTCTTAGACCAAAGGAATAAGGTGTATAAATTTTGAAAATGGGATTAGTTTCCTGTGAATGTCTGACAACTTATGGAGAGCAGAGATAGAAAGAGCATCAAAATCACTATTGCCAAACCCACCAGACTCCATTTACATGAACAGCAATTTTAACATCATAAAACACACTCAAAGTTGACAGAAACCAAATAAAACTCACAAAAGCCATCTTGATTCATCTTTCCACTGTCCCAGTAATCACCAACTCTGGTTTGGCTAAAATAAACCCTTAAATCACCCAGTGAGATATGAAAATATGCGGGCTACTGTTTATTTAAATAGAGTCTGGTGGGTTTGGCGATGGCAATTTGGGAGCTATTTCTATTGAAACAAAAATGATCTCACTTTTTAACTAGAAGGTCTGTCTCATAGGGATCAAGTCCATAATGTTGTCAGACACTAAGAATAACAATCTGAGCCTGTCAGTGGCAAAAACAAGCACTTTTAGTGGACGTAAAACATTGGTGCAAACAAGAGTTACATGGCAGCCTGTTTCACAGATGCCAGCTGCAGCCCTGTCACTCAATACCAGAGAATGTCAGAGGTTGGTGTTCCCATTAACAACTTAGAGGCAAAAACACAGGAAAATAGGGTTGAAAATACAGAATTTTAGCACCTAATATATGCACACATTAAAGCATGTTGTGAGGTAGTTTGGAATAGGCAGGCTACAGCATATGGCTAATAATCCTTAGGTAACAATTGGTATTATTAAAGATCGTTTTAAAGTTATCTGTCTTTATCTTTATCTTTCCCCTTCTCTTTTACATTTCTCTGCTTTTTAGAGCCGAAAGGAAAAGCGACCTGTCTTGGAGATTGTCCTTTTTCTGCTATGTCAACATGTGCATGTTTTTGTGTGTGTGTGCTGGATGGAAAGCTGCCATAGGGTATTAACAGCACCATCTGCCTCTGTACCAACTCATAGACACATACAAGCACACACACACACGTGCAGGCCCATGTGTGTAGCGAACCAGCACTTAAATGTGTGTATAGGTGTGTGTGTGTGAAAACATGCGCATGGGTTTGCATCGCTGTTGCATGTGTGTGTTTGTTTGTGTGTGCACAGTCATGCTTGCCGCTGTGGCATGGGAGCTGTGCTCCAATCTCTCTGACTGCAAATATCTTGATATCATTTTCATTTACAATTTTCTCCCTCTCTTTCTTTCCTCTCTCCCTCTCTGTCTCCTTCCCTCCTGCTCCCTCTATCTCGCCTCTCTCTTTCATATGCTAACAGTCTGATTAGGGATTTGTTGGCCTCCCGGCGGTTTGAACCAATCAAGAGCTAGTTTAACTGAGAGCGCTCGCACCTGTCCTGACAGGAATGATAACGACCGTGGCCAATCACCACCGCTCTGTCCCGTTGCCACGGTGATCAGCCTGTTTTGGAATGCCCACGGTGGTGTATGAGGAGAGGCGTTGCATTCAGATGGCTGTGTGAAGAAGGAGTCCGTTTGAAAAGGGGAAGACTTCCTTTATTGTTACAGCAGGGCTGAAATATGTAATGACCCAAGTGTAACCTCTGAGCTGCTGATTCGCCATTAGTGAGTCTTTATCACCTAAGTATATGATTTTATTTTTACTTCACCTGTCTGTTTCTTCCTGGAGAACCATAGTTTTCATCTTGGTTGGGATGAAAAACTTACAAGGTTAAGGACCCCCTTTTGCTGAGAGAGAGATGGAGCAGGGTTGCCCTATAACATATCTTGTTTGCACTTGGCTGTAGCTGTTAAGTCAGTAGAAGTTGTAGCACGGCTTGGTGCATTAACCTCTGCACTTTCACCGGAAGTTTCTGAGGGGGATGTCAGAGTCTCTTGCTTGAGGAAGTTACAAAACAACTGTGTGGCTCACAGAAATGTCCATATTCCTGACATACCAATAATACAGTTAATTGGCCAAGATGGGAATAAAAAAATAAGGTGCTACACAGTAAGTCAGCATTAGCTAGCCAACATGATTGCACAAGGATTTATGGGTAACAGGTAGCTGCTGTGTACTGTAAACTAAATAGGTGTTAAGGCCAATTATCTTTTCATGTTAACATGTATTTTTAGACACATTTAACTGAAAACAAATAAATAAAACTTTACTTGAATCATCAAGAGGTAATTTGGTGCCCCCCTGCAGTAATTCTGAGGACTCCAGAGGGGTCACAAACCCCTTGTTGAAGACCCAGGTCTTACAGAAATATGAACACTGTATGCATGCACATTTAAAGGGCATATTTTTCCAACTGTTAACTCTCATGCTAGTTGTATTTTTTATATGATTCTTTACACTATTCTCTGTTCAGTATGCTTTCATTCATGTACCGTTGCTGTGACATGAGAATAAACCCCCTGGGGATAAGTAAAATATCGGCCTGTCTCTCACCTGAGCCATCTTTAGTCACTGGAAAAAGATCATGAGACGCAGCTGAAAGCTCAGAAAGCTAAAGCTAAATCTCTCTGACTGGTGTAGCTTCCCAAATTGACAGCACATACAAACGGGAATTGTGCAACAAAGACAGCAAACTGGGGAGAACAGGTATGTGCACAGTTGGATCATTGCCTGTGTAAAACTGAATGTAAAATGTAAAAAGCACATTGTAAGTTTTAGGGTTGCATCTGTCTAAAGTAGCTGTTGCCCCACCATGATTTGCACCTAAAAAACTAATATTTACAGTGTATCATTATATGTTATGTTTAAAGTTGTATTATCAATTGTTTGAATTTTGCAAAATAAGCCTGCTTGAGTGTGTTCTTTCTGTAAAGGTGATAAAGTTCTGGAGTGAATTAACTAAATGAAAGGGTAGAAAATCAGAGACAGAAAGAAGAGAGGTAAAGGTAGAAGGGCTGTCTGCTAATCCACACACCTTAGCCTTTCATCAGTGCTGAACGCGTAGGCGATGATGGCGTGTGTTGGTTTCTATTCGTCTGATACCTCTGACTCGTTCTTATTAATACAGTCACACTTTTATTTATTCATTATTACGCTCATATTTTATTCATCCCTTGTTTCATTTTATTTTTATTTACTGCAGCGCTTTCAGCTGAAAGCATCGTCAACTGAATGGCGGAGCTTGATCAAACAGTGACAGGAACCAGTGTGTGTGTGTGTGTGTGTGTGTGTGTGTGGGTAAAGGGAGATGGAAAAAGAGAGCAAAAAGTAGACATAAAAAGGGAGGGGGGTAGTGCGAGCGATATGGACATGTAGAGACAAAGACAGTAGGCAGGAATAAAGTTAAAAAAATTAATTAAAAATATCCACTTAATTAGCATATATAAGTTTGAAAAGCAGCTTCTCACCTTTAAGATACAAACAAATCAAGCACACACATTTCATACTTCACATTTTCAAAATAACACACACACACACACTTCGCGCAAGAGCCAAGTGCCAACCTTCCATCATTGTGTACTGTGCACAACATCTCGTCATTTTAATTCCCTAAAGACACATAAAGGAAGTGCATTTTAAAGATAAACAAATTAAGGGATGAGCACTCCATCAGACTGTGTTGCCATTCCCAACAAAACAACTAAAAACTGGGGCAGGGAACAAAAAAGTGTGCCATGGTCTCAGATTCTGAGCAAACATTGGCCAGATGTCTGATCTAACTTAATGTACCCTGGAGATTTGCTCGAGCAACCTTCTGGGGAAATGTGTGGACCATATAACTTCACCCACCTATGTGCATATGCTGCTTGTCACCTTATTTCTTACCATCTTAAAAGGAGCAGCTGATGAGTCTTTTCCACACTTTACATGTCAATCAAAAGTAAATAAGGTCTCTCTTTTTTTAAAAGTTTATTTAAAAGTTGCAGCTGAATATTCCTCAGTGTGAGCCAGGAAGGCCCATCTTTACAAGTCCCACTATCAATGACTTTTTCGAGTGCTGCTGCTGGGCATCCCTGCTCAGGTTAAGTATCTTAATCAAGGGATTTAATACATGATGAAGGAAGGAGGACGGATTTGTCATTCATTCCCCGAACTGTTTTACCAATATGATAAACTGACCTCTGAGTCACTTTACCCCTGGGTGCTGAAAGTAGTTATAGATAAACCATAAATCATGATTTTCTGAAGGAAATCTAAATTACAGGGGACTGAAAACCAATTTGCCCTCCAGGGAAACGCTATATTTCTTCAGCCGACACACATTCAGGACAAAGTTGAGGTTTTATCTGATGATCACATTAATTGCATTAAACAGCATCACTGAAGTAAATGGGACAAGACACAAAAACAGCCATGAATAAACTCCACTTCAGATCTGCCACAAACAGGTAGGATTACAACCGTCTAGCATGCGATTCAAAATATGCTGTATGTCGATGATGAAACTGTCAACTAAAGATAAAAAATATAAAAAGTCTCTTCATATGCAGCATCTAGTTTTCATCTGTACAACCCAGCTAAAAACTTCAGTCCTCCTGGACTTTTAACAGGTGTTCAGCACCATTATTTCCAAATAGAAACTGCCCCACCCATTTCACAGGTGTACACAGGTGTGACGGAATTAATCAGCTGTGGGTGTGTTTCTCAATAACTGACAGGGCATTGAAAAAGCTACTCTATCAGAGAGAGGTGGTAACATTGAAGAAATACTTAGCAGAAGAGAAGTGTACTGGAATCCCAATTCTCTTCCCTTACCCTTACCCCTTGGTTTCAACTCACTCGCCAGATAGATTCCCCTCAACGACGAATGGGTAGTGTTGAGGGGTAGGGAATTTTACCTACGAATTGGGACACCACTTCATGCAAATTAGCTTAACAGACGTATCGTCGACGTACGCTTCACGGAGAACTCTGTAGATATTCATGTCGGCTACATCGTGAATTAGCAATTTTCAAGCATTCATATTCTAACTCAATGCTTACAGATAACAATGCATATGCAGAAACATAACACATTCCGACATATTTTGGAATTTTTACATGCTTATTTGCGAAAATAGTACTTACAATTGTGCAATGGCTTTCTCATGGAGGCTGCCATCTTCCTGGAAAACTCGCCTGCCTGGATAGTTTCGCAATGCATCCTGGGAAATGCAATATTCCCCTCAGTTGACATGGGTTCGTAAGTGTGCACCGCACAGCCCTTCAAATTAAGTGGGGATTTTAAGGGCTAAAAAGCACTTCCCTAAAGTTTGGGACACCCTAGCCCTTCACGGGACGATTTTTAGGGTAAATATTGGGGCGGACCCTTATCTGCAAACACTATCTAACAAAGGATTAAATGATGAGATACCATTGGCATGTAATGCTATAATATATTTGGGGATCTCAAAAGACCAATTTATGATACATGGCATAAGAGTATACAATGTTGAACATTTTGAATAATTTATGAAAGCTGCAAGGCCTCATTCATAAGATCAATATTTTTGTAAATAAAATAAATAGCCTTTATTGTGTAAGAGCAGTTTGTTTGACCTTTCTTCAAACTATCCCAACCATCTCAACATTGTGACTTGGCTGTAGCTTACTGTAACTTGATCCTTTTCTGCTTCTTTGGTTTTGTCATTTTATTTTTCAATTCATTTTATTTTTTTTTGTCGAGTCGACAAGTCATTTGATGACGTCATCACATTGACACGGTGGAGGAAAGTGAACTATCTCCACACATGTGATGTGTGTCTGTCTGTCAAGGCCTGAACATACTCGGGCGGAAGGTACGTGGAACAGACTCTGCGGAGGTCCGCGTGGACTCAAAGTGGACGTCCGCAAGCCCTGTGCGCGCAAAGCTCAGATTTTACGACCGAGCAGACTCCGCTCCGCGCACCAGTGACTGCTCGGCATGTATTTTTCACATCGCGGGGATTTTTCACGGACATTTTTACAGGAAACTACAACGCGGAAGTGCGCTCAACTATGAAAGCCCGAATGACTGCGGACATTCCTCGCGGAGTCTGCTCCGCTTATAGTACGCCGTCAAGGATAAAGTATCAGTGTAATCAGAGGCAGCGATTGCATTCCGTACACAAGC